>NC_086371.1:21334045-21689045 GCF_036324505.1 Eleginops maclovinus
GTAAACTTATCATATCACCATATTAACAAATCCTGTTAAATTTAGAAGAGAAGTCTCTTTGATTCTTTTAGCCTATTGTTACTATAGAATTACTAGAACCCTACACATAACAATTATACTTCAATGATAATTCAAACGTGTTATTTTATATCTATATATTTTAGCTATGATTTAAGGTATCTGTTAACAACACAGTATACTGCTCTAAACTGTTCAAAAAGGTATTTAGTCAAGATCAAACTCATCTCAGGAGACTGAGTAAGACAAATGCTTTATAATTATTTCAAGATGAGGAGGAAGGAAACCTGCAAAAGCATACAAAAAATGTTTCATCTCTTCTTCAGTCAACTATGGAATAGAACAGTAGACCCTTCATGAGTGGTGAATAATGATCAGAACATCAAAGGAAAAACTACGAAACCACCAGTGAAGAGATGTGGGATTTTGGGAAATAATAAACATAAACAGGAGCGCACAAATATGTGTGTGTGTTTTGAGTTAGTGAGTGTTGCTTGAGGATAATGCAATCAGATGTATGTAGGAGTATTCACAAGGTACGTGTCTCCTCTTGTGCTAGTGTTTGTGAATACTTGGAGCTGAAAGACTCAAACTGGAAATAAGAACTTGAGCACACACTACCCAAAATGCATCAATGTCCTGAGACTACTTTTAAAAAATCGTGCTGATGAATCATGCTTCAGTGGACTTCATCTATCATCATTTGTGCTGGCGAGACAAAACTTAATGACACAAAAACACAGCCGAGCATCAGAAACACAAAACAACACCTCAGGATCAATACACATTTAGACAGCCTGTGCGTGGTTACAGATGCGCAGACACACAAAATGCAAATGCACACACGCACAGGGTTGAATATGAGCCAGATCCACACACACACTTAGCGTATTGATTGAGCTCCCCGTTAGCCGTTTACTCCGTTAGCTGTATGGGCAGAGTGAAGGCTTACAGCTTGCAGCCTGGCCTCTCTAAACCACGGGCATCTATCTACAGGTTAATGAGGCTCAACTTAAGGATTTTTTTTTGTGTGTGCTTAGCAGTAGTGTATTCAGGCTACACACAGATAAGAACACATCCCTTCTCTAGGATGGGGAAATAACATTGACTTTATTTAAAAATGCTGAGGCCTCAATGTAAAACAATGACTGTAGGAAAGAAAGTACAGTCAACCCCCTTTTTTACTAAAAGTGATAATACACTATTTAAATCTAAGTTATGAATAATTAACTACATTGTGTAAATAATATATAATTTTGGAACAATGGTGCAAGGAGGAAGACAAAATCTAATATGATTGCATCTGCAGATTATTCACTGCATATAAATACACTTTGATATACAATTATTCCTAAGTCCCTAATAGAAATTCCACAAACACGTTTACATAAGTTGTATAGAAAGATACTGGTACATTTTGTCATTGTTTATTCACAATTCTTGCCAAAAACTGAATTTTACAGGATTACATTTGAACACATCATGACAATATAATAATTTATCTTTGCCCTTGCTTATTTTTAGTAAAGACAGTTCAAAAGCATTTATCAGCAATGCATCAGTTGACATTAGTTGTTGCTCTGTGATTCACAAAGCAAGATTGTACCGTCGACCAGCATCAGACACTAAACATCTAAAAAATGTTTTATACTATGAAAAATAATTATATAAAAGCGTACTGTAGCCATAAAATCCCAGGGAGGTTCAACTGTTTTGCACTACATTACATATTTCACTTTTACTTGTTGACTGTGGACATGGACTGTGCCACCACACTTTTGCCAGTACAAACGAGTTACACAGTAGTGGTGGCTTTGGTGCAAAGTCCACCGTATTATTGGCAATGGAATACATGTTTTGCTGTGAGCTATTTCCTAATGTCAAATGTACAAAACAAATGAGATTTTCTTTTGTTTTTCAAGAGGAGATGCACAACCTTAAGAGCATTTCCTCGGAGAAAGGAGATGTTATAGAGCAACATGTAAAGTGAATGCTAATGGCTATCGCAAAGACGCCCCATGAACCCAGCATGGGAGCTTGCCAAGGACTCTTTAAGACTGTAAGCTTGGGAACCACTAGGTTGGTACATACACAAACACACAAAACATAAAGAGACACATTGCTAAAGCAAGAGACGCTACGAGAGATGGATACATTCAAGCTCACACACTCACACAGAAAATACATTTCCATGTCCTGCTAGCATTCAAACAAACAAATTGTCTGTAGATAATATAGACTCAGAAGTGAGGATGAGGAGCCATTCTGAAATTCATCTATTAAAAATAAAAGAAAGAAGATGCAGAAGTCAGAATGAAAAGGGGAGAGAGAAGAAGACATCTCGACAGCGTAATAGAGATAGGAGAGCCTCCGACAGAGAGGGGCATGTTAATTAGGGGGTAGGTTGATAACAAATGTATTAGCAGGCCTCTGAAGGAAGGCAGGGTGGAAGAAGAGGAGTGAGAGCAAGGCAAGGCAAGTTTATTTATATAGCACCTTTCAACACAAGGCAATTCAAAGTGCTTTAAAAACATGAATAGTGCAGCATATACACATTATAAACGGCATTTAAAAACAGTCATTTAAGAGCAAAGATAATAAAATAAACACAACAGGTATACAATACAGGAATAAAAGTTACAGTGCAGAGTAAAAGTTACAGTGCAATGTTAGATAAGAACAGTTAAATTAAGAGTTGCAGCGGCCCTGCAGGGTTCTGGGAGTTTGTTCCAGATATTTGGAGCATAATAACTGAACGTTGCTTCTCCTTGTTTAGCTCTAAGTCTGGGGACAGAAAGCTGACCCGTCCCAGAAGACTCGAGAGTTCTGGATGGTTCATAATGTAGCAGGAGATCAGAAATGTATTTTGGGCCTAAACCATTCAATGCTTTATAAACCAGCAGCAGAACTTTGAAATCAGTTCTTTGAGACATCAGACAGGAAGCCAGTGTAAAGACTTCAGAACTGGACTGATGTGATCCACTCTCTTAGCGTTAGTGAGGACTCGAGCAGCAGCGTTCTGAATCAGCTGCAGCTTTCTAATAGATTTCTTAGTGAGACCTGTAAAGACACCATTACAGTAGTCCAGTCTACTGAAGATGAAAGCAATGGACAAGTTTTTCTAGATCCTGCTGTGACATTAGTCCTTTAATCCTAGATATGTTCTTCAGGTGATAGTAGGCGGACTTAATGATTGTTTTAATGTGACTGTTGAAGTTCAGGTCAGAGTCCATGACTACACCTAGGTTTCTGGTGTTACCTGTTGTTTTGAACTTTTTGTTGTTCCTCCTTCGCTCCAAAAACAATTACCTCAGTTTTGTCTTTGTTTAATAGGAGAAAGTTCTGACTCATCCAGTCATTGATTTGTTCAATGCACTTACTCAGTGTTTGAATTGGAGCATAGTCTCCTGGTGAAATGGTAATATACATTTGTGTATCATCTGCATAGCTATGGTAACTTGTTTTGTTGCTTTTCATTATCTGAGCCAGTGGTAACATGTAGATGTTAAAGAGAACAGGCCCAAGATGGAGCCTTGAGGAACCCCACATGTCATATTTGTCAGCTCTGATGTGTAGCTGCCTATAGAAACAAAGTGTTCCTGTCCTTTAAGTAAGATCCAAACCAATTTAGAACTGTTGTCGAAAGTCCCAACCAGTTTTCTAGTCGGTCTAGCAGTATGTTGTGGTCAACAGTGTCAAATGCAGCGCTGAGATCTAATAATACTAACACTGAGATTCTGCCACTGTCTGTGTTTAAGTGGATGTCATTGACGACCTTAACAAGAGCAGTCTCAGTGCTGTGGTGCGGTCGAAAGCCTGACTGGAACACATCAAAACTGTTATTTGCATCCAAGAAATTACTCAGCTGTTTAAAAACTACTTGTTCAATGATTTTACCTAGAAATGGGAGTTTGATATGGGTCTGTAATTATTCATTGCTGAAGCATCTAGATTGTTCTTTTTTAAGAGTGGTTTAATTACTGCAGTTTTCAGGGCCGGTGTAAATACACCTGAGTGAAGAGACCTGTTTACTATATGAAGTAGCTCTGAGGACATGCTATGAAAAACTGTTTTGAAAAAGCTTGTAGGTATAATATCAAGTCAGCAGGAGGAGGACTTCAGGTGTTGAATAATGTCCTCTATGTCTTTATCATTAATCTGATGGAATTGTGTCATGGTGTTTGAATTGATTTTAAGTGGACATAAGGCCAACACATTTCCTGTTCCTGATACAGAAACACCGACTGCCTGTGTGATTTTCTGAATTTTGTCAGTGAAGAAGGAAGCAAATTCATTGCAGGCCCTGGTGGATTGAAATTCTGATGCTACTGACACTGGAGGGTTTGTTAGTCTCTCAACGGTAGCAAACAAGGCACGTGAGTGGTTTGTGTTTTTGGCAATGATGTCAGAGAAGACAGACTGTCGTGTATTTTTTAATTCCAAATTATAAAAGCCAAGTCTTCCTTTATAGATTTCAAAGTGAACCTGGAGATTTGTTTTTCTCTACCTGCGTTCAGCTTTTCTAGACTCTCTTTTTTCTGTTCTTACGCTCATGGCCTTTCTCCATGGAGATATTTTCTTGCCACATACCTCCTTTACCTTAGTGGGAGCAATGGCATCTATGACATTTTACATTTTTGAATTAAAATGATCGACAAGCTCATTTACTGGATGTTAGCAAGGGCTAGTGTGGGAGAAAACTTCTGAACAAACATTTCCCTTGTGTTTTCAGAGAAGTGCCTTTTTGTGGTCATTTCTCTTTGAACATCTTTGTGAACAGAAATAGAGCTCTCAAAGAAAACACAGGAATGATCAGAGAGTGCAACTCCAGTCACCACAACCTCAGAGCTGTTCAGACCCTTTGAGATGATTAAGTCTAGAGTGTGCCCCTTGTTGTGTGTCGGAACCATTACATGCTGAGTCAGTCCGTAGTTATCAAGAACACAGAACAGTTCTCTAGCCCTTCTGTCCTCGGGCTTGTCAACATGGATGTTAAAATCGCCAACAATGAATAGACGGTCAAAGTCAATACACATTATAGACAGCAGTTCAGCAAAGTCATCAAAAAAGCTTGCACAGTATTTGGGGGGTCTATAGATGTTTAGGAACATAGCTCGAGAGGAGCATTTCAGCTGAAGGGCCACATATTCAAAAGATGGGAAGGTTCCATAAGAGGTCTGCTTGCATTGAAGGG
The DNA here is from genome assembly GCF_036324505.1 of Eleginops maclovinus. Lineage (NCBI taxonomy): Eukaryota > Metazoa > Chordata > Actinopteri > Perciformes > Eleginopidae > Eleginops > Eleginops maclovinus. The sequence goes on from NC_086371.1 coordinate 21,339,258, forward strand.
AATCATTAAACAAAATAGCAACTCCACCCCCTTTCTTATGCATTCTAGCCTGACTCATAAAACTAAAGTTGGGAGGGGTGGATTCGATAAGAACAGCTGTGCTGTTATTTTGGTCTTTCCAAGTTTCAGTTAAAAACATAAAATCCGATAGGGAAAGGTTAACAATAAGAGGGAAGAGAGGGGAGACACTGAAATGAATATTGCTCCCTAAGAGCGATAGGGAAAGGTTAACAATAACAGGAAAGAGAGGGGAGACACTGAACTGAATAAAAAGACACTGGATAATTATGAAGTAGTTGATAAAGAGGCAATTCATGTCCTGAAGGAAAGTGACAGGAGTAGTGGAGGAGAAAATGAGGACTGGTATCCTTTTGATAATAAACTTTGAGAGTATAAAATACGTTTTTACCACTCATATTTATTAACTTGAGAACACAACATTCAAGCAGTGATGTTATAAGAGACCATAATAAAATTGAAACCACTTTTGAAATGGTAAGTTCACTTTCTTTTGCTAATGCTGAAGCTTCTTAGTGCTACGTGAACATGGCTACACAGCTTATATATACTACATATTATATACATACAGTGGACTGGTTCTTTGTTCTCACTGTTTTTCAATGAGCTAGAATGTGTTACATGTTGCCGCTGTGTTAACCAGTTAAAAACTGCACAACTTTTTTAACCATGGCTTTCCATGAGGATTGATATAAAGATATATATTTACTGTCTTTTTTACTTGCTTTAAAAAATCCCATGATATTTCAAACTCAAAGTATTGAATGGGCCATTATTTAGTCACTAATTTCTTTTTTGGGATATTATTTACCACTCTAAATGCTACATAAGTACCCCTTTATGGAAACATCCACAAAATAGACCAGCATTATTGTGATTTGAGAATCAAAAATACCAAACAATTAAAAGTCCCAGCATCAGGAAACAAAGATCAGATCCACATTCTTATGTAAAGTACATTTTTGAATGCTAACTTTGGGACGTTAATCAAATATTATGCTTTATTCATTTAAGACATTTCCTTTAGGAAGTTAAATCTAAATATTAATATTTCTATTCATTCCCGAAGTCCCAAACCATTTAACTACTAATCCCTTTGGCTCTTCCCTCCTAGCCCAAGGGACACACAGACAAACGCACACACTAAGCTGGTCTTTGGGGAGCTGGGTCCTCTCCTTCAGGGAAAACAAGAAACAGTGAAATGTCTTCATTCCACAGTTTAGCAGTCTTACTTTGTTGAACGCAGCAAAAACAAATAATCTAAAGGAATAATAGTTATTTAGTGCAAGAAAAAACACTATTTTATAATCTTGGATTGCATCATGATGCCATGTAATGTACTGTAGGTGTTACAGCATCTTGAAAACGTGAGTGTCATGTTTGGGTTTTTTTCTCCATTTTGGCAGTTCTCATGGATCACCAGTCAATCAAACAGCCTCTGCACTGCATTTTCCAGAGATCACCTGCCAATCAAAAATGGTATGTGCGTTGGTGGGGTTTGCATTTCAGAAAATGACGCTCTTTTCTTTTCTGTCCAATAATCTTTCAACCATTTGTGTGTGTTATAATTTGTAAAATAAAAATGATTAACCAGTTTTAAAAACCCTGCCTTTAGTGGGGAAATCAATACAGTAAACAAGTTGATTTTTATACAAAAATTACTCATAAGTATGTATTTCCTTTTAGCCATTTAATGCCCCCACCACAGCAGCTGTTGAAGCTGTGTTGCAGTGTACAGTGCTATCTCTGCTTAAAAATTAAAACATCAAAATGTTGCTGTAAAACTATCTCTTTATGGTGAGAAGGACACAACGGCCTCATGTCAAAATTGCAGGTGTTGTGCTTGGATAAGAGCATCATTAGGCAGTGTGTTAGCAAATGTCTTCAGGGTTCTTGTGTTAACACTGTAGACCAATTACAGTCAAACACACACTCTCTCCCTCCTTCTCTCTTCTTTTACTCTCTGCGCTTCTCCGGGTCTCGTTGCCTCTTTCTGCCCGGTGTAAATAATGTAATTTGTCACAGACAGGCCTCTGTGTAGGAGATGACCTTTCAAAACCTCACAGTAAATTGGCCGCGGCTAGAAAAGGTACGTCATTAGCCCTCTCCATCTCTGTCTCGCTCACACTTCTTCAATGTCTCCATGCTTACAAATTCAGCTTTATTATTTGTGCTTTATCTTAAATTCAGTGTTTAATCTACTGTCCTGTGAGGCCAACTACCTCTAGCTTGCTGTCCCTTTGTTCCTCCCAAATCATATTGTAAGGCCTGTTCTTTGTTTGTACGGGCATATCATTGGAATCATGTGAAGTGAAAATGTGAAGTCACTGTTAAGTCTCGTTTTACATGATTATTTGTGTATCACATTTGTATGTCATATTGTTGACTGTGAATCTACATGCATATGAAATCTGACAGGAAGAGATAAACTGGGATAATGTGGGATGAAATGCTTTAGATTAGTAATTGGTTAAAAATATACATGACAACATGTGAAACAACATTTGCACTTGCAACAACTGCATTGATTTAGGCTTAACAGCTAGATGGGATTTTTATTAGCCGTTTCTCTTGCATAGGAGCAGCTAACATTAGCTTCATGTGGGTAGCATTCGCTTTAGCTTTTTACCCTCAGTCTCTTACTGCTTCAACCTATGAAATGGATATTTCATAAATACTCTTTGTGAATCAAATGTCTTATCAAACAGTTGATTCATCGTTTTACAATTCACCCATGGATAAAATACTAAGGAGATGAAAAGGAGCTCTGTTCGAAATTAACATGGAAAAAAAAGCCACAAAACGAAACAACAAAGAGATGATTTTTTTTTTATAACAGCATCATTTTGAACAGGAGGTGTAGTTAAATTCATGTGAAGTACATTTACTTGTGTTATTTCGCATGGAATTTTTGCGTTTATTTTGATAGTGGATAATAACCCAAGATGTAGGACTAAATTAAGTTTGAGATATTTTGAGCTTAACAAATATCCGCCAATTATTTCAACACCATTTTTTTTGAGTTTTTGTAAACTCTGCTCGCAGGTTGCCTAAACTTCCCAGAAATAAACATGGAGGACATGACTTCAGTGCCCTCAGTGGTAGCTTCGCCTGCGGTGCCAACCATGTGCACGCTGTGTGTAAATCACGCGTGACTTCTCTTAGGCCTGAGTGGGGCTCTGCCAACAGGCTGGTGTAAGGAAAAATTGAGTATGCTTTCCCTTTTCAATATGCATTTTACTAAAGACAGAGGTTTTAACTTCACAGCATCTTGTCATTTTCACCATAATGATGTTGGAAGCAATGCACCTGCTAAAACATTCAGGTTCAGGAGGATAAAATTCCTCTCTAGCCGACAGCTAGAAAGATTTTTTAATTTGTCTGTAAAGCATGGCCTCCTGCCACCTTAAAATACGCAAACACAACAACAGATATACTTTCAAAAAGGAAGTCTCAACAATATCAAATGCCAATAACGATAGAGAGGAGCAACTACTAGAGCCCTGGGCTCAAGGGGATGTGTGTGTGTGTGTGTGTGTGTGTGTGTGTGTGTGTGTGTGTGTGTGTGTGTGTGTGTTTATCATTCCTCAGCACCATGCTCCTCTTGGCAGATGGCTCTGCCAACCCTCGGGGCCTGGGATGTGAGTGTGTGTGTGTGTACTGTCTTGGTATCTTGGGTCACGAGGGCAGAAGCTACCTGGTGTTGACTGCCAAGGATCTCGCTCTCTCTTTCTCTAAACACCTAACACACACTCATAGACGCACACACACCAACACAAACGCACTACTGCTGATAATCTTTGTTCAGTCACGACGTTCAAGCTATTGAATTTGGTTCTTTTTAAGAAGGTGCAGCAGTTAATTGTTTTTGGAAGTATGCACTGTAGTAAAGATAAAGTATATATGATATTATTTGGATAACTGGAAGCTTTTTTATTCTACCGAGCTTTTAGAGCAGCAGGAGTAGGTAAGTGCCCCAGGTCAGTAACTAGCTTGGTTTCTTAGAAATTACATTTTTTCCCATATTATGTTTGGTTTTTGTGTTTGACACATTTTTTAATTCAAACTCTGCGTAGTTGTGAGTAAGAACTTGGGGACGATGGAAGGGTGAAAAATCACGAGGCATTCCCGTACAAAACCTCACCAAGTAGTTTTTCTTTAATTCACAAAGTTAACCACATATTTAAAAGTACGACCGTTATACAGGAGAAAATATGTAATTGTAACGTAATTGAGAATGAGTTTCGTGGTATGCTAACGTTATTTTTTAGAAGACAGGGACAGTCCCTCAGTGTGACAGTATCATAGTCACATCATAACATCACCATGCAATAATTCTGCTATCTGAATGAGTGTAACAGAGCAACACTGTACTTCATTAGCTGATTAACCTAATTAGCAATTAAAATTCTACAACAAATTACGAGAAACTAATTCAAGCAAACACTTGATTTACTAATTCAACTAATTCTTCATTAGTCTTAACAACAAATTAGGGAATGTTATTTCAAGCCGGCTCTTCATTAACTAATTCAACCCATTCCTAATTTAATTCACACAGCAACTGAATGAATATTATCTGAGGCAAACAGTTTATGAATTCCTTTCTGAATAAACAAAAACAATCATTTTAAATGACCATGATTTTCATATTTTTAGCTAATGTATGCTGAGGCCATTCACATTAGTTTTATCCTTTGTGGGTTTAAAAGCGGTTTCAACAACTCCATCCATCCATCCATCCATCCATCCATCCATCCCTCTTCTCCCACTTATCCGTCAGGGTCGCGGAGGTAACAGCTCCAGCAGAGAGCCCCAAACTTCTCTTTCCCTGCCCACATCAGCCAGCTCTGACTGGGGGATTCCAAGGCGCTCCCAGGCCAGCGAAGAGATATAATCCCTCCACCTGGTCCTAGGTCTACCCCTCGGCCTATTCCCAGCGGGACGTGCCTGTTTGGGCACAACTTTGGTGCCGACCGAAAGTCCTCCTCCATGGCTTTTCCGAACTTCTCCCACACCCGCTGCTTTGCCTTGTTCACGGCTAAAGCTGCTGCCCTGCAACTCTGGAGAACAATAGAGTCCAACCTCTATCCAGAAGTAAGGTTCCAGAGCCGACGCTGTGCGTAGAGGTGAGCCCCACCAGATCCAACTGGTAACGCTCCACCTCCCGCACAAGCTCTGGCTCCTTCCCCCCCAGAGAGGTGACATTCCACGTCCCCAAAGCCAGCTTCTGCCGCCCGGTTCTGGTCCGTCGAGACCCTCTGCTTTCACTGCCACCCTTCTGGCAGCGCACCCGACCCCATCGCTGTTTCCTGTAGGTGGTGGGCCCGCGGGACGGGGAAGCGGATGTGTTGCCCTTGTTGCTTATTCGGGCTGTGCCCGGCCAGGCTCCGTGGCAAGCCCGGCCACCAGACGCTCGCCAACGAGTCCTCCTTCTGGGCCTGGCTCCAGAAGGGGACCCCGGGCTTCCTCCGGGCCGGGTATCCTCGCTTTCAAGTGTGTTTTTCATGAGGTCTTTTGAACCAATCTTAGTCTGGCCCCTTACCTGAGACCAATTTGCCATGGGAGACTCACCAGGAACACAAGGTTCCAGACAACACAGCCCCCAGGTTCATAGGGCACACAAACCTCTCCACCACAATATATACTTTGAAAAAGAGAATAAATACTTCCAACTATTTAAAACACAGGGAAATTAAAGAGGAGCTACTTCTGTTTTTCTGGTTTCAACAACTCTACACGAGCTAACCCTCCCCTTATCGCTCCACTGTTTATTCTCTGTTAAAGAAAACAACCCTGAAAGTAATATTTACAAAAAAGACATCACCCTCAAGAAATCACTCTTGAGCAATAAGTACACAGATAAATAGGAGATATTAAAAGGTGGGAAACTATGCCAATATTAGAACAGCAGCTACAACAGTGCTCTGATCCCAGGGGGGAGATCTGCTACTGTTGTGTTCGCTATTCCACTTTATAGTCTAATTAGTAGTTGCAAAGGCTTTGAGTCACATCTATTGACAAGCAGACTTCCATTACCTGAATATAATCTCTATTAACTCAGTGCAACAATCTCCATTTCTGCTTATTTGGTCAACTGTAAATGATTCAATTAAGTGTTTTTTTCACAAAGACATTGCAGCTCAGAGAGACGTACAGTACCTCAGCATGAGTACTTCTGCTGCGCTCATGAGTTTTATTGCACCTTATTGAGCCACTGAGCGCCTGTTGGGTCTTATCATCGGATGTTTGTCATGCTGATTCCTGTTTATGAATGCTTTTTCAATGAAAGTTTCATTATGTGTTTAAATTGGACTTTAATGGATTCATTTTCAAAGAAATCTTTGAACATAAAATCAACTATTTTCATTGATGATAAAAGATGAAGAAGGTGTGATGGGGTAGCTTGACATTTGATGATTTTATCCCACAATTACCTGGTCAGCTAAAGATCGTTTGTAAAATAAAGTAAAAGTAAGACTTTGGGGGAAAATGTGCTAATGGATATATTAGTTCTGGGTGATCTGTAGTATATCAAATATCACAATTATTTTTACTACATACTTCAATATTGAAATGGCGACAACATTGTAGGGTTGACTTTTGGTGCTTTCATAAAGGTTTTTGATAAATATTTATCAGTAATGTAGATATAATGACTAAGTGAGTGAAGAGAAATCATTTAAATATTTACAGACATCACATCTTTCAATGATGTCACCTTATCAACCGGGAAAAAGCACACTAATGCCATATTACGATATCCATAATCTAAGATGATATCTACACTTATATAACGATTTTGTTAGTTCTTTTTTTATTTAGGAAAAGCATGGCTTTATCCTCAACCAATTTTATCAAGTGCTTTCTTCTTTGATTTTTTAATGTAAATGTAGTGCTTCTGAGTCCTTTTATTAAACATGCAGTGTCGAAAGGGCGAGACAAACGGGAGGACATTGCCTTATAGTAGTCGAACCCGCGTACTGGGCAACTGGGAGAGGAAAATACTTTGAAAGAATCCTAATCCGGTCACAAAATTAAATGTTATGGGGATCACAGGGGGTGTGGTCCAATCTATATTCTTCGGGCTTGGGTACCAGAGCTCTTCCACCTGCAGACTCATTTAGTTTTCATTAAGCTGGAGCAGGACAATCATTCCTGTACACTTGGCCATCCATTATTAGATTTCACATGGTGACATTGGTGCTCTGGGAAGGTGGCATGCAACAGAACATATGTGTTAGTGTTTCCTGCTGAGGTGCAAATTATGGCTGACAAAACCACCCTGGAGAGTTTGCAGAATTCTAATATACGCTTGGCTGGACATATGGTAGAAAGTTTGTGTCAGGACATTTCCGCATCAACTTGCGATACATTTTTTAAACAATTTATTTCCCAATATACTGTATGTGTTGGATGAATCCTAGGATGATGTAAAATATTGTAATAGCTGATGTTCCTAATGTATGCAATGTAGTTTTTGCAGCCAAGAGCTAGAATTGTTTAATGGTATCAAAAATAACTGTCTATGCTGTTTAATATCATTATACAAGGGTAGTTTCACATCTGCTAAAGAAAACCTGTCCACTTCAATATAGTGTTCAACCTGGGAATTATCTGACAAAACCTTTAAGTGTTTAGTATGTTGAATTAGTTCAGGAACTTGATAAAGATGTACTGTTATTTTTTGGTCCTATTTCTAATCATGTATTTCCCTCTGTAACAGAAGAATAGTGTTTGAGTTAAGAGTCCATCTTTGTTGGATCGGAGCTTCTAAGGAACATAAGTCTATTTTAAAGCGTATTGAAATTCTGCATATAATCACTTTTTTATCCTCATCTTTAAGGGATGCCAATACTTGCCCTTTTCCAGCAAAAAAGATAAGTGATTTTGCAGGAAAACTGAAAAAAAACGGGATCCAGGAGGAGAGCTGAGGCACTGTTCTTACATCCCGCTTTGGCAGAATTTCTCTTATAAATATAAATGTTGTGCTGAGGATTTTTTATCCCATCCAGATGGTTGATTTATTTTTTCTTATTAGACACATGAGAAACTGAACAGATGGCTTAGCTCTTTATGAGGAGCCAGAGCAAACCTTAAAAGGTCTACTCTCAGCCACAGATAAGGGTCTAGACTCTCAATAATGAAGTTGACATTTGTCTAATACCAGTCCACAACAACCAATGTCAAAAAGGACTTAAGAGCATAGAGGGTAAAGGTTTTTGTGAGACAGGATAATAAGTGGGTTTTTTTTCTGCTGCTCAAAGACTCCCTCTCCTTCACAATGACTTCTTAAGATTCTTGAAATCGAGGCATTTTATTATCTCCTCCAGTTAGTGACTGGCAGTATGCGTTCAGTTATTATACTTCTAGTGTTTCTATAGATATCTCTGGCTTAAAGCAAAAGAGACGTGGAAAAAGCAACTGTCAGAAGTCAAATGCAAAAGATATGTGTGTGAATTATGTTTGCATTTGTTCTTAAGCAATACAGTTCACCTGAGAACACAAGTACCCTGAATATAGTTCTGCTCCAAAATGGTGATGATGAGGAGCAAGAATGATGTTTTCTGAATACTACAGGGCTTGTTTTGAAACTTCATCTTCATCTGTTAGTGTTGTCCCTTTGCCTCTGTTAAAAGACAGATTATTGTTTTATACCGGTAAACCTAAAAGCCCTCTGTGATTATTTATTCCTGTTTTAAATTGTACTCAAGTTGCCCATCTCTGTGCTAGAATGCAATGCTCAAAATGTACAAATTAAAAGTACAAAAATGATTATTTTGCAAATTGATATCTTTTTTTGAATGAATCATTTAATATATATATATATATATATATATATATATATATATATATATATTTACGGCCTTACAGTGGCCACCATTAGTCAGTTAATCGATAGGTCAATCACCAAACATTAATTGGTAACTATATTTATAGCTCATTAATTATTTTAAACCATAAATTCAAAACATTGCCGATGCCAACCTCTTAAATTTGAAGACAAACCTTTTTCTGTATATTCTGGAATTTTCTAGATCTTTATCAATCAATTACATTTGAAGCTGACAAGACTCCAGGAGATATTTCTTTACTGGATTTTTTTTTTTTTTAAGTAAAAAGTCTAGACTAGAAAGGTTACATCACATATTTTCAAGGTTCAGGGTGTAAAGGAGAACTTCTGATTCATCTATAATCAAACAAAGCATTTCATATTACACATGACTGTAGTGCATCTTAAAGTGTTCAACAAAACCAACCAACAAACATTAAACCATTTAGATTTTTAAGGATGTGGCTCTGTACTTGCTCCAGCTGCGACCTCGTGGAGCTCTCCTCTCCTGCTCCTTCCCCTGCAGGGTGGCGGAGGCGCTCAGTTTTCAGCAGATCTTTTTTAGGGCAGCTGCAATTTTCACTAGTATCAAATGTATGAGCTTGATTGAAAGCCTGGGATCTTTCCCAAGCCTCCTCCTCCTGTTTTTGGAGAGATGCCTCGTTTTGGTCAATTCTTCCTGTAGCGTGTGAGTTCGAGCCCTCTCAATGTCAAGAAAAGTCTCTAACTCTAACTCAACGATGGGTTTAGCTACAGAGAGCAACTGCTTTTGAGCCAAAGCTCTTTTTGAAGGGCCACCTTTTTCTTCCTTCATCTGCCCCAGTTTAACTTGCAGGGGTGCTTGATGTTGAGGATCTGGTGCTTGAGATTTGTATGTGCACTCTGCAGCAGCATGCAGAGCTTTCCCACCTGGGATTTCAGCAAGTCTGTATTCGAGACATGTTTAGCTTGAGCCTCGATGGGTTGGGCTTTCAAGACACATATCTCCCTTTGCATGAGAACTTTCTCACAGCTCCACAAAGTCCTCTTACTTTTTTGTAAGCTGATCGAGGAAGTCGGACAGCTTGTCCTATTGGATGTCAAGGAGGACTCTCCCCTCAGATCTACCTTGGGTGAGCCTCTCCTCACTGTTCTTCAGTTCACACCAGATGTGTTCTTCCAGGGAACTGAGGTAGAGATGTACTGGTGGTTCAACCTCGTTGGAATTGAATCCATGTCTTCCAGCAGTGCTTTTTGCTCCTCTGTCCATGTTTGCGATGGTCACAGCACCACCCTCCAGTGACAATGTGAAATTTGTGTTTCTGGTATTTATACTTTATCTCCCAACATTTTTTTATTCTTTCAGTTTTTAAATACTAATATTTGACATTAATGTGGTACTTTGCACACATTGTTTACAGCCTTATGTTACATTTCAGTGGTACTGGAACTGAAAAAAACATTTGATTTCACAAGAATATAATAATTCCTTGTTAAAGTCTCATTGGTATCACATGCATATGCAAATCCATATGAAAATGCCTGGCGACAGATCTGTATAGCTCAGTTGGTAGAGCTGGTTACCACGGGATTGGTCCCCATGCGGAGGACCCGGATTCTTATCCGACACCATTTACTGCAAGTCATACCCTACGTTTCCCCATTTTAAATTTCTCTTAAAGGTTCTGGTTGCCTTAAAAAAAAAGAAAATACCTAGCGACCATAAAACAATCTGGAAACACTTTCTCAAAGCCACTCTGATCAATATGTTTTATATTAAGAATGGAGTAAATGGTTGTGTGTAAAGTGAACAAGAAAGAACAAGAAAATGTAGAGTGCAGATCTCCTCGAAAACAAAGAAAAGTTAAATATCACTCCTAATCTCACTCTTGCTTTACTTTAGATAGAAATACAGAGATGTATTTACAGTCATGTATACAGAGATGTATTTCTCTTCTTTATTGCCCCCTTTCGTCATTATCAACAGGAACATTTTTTCTAGTGGATATCATCCTTTGAAATACAATGAAGGCCAATATGTGGCCAGCAGCACATGATCATTATCTGGTTCCTACAGGTTGGTTTAGAGGTGCGAGGAGTCAGCTGTCTGTGACGGCATATAATGATCAATATAGTTGGATATATAGTTGTTGTTTTTTTATTATTATTGTGAGTCGCCACCATAATGACAGGTCTTTTAGCCTCCAGTCATAGATAAGCAAAGAAAATATCAGGCTGATGGGTCCGATTGTATGCGGGATTAGCTGAGGACAGACAGATTCTGGCATGCAAAAACAACCGAAAGCATGATCTCACCACGACTCTATGTCAGCAAAGATGATTGTCACGGAACCCTGCGGTTTCTGTGAGCTCCACCCAGCGTCTTCAGCTCCTTGTTTTGGTTTTACTGCTTTTTTTTTAATCAAAAAAGGTCTAAAAGTCTACTGTTCACTACCCATGCAACACCCCACATACAGGCAACGTTAGTGACAAGCTGTTTTTTACTAGAGTGGGAGGAGACCAAAACAGAACTAAAAGAAGAGTCCATGTTTGATAAGATTTCATTGGGTGGACAGAGACATTATTCAAAGCAATTGAAGGCAATCATAATTGATCTATTTCTAAGAAATGTCAATAAATGGCTAGATGCAACTTCTTAGTAAATATGAGGAATTGGCTGAATCCAGAAAGATTCTTTGAACCTGCTTTGTTGGACAAACATGCAATCTGAACATGTCAAATCATGAGAGTCAATGAAATCTTCAGCAAATATGTATTGTTTGATAAAAAAACAATTGGTCGATTAACCAATAATGAAGAGAACTCTTTCTTTTACCTTTACAAAATAAAATGTTGACAGGACTGTGCGTTCCACTTTAAACTTGTTTTGCTTCTTTTTCCGTAACCTTTTTCATCAGCTGGCAAGGTTTTGCTGTTTGCATTTATTCATAGAGATTTGGAAAGTGTTTTGTCCTTGTGTTTTGTTTATATGGAGTTACAACTTTCCAAATAAGCACAACCATTAAGCAGTAGAACTGAAATGCAGGTTTTTCCTTGGAAAGGCTTCAGAACCACACACAGCGTCCAGTATGGACTCCAGCTGATCCCACTAGCTTCTTCCCACTGCTTCACACCTGCTGACTGAGCCCCCCGTTTTACAGCCCTGAGGGACAATTGTCCCACCAGCACGGGATGAAAAGGATTCCTCTCAGATAGAAAGCGTTCCTTTCGGTGTTATCTCGCTGTTAGTTTTTGAGGGTTTGTTTGTGAGTTCTTGGCAGTTTGGGATGAGACGCAGCTTCTTTTCACAGCCTCCGAGCTGCTGATGATGCCAGTGTGAAGTATCATCAAGTGGAGCTGCTTTGGCAAACCGAGGCCTGTGACACAGTGAGGATGGAAAATTCAGTGTGATGAATGAATTTGTGCGTATCGAGCTCAAACGTGTGACCGAGCTGATTGAGTGTTTAGGAATGACGGGCAGATTGAATATCGGACTGTGAGACTGAACATTGAATGCATTGACTGTAAATTGACTCTGTCACCAGATTTCATCTCCTTCCATCTCCAGCTTATCCCAATAAAAGGGCTGTGCAATATATTGATATTCTATTGACATCGTGACACGTATGTCGTTTTAGTATTTTTTTTGTTTTAAAGACTGCATTACAGTAAACATTGTGCTTTTTTTCATCATGTGTCTTTACCTGTTAAGTCTTTTTATCCATATTTGTCATGAATATTTATCAAGAAATCTCATTATGTAAATACTTCATCAAAGAACTAAGAGTCAACCTTACAATATCAAAGCCATATCCATATCGAGGTATCTGGTAAAAATAATACTGTTTTATTTGATATTCCACATATCACCCAGAAGTCAAATTTCTTTATTTACAGACTTGGATAAGGATTTTTTGGCATGGATAATGATTAAGGATTAAATGTAAGTGCTGTCTTTCTCTGCTTTAAATGATTTGACTTTAAACATTAAGTTGCTATATCCACAGTTCTGGTCTGCACAAGGTAGAAATATTCAAACTATTTAAGACTCAAAGAGATCCAGTCATAATAATTCTAATAATAGTCAAAGTGTATTCCCACAGATGTGAACTTTTAGGCTCCTAAACACGCAGCTGGAATCTTATAATTCTACGCCGACGATATGTGTAATCAATTCTCTAATTAACTACTTAAATGGTTCAACCAATCACCATCAGTGTCAATTAACAGTCAAAGCGATCTCCCCCAGATTCCACTGCCATGATTAGCCGGCTACATGATGGGCAATTACAGCGAGGAGTACGCAGCATTCAATGCAAGCCTTATTACAATTATACAAAGCCTTCAGATCTCCGGGCGAGAGAAAGAAACAAGGAGTGAGATGGGAGGAGGAGGAGGGAGAAAGAGCAACAAAGAAGAGAAGAGATGAAAGGGGTATTTCTCCAGGAGGAGGAGGAGACCTACAGTGTTGGATTCGTTCAAATTTAACAAAGGCGTGGGGTAGCTTCAAGATTGTTTTCTCTCATTTTTTCTCCCTTAAAGGGAAAATCCACTGTCAAACAGGAGCAACACATCAATGGCGAATGACAGACTTTTAACTCAAATCTGACTGATTTTCATGGCTTCCATTGAAGGTGTGTGTCAGCTCTTATGCCTGTGAAATCCATTGTGAGATTTAAGAAAAAGTAGGTCCATTTGAAAATATCTCCACTCTGGTTTTCTTTTCCTCAGTGGAGGTGTTCTACTCCTTATGATCTTGGACAGTTGAGTCCATTGAGACAATTATTATCACCAAGACATCAAAGAAGCTTTCCAGGGCTGCTGGTAAAAAACACTGGTGAAGAGCAGAAACATGATGTGCAGCGCTGGCACCATTCCCCAACCAAATTCAATTGATTTTTCTTTGGTCAAGACCATGAAGGAAAAGTTGAATGTATCGTATCAGTTGTATTTGGCTAATTAAAAAGGCCCACTATGTTTAATATTGGCCATGTTTTAAGACGGAGGTGTTTACATCACCTTACTAGAAAAAAAATTGGTTATTCTGAGCGTGGATTGATACATTTCTGATGAAAAACACACCATTTTATGAGACAGAAATGGTGTGCTAGAATGGAAGTTGGCTGCATAAGGTGAAGTTAGTGAAAGGAATTAAGTTAGTAGGTCAAAAATATTTTTTCGTAATAGGTAATGCCATTTTTTTTTCTTGTGAATGTAATCTCAGAGTTTCCCGATTTTATTTTAGGAAAAGCATGAAATTAATCTTGAAATAACAGAGGGAGGAAGGAAATGTTGGCCTGATGAGTGATTTTGTGTGTATTGAACCCACACATGTGATTGAGCTGATTTAATATTGGACTGTGAAATTCTTACCTATGCCCTTAGTACACCATTGTATAATTCTCTGTAGCAGAACAAATATTTTCTCTCCTTTCCTACCAGAAATGGGACTTGGGACTGATGGTTCCTGACTATCTGGTTGGAAACTACTGATCTAATACACCAAGAGATAGCTACCATGGCACAAACAGTATTGCAAGATCTCAGAAAATGTTATGTGAAGCATAAACATTGTCATACCTTCTAATCCTACAAACATGGGTTGCTTTAGGATTTCGAGAAAATTACCAATATCAGGTGGTGCAGCCCAGTTTACACCAGCTGAGGACATCTATTGTTTTTATATTGAGTCCAGACCTCCCTCCTTTATCCCGCACCATGAACATGCAATCAGATGTCAAGGATCTGGTTTTGATTCACTCCTACATCTAAAAAGGTGAAGGTCTAATCCGGTTTCACCTTTCAGCTGATCCACCCATCAGCAGCTCAGCGTATTGTTTTTTTTCTTCCAATCAGCTGTTTCTGGCACGTTTCTGTGTTTCCTTGTAATGAAGCTGGGTTTTTTCGTGCAAGCCTAATTTCCCATCAGGACCAACTGACGGCAGCAGCGTGATGGAGTGGTGGTGAGGGTGGTGGTGGGGGTTACATGTGTAGACACCCTGAGCTTGCTGTTGAGCCCTGAGCAGCTCCACTCCAGCAGCAGGGGGTTAAGTACCCTGCTCCGGGGCCCTTCCACGGTGGCTGCTGAGGGACAGCAGTGTGTGTCACTTTCCTCGCTCCCACTCTCCCCTGCTGGAATACGGACTCAAAACAGCAACACAGTTGCCAAGTTATTGTGCTTCCACTACAATACTTGGTTGAAGTGGCGAGGCTGACCGTTGTACAGTATATAATGTACCTCTTACAATAGTCCTTTTCCACTTTAGCACTGTGTGAAACAGCCCGATAAATACATTCAATACAGATATTATCCAGCTAGAAAACCCCTGTAGAGAAACATCTCTGAGAACATTATCACATTATGGCACATGGATTTTTTCTATTCCAAGAGGGTTTCCTCTAGGGCTGTAACTAATGATCCTTTTAATTTGGATAAATCTGAGATTATTTTAAGACTTCTTAAAATGTCTTGTTTTGTCAATGCAAAACACAAAAATATTCATTTTAATATGACATAAAACTGAGAATAGAAGGAAACTTTGCTTGAGAGGATGAATACACATTTTTTACATTAAAAATAACTCTTATAACTTCTAATAACTTTTATTTTTCTATCTTTGAATAATCGATAATTTGACTACTTGTTGCAGCTCTATTTTCCTGAGGATTCCATTGCTTCACATCATGATATATGCCCAAATATTAATCCAGAATTTTAAAAAATGCTAATAAACATGCTCCATCTTTATACTGTTTTTATCAGGCAAAATTGCGAAGGATTTTCCTGATTGTATTCACCCAGAATGTAATTGAAATTTGAAATACATTCCCCATCTCTTTCTATTCCACTTACAGTGAGGTGGGTGCATCTCAGCAGGTAGAATGGATTATCTACTTATTTCCGGTTTGGCTGTAACTGGGTGAAATTGTAAAGGGGGAAACACTCTATATAAATGCAGTCCACACTGTGGCCTAAACTGGGAGCTGGCCAGTATACGAGAAGCTATTCTGAATTTCCAATAGTCCTTATTACTTCTCATTCTTTTGACTTCTACTACAATTCAATGTTGTAATACATTCTAAATCATGCAGAGAAATATAATTATAATTCTCTTCTGCCTGCTTCTCAGTCTTCTTTTAAGCCTCCAACAGCATTGGGTCTCTCCAGTGTTAAAAGCCTTCAACAGCACTTCTCCCCATGTGAGTCTTTGTTCTAATGTCCTCTGCTGCATGTGCAATTACTTCATTGAGGGTTGTAATGTAAGACAATTCTATAGTGCACGGCATGGATCAGGGCTGCGATTAACAATTAGTTTCATTACAGATTACTGAATGACCTCTTAATGATTTTGGTTATTTGTTTTATGGTGACAAAGATATGTACTTAGCAGAACAATTTAAGAATGTAAACATAAACCAGTCAGTGCTCTCTGGTGGACAAACTATGTAAAGATAATACTTATTTTATAGATAGATAGATAGATAGATAGATAGATAGATAGATAGATAGATAGATAGATAGATAGATAGATAGATAGATAGATAGATAGATAGATAGATAGACAGATAGATAGATAGATAGATAGATAGATAGATAGATAGATAGATAGATAGATTTGAAATTCCAAACATATCCAGAGAATTATTGATACATCTTTCGATAATTGTCTTTATGTCTTGTTTTGACCCTGAAGTATTCAGATTACTTCTAAACTGGATTAAAGAAACCAGACAATACATGTACACCTAAGAACTAGAATAAGGGATTTTTTTCTTTTTTCTTTTGACCAATTATCAATATAAAAATTCATGTAATGGTCACTAGTTAATCTTTGCAGCTCTGGTCTGAAATTAAACAATATACAAAAGATGACAATTAAGGGATTATCAGAATTGTTGCTGATTCATTTTGGCATTCAACCAGACAAAAATCTCTTCAGCTCTGCGTACTTACAAAGAGGTCACCCTACTGACTATATCAGCCTAGAACAGACTACTATAGCACAATGCTTCATACACCTATTGCAATAATTCAACACTATGTTAAAGAAAGAGCAAAAGTTGTATCATTTATCAACTTAACAGATAAATTGTTTGGCAACTAACTCACATTATGTTGCACTGACATCCCAAAAGCATCGCACCCCAACTTCACTCCTTCCTACTGTGCCCATGTCTCTCTGTAAATCTCCCAAAACACACAAAGCACCAACATGTGTGATGCACCTGAACTCAACACGTTTTCTACCACTTGTAATGTTCAGGACTATATAAAAACTCTGTAGTAAACTGTCAAACTTGTGTATTAGCTAACATTCATTCATTTCGCCTGCTGTCCCCTTACATCCCTGCTGCTCACCGCTGTCACACAGCCCCGGTGCAGGCTCATACACAAATCAAACATTCCTCCAATATCACAGCAAGACATTAAAAGCCGTGTTAGTACGTTTGTTTGTGTGAGCGCGAGCGTGTTAGTGCGTGCACCCCGGTTCGTGTCGAGCAACAACGGCAGGTTTACGGTGACAAAGAAAGACGGTTTGCACGCATTCTCCGCGACTCACTTTAGCTCCCAGAGAAAACGCATTTTACTCATTTTTTACCCTCATAAGCAGGGATGCCATGTCCGTTCATCCCTCTTTTAAACCCTCCCACATAAACACAGAATATATTAAAGCAGTGTGCGCAGGACTTACCATGGTTGTTCAAGCTCCCAGTCTCTGAAAAAGTCGAATTCAAAGAGGTCCATTGCCGGTTCGGCTGGTGGTGGTGGTGGTGGTGGTTAAAATCCAAAGCTGGTGCTACGTGGTTCTACATAGGCTACTGATACTGACTGACTGACTGACTGACTGACTGTGTGAGAGTGTGTGAGTGTGTGTCAGAGAGGAGCAGACACAGGAAGCTGCCAGGAAGCTGCTACGTGGTCGAGGCAAGCTGACAGGCAGGCAGGCAGGCAGGCAGAGGTGGAGGGAGGGAGGGAGGGAGAGAGAGCTTGCACACACACACACACACACACACACACACACACACACACACACACACACACACACACACACACACACACACACACACACACACACACACACACACACACAGGAGAAGGCTGAGGAAGACAAGTCACACTGAGATATTCACTGCAAACATTTTCCTTCATAACAAGTAGAGCTATTTATACTGCAGGATCTTACAAAACATGAACCCCTACCGTATGTGACACTTATTGTGAAAAAGTGACACAAGAAAAATCCTTTAGATTTTAATTACAGGTTTTTAAAGGCTTCTATTTGAGCATAGTGTTAGGGATAACCAGGTGTAACAGGGTCAATTATAGCAGTAATATGTCATGTAATATTTAGTAATATTTAGTGTTATAATTACCCAAAATCTGTGTTTTAACCTGACATGACGAACTAGTCAGACTCAACTTATGTACCCCTACGTCCACTTTTGGGGGTTACCCTCCTATAAAGGGGTGTTTCCCACGCTGTCTCTGCCCTTTTGCTGTTGTACTACATGGGAGAGGTAAGCGATTTTGTGGTTGTAGTAACTTCCCCTGTTAAGCTAGGTTTATGGAATTTGTTTTACAGCTTTGACTCGCTGTGCAATATTCTAACATTTTCCTGTGTTGTTTGATTTGCGTAGAGGCTTGAAGTACAGAAGTGTGATTGACGAAAGGATTTTGTTGTTCCCCTTTTCGCCGTCAGGTATGTTTTCCATGTTTTAATGTACCATGCCCTTTTGCTGTTATACTACATGGGAGAGAGGCTTGAAGTACACAAGTGTGATTGACGAAAGGATTTTGTTGTTCCCCTTTTCGCCGTCAGAAATAAACGGAGATCGCCTCCAAAGACATTAATGGCCTGCAGCGTATTAATCAACACACAACGCAGAGAATACGAAAGTCCACCGGTTACACTTGGTGCCGTTCGACCCGTCGCATCTCCGATCAGCGCCCGTCTGGTCACCCGGGATTCAGCTGCTGACACTCGGCTCCTCTCCTCCTTCTCCCCGCTTTGTGGCCGCTGGGAACTGCGCTCACCCCAGGTGCGCGCGAGGTGTGTCAATCAAGGGGTTAAAGAGACACTCGTGCACTGCTTTGGGGAGTGTGTATTTCTGTTTGGGTTTTTTTTTCTTTTTTTTTTTCTCTCTATTTCGTTTCACGAACGAAATAATTTTTTAATAATTTTATTCTATGGTCTATGGCCACTTAAAGGGGACATCTTGGTGAAAGAAATACAAAGTGACTGTATTTGTATAAGGGGTGATAGTAACCCCAGTGAACATATGTTGATGGTCTTTTAACCTTTATTGGTTAAGTATTTCTGTTTTGCACCAGTATTGCAATACATTTTTTTTTTCTTTAATTTTTGTGGCGCATTTGATTTTGGTTGCCACTTTGGGTTTTTATGTGCTTTGTGAATACTATGCTGTGCTAGGCTCATATTGGGAAATCTGTATCTTATGTCAGACGGAGATACTTTTGAGGTTCATACTATGGCTGGTCGTGGACATGATGTTACCTTTGGGGTGGGGAGGGCCCAGCAGATCGCTTCGCTGTGTTATGGTAGGGGTAGGTCTATGTCCCCCTGTGTTCTCAACTACACAGTTGATCAGTCAGCTGTTGACCCATCATTAGCCCCCACTGCTAGCTCCACGCCACTTACCTGGTCAGCCCCTAAGCCTACACAAGTCATCTCTGTTGAGGCTCTTGGAGACATGATGGCTGATTTGGCTAAACAAATTGGAAATAGCATCTCGGCCAACCTCAGCGCTATTCACCAGTCCAGTACGGTCCAGCCTCAGTCTCCTGCAGGTCAGTCGTCCAGTGATGCAGGTTTGTCACAGCTTAAGGTCGTTGTGCAGTCTGACGCCAAAGCTCCACCTTATTTCAGGGGTGATCATACTGATGTGTTCTCTGTTCATGAATGGGAGGACATGATGAAAGGTTACCTAAATAGGGTTAAATGTGACACTGACATGCTGAAATGTATGCCCTGATAATGTCAAGACTAACGGGCAGAGCTAGGGATGTGGTGAAGGTGTCTCTCCGCAGCCGCCCTGAACCGAGTGCAGCTGACCTGCCCACGGCTGTGTTTGACATATTGAAAGGTAACTTTAGTGAGCTGTCATACTCCAATTTGCCTATGAAAGATTTCTACAGCACCATTCCCCATGCTAATGAGGGTGCTATGGATTACTGGATTCGCCTTAACAAATCCATTGACGCTGCTGATGAGTGCCTCCGGAGGAGAGGTAGGTCCGTTGAGGACCCCAGTGCTGAAGTGGTCATGATGTTCATTAATCACTGCCCCGACCCCAGTCTCGCCATGTCATTCCAGCTGAAGGCGCCTGAGCAATGGACTGCAGCTGAGGTTCAGGAGCGTCTGGATAGTCACATGAGGAATGTGAGGAAGACGGCAGCTCAGTCCCATCACGCGGTGGGTTTGTCAGTTTACAGTCAGAGCCCTGTGACTGGTTCCTTTCACCCTTTCAGTTCTGGGGTGTCTCAGGCTGCATCAGCGGCATGTCAGCCAAAGCCCCCACCTGCCTCTCTGCCTCCTTTCGCCTTGGCCTGCAGTCAGCCTAGCTTGGATGGGATGATGGTGAGTCCCCACAAGCCTGCTTCCTTGACTCCGCCTCCTGTTGCTGTTCCTGATCCAGCTCCTGCTGCCGTTGTCCAACCAGCCGCCGAGCCTGGTGTTCAACAGGTCGTGGCTATGTTTGACAAAGTTTTGTCCTTGTGCAACGCCTCCCTTGCTACCAACCAAAGGGCAGGCAACTATCAGCCAGTCAACCGTCAGTCAGCCCATCGTCAGCCTGGGCGTCCCCGTAACCAGCAGCACTCTGAGCCCTTCACATGCAGAGTTTGTGGTTCCACAGACCACTCAACACACGCACACTGCAGACTGTACAGACTGTGCCTCAACTGCTTCAGCCCCGGCCATATTAGACAAGGTTGCCCACAGCCCTCCTTCTCCTCAGCCGCACCACCCCCTTCTCCCTCCAATACTGATTTAAACTAGCCCGCCCATGTGATGAGAGGGGTAACATGGGCAGTGCTGGTGACGCCCTCACTGAAGAACAGGATTTGCAGTCGACCTATATGAACTGCTGTAGTAGTCTTCCCAATAACAATACGGTGATTGTTGTAGGCTCACAAAGAGTGGGAGGAGCTAGTGACTTGTTTTATGCTCCGGTTTCCATCGGGGGTCAATTTACTTTGAGAGGGATGCTTGATTCAGGGAGCATGTCATGCACGCTCAGTGTGGAGGCGGAGTCCAAACTCAGAGCCGCTGGTGTTCTCCTGAGTCCTCAGCCTGTGCCCGAGAGGGTGGTCCTTGTTGGCTGTGGTGGCCTTACGACGCAACCCAGATGTATCTATGACCTGAACATTGAGATTTATGGATCCAAATTTGTTGTGCCGACTATCCTTGTTCCGGGGCAGAGGGACAAACTTATCATCGGGAGCAATGTCATCAGACCCATGATACAGGGGATGAAATCCAACGAGAAGTACTGGGAGCTCATTCGCTCCAATACCTCTGACCCTGAGTGTGAGCAGTTCCTTCAGTTGCTCAGCTGCATAACCCGTTGGTCTGGTCCTGAACTGCCTGACAAGGTTGGCACCGTTAGGCTACGGCAGGCTGTCACCCTTGCTCCACAGCAGGAGTATTTGGTGTGGGGGAAGTTGCCCAGTAGTGCCCCTGTTTCACCTGGGAGCACTATCATTGTGGAGCCCACCTCCTCCCGCTCAGCCCCTAAGGACATTATTGTCGGGCGGGTTGTTGCACCCATGTGGGGTGATCGCTGGGTCCCGTTGAAAATCCTAAACGCAACAAAGAGTCCTGTAACACTGCGCCGCAATGCAAAAGTGGCAGATGTGTTTCCATGTGTTGCAGTAGAGGATCTTCCCATCTCCCAGGGTGTGAGTAGGCCACAGGCTGACCAGGCTCCTGACCCTGCCTCAAACTCAGATGCCACTTCTGCCCCCTTTCAGCGACTGAAAGACTGTGGATTGACAGATATCGACCTTGAAGGCTGTGATGTCTCAGATGAGTGGAAACAGCGGCTGGCTGACCTAGTGCTCACTTACCAGGATGTCTTCTCGAAGGACAAGCTGGACTGTGGGGGAAGTTCGTTCACCGAATTCACCTTACTGATGATCACCCCTTCCGGCTGCCCTATCGCCGTGTCCTTCCAGCACATTATCATAAATTGAGAGAGGTGCTGTCTGAGATGGAATTGAAAGGCATCATCAGTAAGTCAGTCAGTGAATATGCCTCGCCGCTGGTCCTGGTCTGGAAGAAGTCTGGAGACTTGAGGATCTGCACTGACTTCCGTTGGCTTAACGCCAAGGCCGTCAAGGATGCCCACCCGCTGCCCCACCAGGCTGATTGTCTCGCTGCCCTTGGTGGAAAAGCCTTTTTCAGTACCATGGATCTCACATCGGGGTTCTACAACATCCCCCTCCATGAGTCTGACAGGCGGTACACGGCCTTCACAACACCCTTAGGCCTGTATGAATATAACAGACTTCCCCAGGGCCTGTGCAACAGCCCCGCATCCTTTATGCGGATGATGATCAGTGTCTTTGGTGACCTGAACTTCTCCAGTCTCCTCTGTTATCTGGATGACCTACTCGTCTTTGCACCTTCTGAAGAGGAAGCCCTGAAGCGACTGGACATGGTCTTCTCACGTCTCAGGGCCAACAACCTAAAGCTGGCACAGAAGAAATGCCACTTTCTTCGAAAGTCTGTGGGGTTTCTTGGCCATGTGGTGGACTGCAGTGGTGTCTCAGTTGACCAGGAGAAAGTGAAGGTCATCTCAGCTTTCAGGAAGGAGGACCTAATGAACAATGACAGCTGCACTCCATCTCAGCGGAAAGTTAAATCTTTCCTTGGGATGGTGCTATTACCAGCACTTCATTCCTGGCTGCTCTTCCATCGCGAAGCCGCTCTACACTTTGACTGCAGGGCAGAAGCGGAGAGTTAAAGGCTCCTTTGGTCGACGGAGAGCTGGTACCTTCCGAGAACTGACTCCCCAGGATTGGACTCCTGCCTGCGAGAATGCGTTTGAAGATCTGAAAAGTGCTCTCCTCGACAGTGTGGTGCTGGCACACCCAGACTTTGATAGACCTTTCATCCTCTCCACCGATGCGTCCCTTGATGGTCTGGGTGCTGTCCTTTCACAGAAATAAATGGAGATCGCCTCCAAAGACATTAATGGCCTGCAGCGTATTAATCAACACACAACGCAGAGAATACGAAAGTCCACCGGTTACACAGGGTTAAGATAATGCTACTTCGATATGTACTTGTTAGTGGTAAAGGAATAATTCAGATCCTTTACTTAGAGTATGTACTTACTGCAATAGAAATTACACTTAAGTAAAGTAATTAAGTATTATGGGCAAACTGTACTTCAAGTATAAAATGTGTAAGTATCGAATGCAGAAACATTTAAAATTCATTAAAAAAAACATCCCCAAAAATAAAAATGATTTAGAACAATAAATTACTTAAATGCTGTATGATGGAAATTCCTTTTTGAGCAAAGTTCACATAAAACTTTTGGACAGTTACATTTATAACAAACCATCTATTTTATATGTTTTTGTTTCTCTTGTACCTTTCCTAAGTTCTAAAGTTACTAGTTACTAAAATTGTAAGTCAATAGCACAATCTTACCTTTTGACTTGTACTTAAGTATAGTAAGTTTATGGTGGAATAGTTAAATAATACTCAAGTACAATATTTGAGTACATTTGCTTAGTTACATTACACCACTGTCAGTTACCAAATACAATTGACATGGATATCTTTGGAATATTTATTTTCAATGCAAATGAAATGCATTGTGCATACTGAGCATATACGGTTGGGCAAATCCAATTACCCTCACAAAAACCTCTCAAACTGGCACAAACTCCAGGTGCACTTTGTTTATGTTACAACATGTAGGAGGTGCAGCTTTCCTTTGTTGTTGTTGCTACTGTTTGTTTTATTAAATCAAAGCCCACAAGCAAGACTTTTCTCTGGTAATGCAAGAGGAGTATTGACTCAAAATGTTCACATTTCATCTTAATAGATCATCATTTAATAATCAACACAAATATTAGTCAAGTCACTAAAACACTAAAACATTTTGCTGTATTTTAAATAAATGTATTCGAAATAGACCATAATCAGCCTTCAGAATTCACCATGTATAAAATGTGGGTAAATCTACAACAGACAAGACACAAGAAACATTTATGATAGCTATGGCACCGGTACGGATTAGTATAATTTTGGTTGTTTGTTTGGGGCAAATCTGAGTGCAGTGTAGACTGTTGGAAGAATGCATTGGAAAACACAAATTGGCAAAAATATGTTTTCAAAAAGTCTTCAGTACTGAAAAACAACCCATCCTTAGGCACTAAGGTCCTGAAAAATACGAGAAATTTTCCACACAAAGAAGTGACTCATTGAAAGTGAAGTAAGAGGCAGAGAGTAAACACACTGGATTACAGCTTCCCAACTTTACTGGACTGAACCAGTTTTGTTTGGCCTCTCTATTAGACAATTGGAAAACATTATAGTCCTTTTTTATAGGATTATCAATGTATTTTAGATTTTGAATGCTGTTCAGTTTTGTGACTGTATTGTATTTTCAGAGTTTTTTGTGCCTTTTCGTCCTTATCTGTTTTTTTCTGTAGGTTTAACAGTAGGTCCACTGAATCTTTTGCAATGCTGTCACAACAAAGCTGTAGGCATACCTATATTTTCTAAAGGGAACATTTGTCACCTTTCACATGACTGTTCAATTAGTAGGTGATGGTTAATGTTTGTAGGATATTGACCTAGAAAGCTAAATACTCATGCTTGCAGCACTGTGCACTATATTTTAGTATGTTATTTTCATAGTTAGATATGTACCTAGTTTGCCATACGATAAAAGAGACCAAGTAAGTTCTGTTTTTTTTTGGGCGGCATCTACAACATGGCCACTGGCGACCCAGAGGCGGCAATAACAAAAAAATAAACTATAATAGTTCTTCATTAACTCGCTGTCAAGTCAAATTATGGTGCTAAATACAGTAACACAATTTGCAGCTATGAACTTAACTTTCTCTTTCAATTTAGCAAGCATTTTGGAATGTATTGCTTCAAATGCCTATATTTACCATTAGGGGAGAGTGGGGTAAGATGAGCTACTTTTTACCTATGTCGTCCTGTAGGCTAGCAGAAATGAGATAGATGTGAAATGACAACAACCTTTTTATCAGGACGTCTTCTGTCATAAAAATGAAAATAATGCATCTATAGCAAAGGGCCATGAAAATATGACTTCTCAAAAAATATGTGTCTTGTGGCTTAACTTGCTCCATCCAAGTGGTTAGTCGATCCACATCAAGGGGTGATTTTAGCCCTCTTGACGAAGACCAATTTACTTTTTAAACTTTAAACCCGAGCATGAGTAAAAACATATATCATCCTTTCTTTGCCACTACCTGCTTAGGTGTCTGCGCTGTTGTGACACCTCGTCAACATTATAAATCATGTTTGGAGGGAATTTATGCTTGTAAAACAAACGTGAAAGAGCCAGATCTGAATCAGAATTAACTTAACAGCCCTTAATAGATATCCTTGTAAATGTAGTAGGTAAACACTACAGGCTAGCTAACGTATAGGCTAGTCATTTATAGTTAGTCTCTCATCGGTCATTCACTTAAACCACATTGTCATCTCCAGGTATACGGTAGCAACGATGGTGATTTAAAATGAATGAACCATTATACAACTAAAAGAATAGCATTCATTCTACGAAGACACTTTTTTAGCCAGACGACACAAGTTACCCTTAGCTGATCTATTGAATCATGTGATCTCTTGCACACCCTACCTGTCTGAACTGTCCTCTTTACAGTTGTTTGGTAAAGGAATGTTGATGTTTCTACAATGTTTAAAACATCAACAATAATGTGTACGAACCTACTTCAAATACAAAAAAACGTTTAAAAACCCTGTTAGAACATGTTTTTGTAAGCACCTTAAATGTTTCTTTTTGGAAATAGTTTTATAAATACTTCTGCTAAGGTTATGTTTTGTGTTTGGTTTGTTGGTTTGTGTGTCTGCTTGTCATTTCGGCAAAAATATATTGCCCAAATTTTCATAAAACTTGGTGGAAGTGTGCAGCATTGGCCAAAAAAGAACCCATTAAATGTTGGAGTGCATCCAAGTCTGGGGGACACGTGCACTATATTTCTCCAAATGGAAACGGCCTTGGCGAAAGTCTGTTCTCTTCCAGTGCGTTTCTTTTTAAATTGGTTGAGCATGACATCAGCATGATGCAGTAAATGTTTTTGACCTACAGTATACCACACCTTGCCCTTCACCATGTTTTGCTGTTTCAGTGAAGGTTCATCATCCTCCCTTTTGTTTATCTGGTGCATTTGACCAGTCAAATCCATTTGTAAACTGGTTTGCACTGAATTTGATCCGCGTTCCATTTCCATGATTACGTTCACCTGTCACTATGTATACCATGCAGTAGGTAGAGCTGTGAGAATCACTGAGCCTGTATTTGTGCTTGATACGTTTAATGATTGTAAAAGAATGATACTGCAAAAACGTCAACAGACAACTTTTCACCGTGAGTGATAGCTCCAGTCCCTTAACCCTGCCTTTTCAGTGCAGTTGAGTTCAGGAGCTATAATCCACTGTGTGGTCACTCTTTTACCGTCACTGACTGCTATGCTGCACCTGGCCTAAATATAGGATTGGACATCCAAACAGCTACTGCACTGTATCTTCCAAATTTGGCTTCTTCTGTCCTTATGATATAAAGCAATGACTGGGCATGCTCGTGAAAGCAATGCAGTGACGGTTACATTAAAGGACTCGGATCTGCTAACAGTTGCCCCTGTAATTTGTTGCCTCTGGTGCAGTTTCTTTGAAATACGCCTATGCAGAGAGGCAGGACATGAGTACTGAGACATGTTCCGTAAAACATTTTGTACTGTGCAGTTTTTAGACTAGGTGGTGCTTGAACCCGTCACAAACTGTACTTGTCCCCGGCTTTTGTGTCTTAATCCGACCACTTCACCTTTGTCCGAGATCCGCCGAGGAAGCAGCAGCAGCGTGTAAATAACAGTTTTCAGCCCTCCGTCCTCATTTTCTATCATACACTTGCTGCAACACATGCCCAGCGGCACGTTTTACTGTTTACGCCTGCTATGAATAATGATTGACCAGATGGTAGAAAGTTCTCGCTCAGCATGTGATGTAGCGCTAGCTGTAACTGTGCGCCTGTGTGACATCACTGTCCTCTCCCTGAAAAAAATCCTCCTACGCAGCGTGTTTTTACCCATGATGAGAGGATACGAGGAGTCCAAATGTATCGGAAGTAATATTTTGAAGAAACACTGCAGGCTGTGTGTGTGTATTTAGGTCTGGTCTGGGGCAGCATGCCAGCACTACTCTGCATCACACTCTGCAAGTACAAACAGCAGCCTCAGATGAAGAGAGGAGAGGGGAGTTAACCATAGAGCATGATGGGAAGAAAAAAACTGCCCGCCATGAGCAATATTGTCTGAAAGTGCTGTTTCATGACCTTGATCAATTTCAGCCATTTCAACTTCACAAATCAATATTCCAGTCATCTGCAGACCTTAAAAGCACCACATCTAAATTCAACCAATTTTCAAGGTTTTTAAGCACCTGCGGGAACACTGGTTGTGTGTGTGTGTGTGTGTGTGTGTGTGTGTGTGTGTGTGTGTGTGTGTGTGTGTGTGTGTGTGTGTGTGTGTGTGTGTGTGTGTGTGTGTGTGTGTGTGTGTGTGTGTGTGTGTGTGAGAAGAAAAGGCTGTCCAAACTAGGTCAGATACTAAGAGACAGAGAAAAATAGGAGAGCAAAAACGAAAGGATTTTTAAAAGCAATTGTTGGATGAGCTCAAACTAAATTACACGACTAAAAAAGGACAGAGATATTAAGATAAAAAATAAATCAAGGGCAAATATATATAGAGCTACACACGTAAATTCAATTCCAACTCATTACTCAGTTTTTTATTACGACCAGAGTAACTGTTTGTTTAGAGATTTTCCTCTTTTTTTCTTTTCCATTGGAGCCTTTCGCAGTGCTTTTGTTAAAGCCAGAGATGTGCCGGTAATTTAAATTTAAATGATGACAGAGAGTTAGACTCACACACAGACACAGAGCCCAGAAGAAATACAAACTGAGAGTCAGGAAGGACCAAGTTCTCAGCTTTTAGCTCATTATACTCGCTGTGTATCTTGCCGAAGTTGAGAAGTGCATGTCATGAATTTTCAATATGTTCCCAGGCTTCTCTCATGCTTCTTTCTCTCTGTCTAGTAATTGAAGAGGCAGTGCATCAACACGGTACCACAGCTCCTCCATGTTGACAGAAATAGAATTGCACTATGGAAATAAATAGTTCTTTTTTTCCACACATTTTTAAAATGAACTCATTTAACCTCTACAGAAAACCCAATGTGACTCTGCAAATAATTCCAAGGCACAACAGTTCTTTGCAGAATTTCTTGCATCTGTTTTGACACACATTTAAACTGAAATTAAGGCTGAATAGTTTGTCACCTAATCCACCTCCTTTTGCATCAAATCTGTCTTTTGTCAATTATTTTTTGAGAGAATTTAAAACAAGTCAAATATGGTTTATTACAAAAAACTCAGAACTTTTCAGTCTCTAAAAAATGTTTCATATTAGGGTACAGGCCTAGTAGCACAACGTGTCAGTGGGTTGTTTGACCTTCACTTACGATATGTCACTCAAAGAGATGCATATCAACCATAGATATCAACCAATAAAACACTTGGAATGACCATAGAGATAAAAAGACACTTAAAAAAAACACAAAACAACTATAAAAGACACAAAATATCTAAAACAGACCCAAAGTAACAACTAAGAAGAATGAAAAAACTTCAGACACGCAAAACCTCAACCTTGCCAGAGCTAATTTAAAGAAATAACAATATAAGTCTATAGCTAGCCAACAAGACTTCATCAGGAGAGACTTCCTTTTTCAGCTTAAAGAACATTTATTGGCACATGCGCCATATGATTGAAATGCTAATAGTCTTTGGCGATTAGACCCAGATCCTGATATCATTCTTTATATTTTAAGGGGGAAATGCAGCAGTGAGTTTAACAGGAAAACCCCAGGGTCTAGACACTGGTGGTGAAGTTGAAGATCTGGATTTGATGAGAAGAAGGCATGAAGAGGATGCTGAAGATCTGGATTTGATGAGAAGGCATGAAGAGGATGCTGAAGATCTGGATTTGATGAGGAGAAAGCATGAAGAGGATGCTGAAGATCTGGATTTGAAGAGGAGAAAAGATGATGAAGTGGGGTCTATAAGGTCTCTTGGGCGCTGGATATGATGACAGGAGGTAGCCTAGATGGGGTGGAGGCGGGCCGCAGCATAAACACCTGAAATAGCAGCTGACTGCAGGAGAGAGTAGACCAATATTAAAGTGTATTCTACTTCGCTTAAGAATGCTTGATTCTGATTGGCTGGGAGGAGGGCATTAACCCGGCAGGCATGCCCGCTGACTTGTCGGCTGTACTTGCTGCTGACTGAGCACAGCGTCATCAAATAGTAGATTAATACATTTTTTAAATTTTATCACAGACATTTCAAACATGAGGTCCATTGTTAAAATAAACCTTGTTTAAAAAAGTTTCTAAAATGTGTCGGAAATCTATCGGAGGGTTAGTCGATACATAGCTTCGCAAGCGAGACACAATGCAGCAACTACGGTATTAAACTAGTGATCAGATGCAGCCTAGTGTGGTTGCTATAGAAACTAATTAGCTACAGCTGAGCTAACGGTATTCACCGTAGCTCTAAACATTCCAGCGTTTTTAAAATGGACGAATTCATTGTCAATTTTAATGTATTTGGAGTAGGGAATACATTTGAGGACTGGTTAAAGAGCGACAAAGACGACGGAATGACAAAAGCAAAAGACAACGCCCAGGGTACCCGTTTCCGAGATCTGACAGATGAGGAGCTGCGTACAATTGAAGACGGGGCCCTTGAATCAAACACGAAAAAGGCAACTGCCTTTGCTATCAAGGTTTTCACCGAGTGGAAGAGCCACCAGAAGGATAGACTGACAGTGACAACTGACCCAGACACCTGCAGCGCCGAAGAACTAAACGAATTGTTAAGACTTTTTTATTCTACAGTTCAAAGCGCAGTAGGCAAGCCATACAGTGTGGCAACGATGACCGGCATCAGAGCCTCACTTCATTGCTCAAGGTTACATTTATATGCGGACAGTGAGTTTACCACCAGCAATTCGCCTTATTCACCTCGAACGTTCCACCGAGCCTGAGGGGTACACTTACCACTTCCGGGAGTTCTCACAACGCGATTTCAATGGCGCCTCACTGCTGTGTTCCCCAATGCACATCATCAAAAAGGAAAAAATCTAACCGAGGACAAACTTTTCACCGTTTCCCCATCGATCATGGACTACGTCGGCAATGGATAGTAAAAATCAGAAGGGATCCTGGTCGTAATTTTAAGGTAAGTTTTATTGAGTTTTAAGCAACATCAAGCAATAGCAACATGCACCTAGCGCTGTCTGGCTTTGCTAATTTGAAACAAGATAATACTGTATTTGAGTAGATGTCAATGAGGCTTATGTGATATTACATCAACTAGAGATAACATGTTAATGAGATAAAATCAACATGTTATTTTCAGTCAGACAGGGAAAGGTACATCGTTGATAAAACTCATAATGAACATTTAGCAAGCTGGTTTAAACTGTGGCACTGCTCTGCGAACTGAGCAGTTTGCCCACTTAGCACTATGATACCTGTATGTTGTACGGTGACTCATTTTTCCGCACCGAGGGAAAAGACCTAGCCCTCACAAATATGTGTGTTGGGCTCCTATTAACTGTCGATTAAATACATGTTAAGTTTTAAATAAAATCAAACATAGTACAGTCAACAACTCCATATCACAGCTAAGCTTACTACCCCTAGTGAGGTAAATTAGCGTCCATTCTTACCTTCAATGTCGTGGATAAAACCTTCGATCCAGTTACTGTATCCTTTAATTAACACCGCCCGGGGGATGTTGCAGTCGGTACTGGCCCACTGCTCCACATTTTGAATTGTTAATTCTGGCAAACAAGAAAGGTTGGTGGTCCACACTGGACAGTGGCGGGCCGTGCATTTCACACCTAGGCCTTCAGTGATATCCTACACAGTCCTACCTGAATTATTCCACCTCTTAATACCATCATTATGACGCCATGGCTCTACAAACTATACATTTAGACAGAAACGCAGTATAACCGGGCGTTGCATCACCTTAACATAGTCAAGTACAACAGAGTTATATTAATATTTCTGAAGCATTTATAATCAATACATCAGCATTTACAGTTAACTTAATTAATCAGATTATCTGACAAACCGCTCCTTGACACCTGTGTCTGTCACATAACGCAGAACAAGTGCCAGCTGTGCTACATTACCCACATCTGACGTCTCGTCCACCATAACAGCGACAAAGGGTGCTTTTTTAATCTTCATTTTGATCTCTTCTCCCATCACTTCAGCAATAGCATAAATCAGGTCGTTTTGTATTTTGCCTGACGTCCCAGTAAACGTGTTGTTTGTGTACAGGTGGTAATGCAAATCTGTGTTGTTCTCAGCAAGAAAAGAAAGAAGCTCCACGTAGTTTCCTCTGTTTCTGGACTCGGCGCTTTCATCGTGTCCCATAAATGAAAGTTCCTGTTTACCCAAAAACAGGACACAATCAATCAGTCTTTCAATATTTCCCTATTTTTGTTCACCCTTTCGTTGTGGAGCTCCGTTTCCCTGCGCACTTGTTCGTTGAGCTGTAGATCCACTCGGGTGTCCCCAAAGGTTTTCAAAAGCACCAGTGCTTCCAAGTGCCCAGCTGTGCTTTGGTGTCTCGTTGCTGCCTTGGTTAGACAACTCAAGTTTGCAAATTTAGTGTGGCTCCAAACACCAAATCGATCAGTTGCAAATACCAGGCATTCCCGGCAGTACAATTTGCAGTGCCTCTCGGAGGCTGTGAGCCAGGGGTACCGCTCGTAGTTTCCCTGCTGTGCTAGGCTCGCTAGCGTTGGAGTTGGTCGTTCCCTTCTCAAGATGTGTAGCTTTACTAGAAAAGTTCGTTTTGAAAATGGCGTTGTAATTATATCTTCGACCAAATTGATCTCTTCTCCTCCTTCAGCCATTGTGGGTTGAAAAAAATAGCTTGTAGAAATCTACACAAATTAGCTCGCTCAAGTTCTAGTTCTGTTTGCTAGCTTTGCCCATAGACTGTATGGCTCTGCCTACTGCCTAGCTCTGCCTCTCAATAGTGCGCATCCAATCAGAAGATGTGCACGTGCTAACGTTAGCGTACGCCTGCTAGCTGGCCCGTTGTCGCCACCTCGAAATCTGATTGGTTAACGCCACAGTTTTGTTTGCGTTCACTTTAAGCTACAGCCGCCCGCACTGTTGATTCTGAAGGCCTAAGGGCAGATTTCTTTGACCCTAGCAACACATTATGGCTGAAATATGATTGGATAAAAGCTCTAACATAAAGGCCAGCCCTCCAAATCTCGTTCTGAGGCTGGAAGCAGCGCAGCCAAGACGAACGCTATAAAATGAAGAGAATAGACTATGGGGAATAATTTAATACGTATTTGTGGAAAAAATATATCAAAATTTAATTTATATTCTGATGATGTTTAGGCCAGCAGAGAAGGCCTTGCTGGCCCTGACGGCCCACCACTGACACTGGAGTTTCCATTGCTGGTGCTGCTGAATCTTCCATAGATCGTATGCGTCGGAGTCAAACTTCCGGGTTTGTGTACCCCTCAGCCTCGTTCGAGTTTCAAAATGGCCGCCAGGTGAATAAGGCGAATAGGGTGTTCAAATCCATCATGAAACCCCATCGAAAGAATGGCCAAGACAAGGCGAAACACCATCCCCACGTCACTGAGTCTGACCTGAAATTGCTGCGTGAATCCACAGCTCTCTCCCCGGACACCCCGTTAGGTCTCGTCTCCAAAGTTTGGTTTGACCTCCAGAGTAAGGAATGCATGTTTGATCGATCGTAATTAAAGGGGACTACTTTTTGAGGGAGATTAACTCAAACAGAGTATACATTTAATAAGCATGCAATAAGAAAAAGCATATTTATTAAAGTATTTGAATTGTTTTATTATGTTGGCAAGCAAGAAGTAGAATACACAGGATTTTCACCTCAAGGCAGGGCAATAAACAGTTTGATATGCCCGGCTCGTGGAAGGTTACCGGTAAACCGTCCACGAGCCGGGCATATCAAACTGTTTATTGCCCTGCCTTGAGGTGATTCTCCCTTACTTGACTAATGCAGCTGTGGAGTGAATGAACATATAGCAAGTCTTCCTGATTGAACTTGCGCTCAAATTATCATTTGAACTATATCCAATTCTGATATGTATATAACTTGGTTCAGCAGTTAATTATCACGATGTCTCAATTCCAAAACTTCGCCATGCTAATGATCTATTAGCGGCTGTCTAAAGAAGTGGATCAACTGCATACAAGGCAGCATGGCTAAAGTGATCATTTGGCTTTTACTCAAAGCTTCATTTGTTCAAGGCAAATACTGCTCTGTTAAAAAAAAAAAAAAAAAGTCGTAAAGCTTTTAGATTGATTAAATTTGCATTTTGAACACCTATTATGCTCTCCACTCATATAATCTTTAAATTAATTTGAGAGTTTTCCTTCCGTAAGCTTTGCTGGAGCGGAAGAGTCTGGCCTTGGCTTTAGATTGTCACTGTGCTCAAGAGCCCCACAAGGGAGCCTTGCATTGTGATGTTCTTTTATTCTGAGCATTTCACTAATGGACCAAACATGCTGATCCTATTCAAGGCCACAGTGCTTTTCCGTACAAGGTTGTAATGGATGGTACAGAGGTGTGTCCTTGACTAACCATTGAAGCTTATGACACCACAGGTCCCACTGACTGCCACAAGAAAATCGGAGGTTACAGTTTATCTAGCTGAAATGGCCGTGTTTGGAGCAGGAAAGTCATGTTTTCAAAACCACCACTGAATGGAAGATTTAGATTAAAAAACATTAGCGCTGTACGAATCAGGATGTCATAGTAACAATGGTTCAATTTACTGTCTACTGTTAATATAGTGCAAGATATAACATTGTGAAAAATCTACCTGACAAATATTAGCATCTTCAGTGCATAGCATTTAGCTCAAAACACTGCTCTTCCCAATATCATGGCTGTAGGTCGAGTCAGAGAGTATATTATGCCTATGGTCATACTGTGGTCACATGATAAAACTGTAACTGATGTCTATGTATATATTATAGCAGTTGGCTTTTTAAATGTAACTTTGTTTTGGCAGCATCTTTTTACACTTTGCGATGAATGTTCCTTCACTGCTCAAACATGAAGGAAAGGGACCTAACCAGCAATATGACTTTAATTCATTTATTTCATTAGACTATATAACTGTGATTTGATTTAATATTGTCATTTGCATTCAGTACCCGGCATGACTTGACTAGCTAGACAACAATTTAGAAGGCAGATACATTAAAATGAGATTATCATTTTGACATTTTAACCAACGACTCAAAACCTTGAGCACTGGGCCTCCAAAGAAGTGCTCACCCACATTTTGGCACATTTTACAACTAAAATCATGGAAGTCATATAATGCAGAGATCAGCCAGAGCTTACGGAGGAAGATCCACCTTTTATTTATTGAAACTGCTTGCATACAAAATATATGGCACTACAACCATACTCAAACATTTTAAACACTATACAAACAAAGGGAAACAAAACCAGCTGAAGAGTGCACACAATGTTTACAGCTTTTTTGACTTACCCTGGTTTATGTATCTACAGATTCATCATGTGTCTGCACTTTCTGGCACTATACTGTTGAAAAGCCCACAATGTGTATAGTTTACATTTGCCGATATTATTTACATTCTGCAAGTACTTACATGACATAAAATCTGCTGTTGACTGGCAAGTAGCGACAAGGACAATTATTTTCTTATGCGTTTACACATAAACCATGTTGCAACCCAAACTGGACTAAAGGCTTAGTAAAGGAGGGATGCAAAATGGTCCTTAGGATTGAAAATATCCAAGCTGAATTATATATTTTCTCCAAACAATTTTAACAAATCTAGCATGAAAAGTTCAAATGGAATCAAGTGATTTGCTATTTTCAACAAGCTTTTATCTGTTTTAAATCCATCTTTAAGAATAAAACAGTTTTGGGAGTTTCATTTTACTTAATGGGGAACCAATTTACACAGGTTGTGTACTATTTTTATGTACAGGAGACAAAGTGTTGCATTTAGGAGTGTCATGCCAAAACAACAAACAGCATCTAGATAACAGCTCAAAATGTCCTCAGCAGATGAGTTCATAGATATCCCAAACTGATGCCCAGCCGTATCACGGGAATTAAATTCATGCATGCTATTCCTTGTCTTAAACGTTGGTTTAGGGTCCAACATTTTTTAAGTTCCCCGACATCTTTTCATATGAGCACATTTGCTTCAGACCAAGACGCACAATTCAATATCTCAACTGTTCTCTAAAGTTCCATGGCAAGTCACTGTAAAACATCAGAATTCAAATGGATACTTACTGTAAATAAAATGCCTAATGTATAAAACCGTTAACTAGCAACCATACCAACAGAGTGGAAAACTGAATTTCCCCTTTGGGGATTAATAAGGGTCCATCTTCTTCTTATACCTTCAATGACCGTTATGGGGCATCACCCAGACCTGCCTTATTACATGTACATTGTCCACAACAAGCGTCATTACACCTTGTTAGTAATCCACCTAAAATCAGTAAAAAGCACTGAAGAAAAGCCATTAAACTGCTTTTGTTAGTTTAATTACCATAAACGTTAAAAAGTGTAATTGTAAACCTAGTGTATTGAGGCACAATAAAATACACCAACGAGCAGCTAGTAGCTTAGCAACACAAGCAACGAAATGAATTAAAAGTAAAAATAAGCTGGGTCTTTTTACATCAGAGATGACAAGTGCAGGGAATGACTAATATACAACAATC
Source organism: Eleginops maclovinus (assembly GCF_036324505.1). Taxonomy (NCBI): domain Eukaryota; kingdom Metazoa; phylum Chordata; class Actinopteri; order Perciformes; family Eleginopidae; genus Eleginops; species Eleginops maclovinus. Next base: position 21,375,211 of record NC_086371.1, read on the forward strand.
TTCAATCCGATAAACAATAAATCCAACAGTATTAAGGTTACTGTAGAAGGCAACTTTTTCGCGGACCTGTAGTGTGAAACATGCTATTAGGTAGATAAGATGTGATGTCTTTACAAAAAATAGTGACATTTGGTAAAATACAAAGTAAGATGACAAAATGTACACAACCCTATTATTTGCTAAATCTGTACGCTATCAACAAATTGCGTATTTTTTTCGTGGTGAAACTACCGCAAAGTTTACATTTCTGTTTGTGTTTGAAATAAACAAATGATACATGACATGTTGTTCAGTAATGGTAGGAGTATTTCAGAAATGTGGATACCCAGGCTAGCTATCCCTGTAAACTATAACAAACATTATTGGACTCGTCACATATAGATGGTAACGCTTGATTTGCTAATTATTTTCATAAACTCTCGCAAATGATTAAGATTAGGCATTGAGTGGTACATTTTAGGACTGGTCGCCGCACAGCAGGCTTTGCAAGAGTTTTAAAGTCCCCAAATCAAGGATTACCATCTTGACACAACCTACTGTGGGTTCAGTGTTTTGGGGGTCTACAGTCAAAGTCACTAAGTTGGTCCAAAAAGGATTCTGCTTTCAGTTAGTTAAATCAATCGGTAGGGAAAAGAAGTATCTAAATGTCGATGGAAATGTCTGCTGTGTGTTAAAAATGACGTTTTTAGGGTAGAACTTTCCTGTAAAAAATAAATACAATTGTTTTGTAACACTAGATTTCAACGATCAACATTATAGAGAGCTTTGTGTGACTCAACCCTGCTATTTTTTCACACATCATTATGTTTATTATCAAGAGCTCTGGCATTTGACTGATATTAAACAGAAAGAAAAAAAATATCAGGATTAGTGCACATTTGAAACAATATTACAAATGTTTTCCCAGACAAATAATGACATCATTATATACAGTATGTCACCTTTTTTTTTTTTACAATAAAAAGCAACTCCTTACAGTTGATGCTCTATTGACATTACAGAGATTAATTTCACTTGAGCCATCTGTCGACGCACTCCAGAGAACGCTTACTGGATAAAAATGCAGTGAAAGCAAAGGTCCACAAACAGATTACTGAGAGAGAGATTGACACCAATAATACTTTTAAAGAAAGATGAAGTTCTATAAAAAAAAAAGCCAGTCTGATTTTTTTCATTACTCATGTTTCATTACCCTTTCCTTTGATATTATCCAAAAGGTAACATTTCCTCTTCTGTGGTTAACTTGGGGATGGTTGTAAGAACTCATCCCCAGCTACTTCAGTTGAACTCAGGTAAAGGAGAACTGAGACGCTAAGAAAAACTCTTCTTTCTTTTTACACGTCCCAACCAAATGAAAGTCTACAAAACAATTGAGTTGTACATGCATTGCAAGACTAGAAAGGTACACTGATCTCTGGTAAAGAGAGATGAGACCAGATTCAAACTCTGAAATCTTCTTAGTTACTTTCAATTCTTCAGTTACTTTGCGGGAAAGAAAAAGAGATGGGGAATAAAGTTACAACAGGGTTACACCATTTTGAATCCAAGAAATAGCCGTGTTGGACTTTGGAACAGAACCAAAGAAGGCAAAGTAGCAACTCAAGGTCATGACTCCACTGGTCTACAAAAGTAACTGCATCAATTTCACTGATCAGTTGAACCAGGTCATAAGCTACGGGCTCATGTATGTTGTCTGTACAAAGATACAACACCTTCAGTGTTTAAAAAGGATTGGATGGTAAAAGTAAGCGGTTTCCTGGACCCACACTTTAAAGGAAGCTCAGAAATACTCAGCGACGACCCAGGGGTGAAGTAATGTCATGGCAGGAAGTAGCCATCTTTGCATCTGGTTATCAGCGTCCCATCATCCCTGATTTACATGTCTAGGTTGTTATACTATCCACAGTTAAAGGCACATGTCACACTAAATATGGTGAGGTTTCTCTGAGCAATTGCAGTTTTCTAGCTAGGAGAGTCAACCGTTTCCCAAAATGATAATTCAATAAATCTGTTGAAGATGGGGCACGATGGCTATTTTATGTTTGCCTTGTTGGAATTTGATCCAAGCTATTGTGAATAAATGTTTTGCTATGCACACTGAAGGCCATCCTTATCACTATTTTTGAAAGGAATAGTTTGCCATTTTGGGAATTACGTTTAATTAATGTTTTGCCAAAAATTGGATGAAAAAGATTTATACCACTCTCTTTTCCATCTAAATAATTATGCTGGAAATATTAGCCAATTAGCTGGCGTTTTAGCTTAGCATATACTCTGCAATGATGGGAAAACAGCTAGCCAAAGAGTCACTGTGCCTGGATGCTATAAAAACACAAACCCTTGATTTTACAGGTTAAGTATGTCATGGTATTTAGTGAGATCTGCAAGTGGTAGCTGTATTTTGGACAATCAGGTTAGCCATTTCCCTGTTTCCAGTCTTTAGCTGAGCTAAGCTAAATGCTTTCTGACTTCGTATGATGCAAGAGGGGTATTCACATCTTAATATCAGCAAAAAAGGAAATAAGCTCATTTTCAAAATGCAAAACTAAATATGTAAGAGCACCAAAAAAGGAAAGCTAAGTTCAAACATCCTCAACATTCGCAACACCAAAGCTAAAGATCACAGCTGATGTGCTTGTAATATAGTGCTGGCTATAAGGTATAGTGAGGCGATGCATTACAGCATGTTTCATGAAATAATGATAGGCCTACAAATGCTCAAGAAATTTAGAGGATTTTTTTTTGCAAGTGACTTTTCACATTTCAAGTTTGATTTGGAAATTCAAGCTAATGCTACTATCAATTTATCATCATAAATCCATAAATACTTACACACGCCAATCTAAGTTACTGCAGTCAGTCTAAATGTAGGATACAGTTTGGGACAACTGATGACATTGATCTTTAAAGGCGTTCATGCCACCTACATTGTTTTCTATTTATTTTGATGATGAGATGATGCTTCTACCGTGCAGAAGACTTCTGAAGTCAGTAACTCTGAGGTGTAAACTGAACAGCAGGCAGGTGGGGACACTTCAACACAAGTCAATACATTGTTTTGTGTTACGTTTCTTTGATGCCTGAACACCTGCACCATTAAAAAAAATCACTTTCAACTATTGTTTGTCCTAAAAACGAAGGCGTGTAACACTGGGTTAAAACATACAGTATGAGATCTTTGTTCAGAAAAGTCAGGTGATATTCACATAAGAGTCAAATGTACATAAATAGAGGAGTATAAATCCAAGGCACTATGATTAAGAAGAAAATTAGAGGAGAGGCAGATAAGTGACGGCAGCTTGTGGTGAAAACTTGCTCTATACCTTGTTTTTGTGGATGAAAAATCTCGCTTCACTATACTTTGCTTCATTAAACTTTACTTTCCTTTAACCCGAGTCAGGTTGCATGCACGGTCCGGCATTTAAAAGCATACCCTAATTAATAATCCACCCTAATTCAAAATGTTCTCTATGTTGTTTTAAGGATTGAATTAAGACTCTTTTCGCCTCCTCTCCCTTATATTTACATAAAGGTGCCAAGAAAAACATAACAATATTAAAAAGGACTCATACAAAAAGGTTTAACTAAGGGGAGGGCCAGAAAGAATAAAACTTACACCAAATTTTTATTTTGTCAAGGAATAACTCAATGAACCGTTGATTCTTCTACAGTAATACTTCAAACAGGTTTTCTAACTGTAAAACAAGAAGGTTAAATACAAAGGTTTCATAAATTAAAGAAAAGTTTGAGTGATCAGGTGACAGGAGTTCTACATTCACAATGTTGCCGCCTTGCAACCTGATCAGGTTTGTCTGAAAGCAAGAGTTAAATGTAAGTTTGTGGAACGACATCAAGCTTAGCATTAGCCCTCCCTGTGAAGTATCTCACTCATCAGTCTTGTATGAGATTATGAGTATTTAACCAATATTGAAGGAGTCTTTATCAGTCCTTCAATTTTCTCCAAAACCGTTTATCTGATTGGACTTCCACTTGGCGGGTGTATTGCTGACGAGCCAAGGACATGCCATATGTGGTGTGGGCTTATTTTATTGCTGACGCTACAAAGTTAGCATCTCAGTTTATCAGCAGGATTAAAAAACAACTACAGGCCAAATTTAAATGACATTCAAGGTTTGTAAAAGATGTAAAAGGTGTAGCATGAGTCAAGAAGGTACCCATGAGATTTTGGAATGGATCCAAACCAAGGAAGCAGATATTAACATAAGGATGTTATTTTTGTAAACATGGCGAGAAGAGTGTATTTTTTCGCCTTTTTATGTGGGGTCAGAATAATCAAAAGCTAAGGGTTGAGAAGTTTTTTGGAATAACTGTTCTTGAGAAAGATGCAATATGTGAGGCTAAGCAACGCTTCCAAAGGGATTTAGAGAATCATTCGAAAAGAAGGAATCAAGGGCTTCTGGGAATAACTAGGACAATTGGTGCCATGAATGTTTCAGGACTGTTGGATTCTTTCTACCACACAGCTTTTATTCATGACCATTGTTAAGGCATTAGTCATGAGTCACTGTTTCTTTGCGATTGTGAATGTAGGGGTTTTACCGGTTTCAGAAAAAGGTAGGCTGAATTTAGAATCCTTTTATCATAGTTGAGATCTGCAGAAACTACTCTATCGAGCTGTTTGTTAGGCCAATCACATAGAGAATCAGACAGTCCGGGACTCCGTGGTATATTTTAGTTTTTCTCTGGCACCTTAGAGGAGCATCATCTCAACAGTGCTCCTTGAATCTCACAAATAATGGGCTGTTTACATTTGACAAGGTTTTTAATATTACAGATTTGGATGATTTATCAAAGCTCCCAGTTTCACTGTGAGCTTTCCTTTGTCACTTACAGAGCTTGTACGGGGAAATAAACAATTGTGTCGGTCTTGGCAGACTACTTAAAAAATGTTATTTGGTTCGATACATTTCTGACCATTGCTTATGCCTTGCGTGGATTCCCAGTCAGTTTGCCTTGTCACATTTCCTTTTCTCATATTATTTTGAAATATAACAGCAGTGCATGACCTTTTGTACCCTGTTTGCTTAGGAGTTAGTTTCCTCACTTCCGTAAAAGCTTTTTTACAGTGAAGTTGCATCAAAGTGCCTCAGATTTATGTTTCCCCATTGGTACACCTACTACATTGTTGAATTCATGCTTGGTCCAAGAAACTTAAGGAATTTTACATCATCTTGGAAACGAGACAAAACATAGATGACCTTAAATATGGACTCAGAACTCCTTTCTACTGCTGATCCCAAAGACAGGTTTAACCTGCTCAAGTGCTGATCAGGGTTCAAATGACTATCCCAAAAAATGTTAAAAGTGCCCTCTACAAACATCTCCCAGCCTAAAAGCCCTGTTTCCCAAATATAGAAGTGAAAAATATTTTGTATTTTGACATGTATCTGTTGAATTCAAAGTATTCGTTTTGCAATTTAGAGCCACCAAAAATAAATTCTCAACCTGTGGGAAACAGGTCAAGCCAACCCCTAAAACTGTGCTGCCAGATCACCCCGAGAATAAACAGTGCACAGTAAAAACACGTTCTCAAATTGTCCGGTAGACGGGTAGGAACCGGTGTTGCAGTCTAATTCTGTTTCTTTTTGCACCAATTATCTCCTTCATTTTTTTCAGGTGGGAGAAAGTCCAAACAGGGCAGTGACAAAAAAACGAAATCATCCATCACCAAATCAATTCAGTTGATTAAAAAAACAAAAACCGAAGGGAGCATGTTGGGGCTTACTGCCTCCGTGAGATATGAGCTTCTCTTCTTTTCCTTTTGTCCAAAAAGTACTGTTTCTTTTACTTGTCAGTCCAGAGAAGATCAGTCAGGAACAAACCGGAGCAGAACATTTAAAGACCTCAACAGAGCGGACCAGCAGATACTCTGCACTACGGTAAACTCTTACTCCATGCTGATGAAATATGTGTATTCATGACAAAGACAGAGAAAGAAAAAGCGAGAGAGAGACTCTACAATGGTTTATGATGAGTTGCCTGTGTGTGTGTGTGTGTGTGTGTGTGTGTGTGTGTGTGTGTGTATGTGCGTGTGTGTGTGTGTGTGTGTGTGTGAAGGTCCTCCAGTGGTGCATCTACGACACTCCATTCACCAGCGGAGGAGCGTCCTGTTTGTCCTTCTTCAGCCCTCGGTCTCTGATGGGTCTCGGATGGTGGTGTCGGGACGGGCCCTCGCCCCCGGCCATGTTGCCACCCTGGGAGGAGGAAGGCCCTCCTCCTCGTCCCCCTGAGGAGTGCTGCACGCTGCGCTCGTTGTTACCATCCACGCGGATCTGTGGGAGAAAGTACGTACAGTCTTATTCCACATTTCACAGAACTAATGAACTGGGACATGGGAACTGGGCCTGTTCTTATGAAGTGTAGATCAGAGTTTCACATTTTTTTCAAGGACTATACAGGAATATAAACGTCACATAAAGATGATTGAGGCCAGACTTTACTATTAGCTTATTCTCTGCAGTCTTTGCTATTAAGCCTTCTAATCTGTTTTATTAGCAAGGAGACAATTGGAGAGTGTGTGCCAGCCCTGTTTTATAACATTTTATATTCTGGATTAAGCAAAAAAGCATTATCACTTACTTAAAATGCTGCTGACTAGTAACACATACCAGCAGGCTAAACCACACCCCCCCTGTTTTCATCTCTCTTCACTGGCTACCTGTCTGTTTTAGAATTGATTTTAAGATTTTACTGATTGTTTTTCTGAGCCTGTGGGCAGCCTCAGATCCTCAGGTAGGGCTCTGCTGGCTGTTCCCAAAACCAGGCTCAAAAATAGGGATGATGGCTCCTTCTCCATCAGAGCTCTGCAGCTCTGGATCTCCCTGTCCGAGAATCTGAAGTCGGCAGAATCTGTGACATCTTTTAAATCACTTCCTAAAACTCGTCTATAATGCCACTACTCCATTTTAATCTCTGTTTTCTATTTAGATTTTTGTTGCTGATGTATGGATTGTTGACTTCATGGTCCGTTGCCGCCTGAACGGTTTGTTTTTATTCCATGTAAAGCACTTCGTATCTTTGTTTTGGAAAGTGCTGTATAAATAAAGTTATATTGTTAAGAGACCTTAAGTACAAATTATGATGGATTTGAGCTTTTTTGACAGATGCTTTTATTGAATGCTGCAGGGATGATATTTTCGTAAATCAATCCCCATAGTTAGAATTGCCTAGATCCTTCAACAAATGCCAACAGCAATTTTTATGTGATTTGAAAATATGGCCAACGGCAAACCAATATTTATGATACATACACTTTTTGAATCCTAAGTGCAATTGCTAGAACTAAGTTGTTTTCCTGTGTGCTAATGGTAACTAGATCTCGTCCTGCTAATTTCAAAATGGATTTTTCTCACAATGTAGCAGCATCGGGGATCGGTGACTATCGTTCACACCTGCAATCGCATCATATTATCGAATATCCACTTGCCGATTGGCGAATGTATGTTACCTGTAGAGTCTCTTCCTGCGCTCTCGTTTTGGGGTCTCTGATGTGACGGGGCCTTGGCTCGCTCCACTGCATGTCGTCACCTAAACCAGAACAAACAACCTGAGTCTCATCTTATAGCTGATAGTAAACAGGTCACTGGCAGGTAGCTTGTTGAATTCGGGTTGGATCCATTTGTGTTATAATGATTTGTGTCAGGGGAAATTTTTACTTATTGTGGAAAAGCAAACACTCCAAATGAGAAATCACTGGCAAAGGGAGTCCTCAGGGTTCTCATTATTTAACTAACTTTCATTATTCAGGCTGTAATTTAATGAAAAGCATCCAAGCTGTTATTTATTTTAATTTATTACTCCTACTTAAATTACGATGATCTTAATTCAATATTTTCCAAATGGTCTTAAAATACAACATTTATAAAACTTTTACATTTTTAAGACTCCCCTTGTGCAGAAACATCAATGACAGCCAATCAGGATGACTGCATACCTTTATACCCGGCTCTTCCTCTCCCCCCTCGTCCCCGCAGCCCTCCTCCGCCTGCTCTCTTTCTCCCATCTGACCGTCTGGGCAGGGTTCCGCCTCCGGTCATCAACTCCTCGGTGGGGGCCAGCGACCAATCGCTGAGCTCGTCTTTGTGGTCTGACTCCGTCTCGGAAGCGTTGGATGCCTCCGAGTTGGTGCCTGGGGGGGACGGAGTACATCACTCAAACCTAATTTAATCTACCGCGGAAAATCACCGCCCCAATAATTGTTTGTTTTAAAATAAAGTCACGGGCCGCCGGCCTCCTGGGGATTTTACATTTACTACCTATAGCATTAGCTGGATGATCTGATGCACATTCAAAAGAAGACAAATATAATTTAATTCATTATGTAGTACCTGAGGCAAAGGCCGCACCTCCTCCTCTCCGCCCTCTTCCACCTCTTCCTCCCCCTCCTCCGTAGGGCTTTCCTCCTCCCCCGCTTCCTCCTGCTCCTCTCCCCATCCCCATCCCCATGCCCATGCCGTTATCGAACACGTAGGTTTTGTCTTTGAGGTTTCGGGGCCCCGTCCCTCCTCCGCCACCTCCGCCTCCTATCTGTCTCAGCTGCTCATCGATCTGAAGACGCTCCAGACGAAGCTGATCCACTTCCTGTGGACAATAGTTTAAAATAATTGGAATTTAGTATGTTTACACACACATTAGAAGCCTGCAGTCGAGTCAGGGGAACTAATTTACTCTGTTAGAACATTGGTGTAGTTCATGGTCACACACTTTCATATTGTTTCAAATGATATATTAATTAGCAGATAAGATCTGATTCAGGGCCTTTATTATTTGAAGTAGCTTTTGGGAAAGAAATTGTTCCGAAGTCAGAACGCTTTTGTTATTACAGTGTGAAAACATATATAATCATCATTCCATATCTATTGCTACAGTGCCTATATTTAATTTCACTATGTATACTGAACATCTAATAACAGTTAACATCAATGGCTTACAGAGCGAGTAAGATTCTATTTCATTTATAGCTGTAGCTACAGGTTGTGAACCGGCTTTATAAAACATAAAAATCATTAAGTCTGGTAATATTTCATGTTAAAGCTCAAACAGGTCACAGTCAAAGGGATTGGTCTTAAATGACAACTGTTGTTATTTTGATTGGTTGATTTCACACACCTTAAGGTAGTTGAGGTGATAGTCCAGCAGTACTGTAGCGTTGGAGATGCTCTCCTTGGTCCCCACGAACACAAATGGCACCATTCCCTAAAACAGACAGGTTCAGGGAGAAACAGTTTATTTTGATGCACACTATCAGCAGAACAGATTAATGAATCGTCACAATCACAGTAGGTAGAATTGACTTCAGTGTACAGCAATACAAAATATCCTTTAGCTGTTTGTTGCGTGTTAAAATTGTGAGGTTGGTCTCTTCTCTCTCACTGACCTCGTCTATTGCTGCGGCTGCTGCTGCTGCGGCTGCGGCTGCTAAGGGCTTCTTGTCGTTATCTGGCTCAATACGAACTCGAACCACCCCAGACTTATCGACCACCTCCTGGATTAGCTTGCCGTTTTTGCCAATCACCTTCCCTGTTAGGGCAAAACACATCATCATCAGGGACAGTAGTAGGACTGTTCAAAAGTCTGGCATCTTCTTACATTAAATCCAGTTACCGCATTACTGATATCACTGTCTCAGTTCAGGGATTTTTCTCACCTACTAAGTTCCGGGGAACTTTGATGACATCTTCAGAGAACTCCAGGAAACTCCTCGCCATACGGACAGCCTCCTGGTCCTTAAATAAACAACAACAAGCATAAAATCAACACGCTGGAACACCTGGCACCACCTCACATCAATAAATGTTTCCATTATGTGCTGGTGGCCATTTGAGGGGCTTTTAAAAAAAAAAAAAAGCCCTATTAAATTCATTAATGTGAGTCAACACAAAAAACGTGAAAAAGCTTTAATATAAATATCATTTCAAAAAGTTCAACATTTGGAGAAACAGATTTTTTTATTTTTACAGTTTCCTGTCACTCATTGAGATGATTAATTAATTGAATAATTTAAGTCATGTTTTGAGTGGGCTAGATGCTCAAAAGGTTAAATAATTTGGGACATTTATGTGGATTTTTGGGTTATGGTGTTTTGAGAGATGAATTTCTTTTTAAACTGATTTACAATTTAGCATTAACTGAAAAAAAAGAGGACGCATCACAAAGATATATGGAAGGTCTCTACACTCTTTACTAAGAAGGTGCTTTCCAACAGTTTTTCAGTTCATTTATGTATCATAGAGGCACCCTACCTCTCCGTATATGTGGAAGGTGCATGTCTCCTCGTCCAGATCTATGTTAGTGACACCGGGGACTTTACGCGCCTGCTGAATGTTGGCCCCGTGAGTCCCGATGGCAAGACCCATGAGATCATCGCGAACCACAAACTGTTCGTGGAACCGTGACGCCAGCTGTCGGGAACTCTGAAGGGAACATAACCGGAGGGTCAGACAAAAACAGGAGCAAAAACACAATAACTGAGTAAGGTTGTAAGGGTACGATGAAATATTCAAAGCAAAGTAAAATAATTGTCTCAGAAAATGTTAAAAGGAGTGAAAACAGAATTAGAAACCTGAAAAACAATGTTTAAAAAGGAATTACATTATGTTATAAAACATGTTAAGTTAATATGCATCACTTAGCTCTGTGCGCAACAGTGGAGCCAGACTCCTCCTCTTTCGTATGTGTGTGTGTGTGTGTGTGTGTGTGTGTGTGTGTGTGTGTGTGTGTGTGTGTGTGTGTGTGTGTGTGTGTGTGTGTGTGTGTGTGTGTGTGTGTGTGTGTGTGTGTGTGAGAGAGATGTACCTCCAGTTGTCGGTTGGCCTCTTCGTTCCTCAGCATGAGTGACAGTTTGGTGCGGAGGCTCCTGAAGTGCATGTCACTCATCATGTTGGCCCGCTTTGTTGTGACCTCATTCACGGACTGCAAGAACAACCAGAGCTTTATTCACACAAAGGATCTGATTTCATGTCATCTTCAAAATCACACCGAGGACTTTGTATCAATGTTGTGTTTTTCAATTAATCGAAAGATTGACGAACCAAAATGATCAGCTGCTTTTTCTCCGAGTCGTAGGTGACATTGAACGCTCCGACCGCCTTAATAAAGTCTTTGTGTGCTGACTCCTTGGAGCACCTGTCAACACAGAGTGGAACTAATTATTCATATCAAATCAAAAAACACAAATGTTTGACACTTATATGTACATGTTTTACACAAGAAAACCTACGGTAATGTTAGGCCACAACACAATAATGTCATATTAAACTTACATCTGCCGTAGATCCTCAGGTACATCTAGTCTGATCTTGATGAAGGTGGATTTGGTGGCTGGTTTATTCGGGTTGACCGGCCGTAGCCGCTCCAGCGTCACTATCTCATTTAGTGTCGCGTCACATGCAGCGTACTCTATTACGTAAAACTAGAGATATATTGAGACAAGGATAATGTCAGATCCAGTTTTGGGCAGAATGGAAAAAATATATACTTACAAAGACTCAGCCTTACCTCTCCTTTGACCATGCGAACCTTGGCCAGCCACCATCCACATGGCTCCTTGTCATTTGCCCTGGAATACACCTGGAAACACACATAGTCAATTTTACAAACTTTTCCACTTATTTGCCAACCAAAAGATTATCAAAATTAAAAAGGCATCTGGAAAATGATATAAAATACACAAATGTAATGAAAATATAAACTGAAGATGGCTAATTTCTTATTTGTCATTTCAAAAATGCCGTATAAACATCTTACATGAATGATTTACTTGCACGAGCATTTTTAAGTGAACAAATGAGGATTTTTGAGAGAGCAACATTCAACTATCATCACACTATTGTTCAGATTTCAGGTGAATACTCAAGTGTGCCTTGAGATCATAGTTATTTTTTATTATTAATGAAACAAATACAGCAATTCTTTGGCATTTGTTATCAATGTTTAGAAAAACATACTAAATATTAAAATTCCAATGAATAAATAATGCATTTTACTTGGCTTGTTCTTCTTTTATGTACTATTAGAGGATGTTTAGCTCTCCTCCTGATGACAGGTTTGCTTTATGCTTGGGCGAACAATATAAACTGCAGAGATAACTACTTTTTGTGAACCATAGGATCGATTCAAAGAACATAGTTTATCGATTCATTTCCAACTACAGGTATTTTTCCATGAGCCTTATCAATCTGTTTGGCCGACGCAGCAACATATTATTCCAATCCAACTATGCTTTCCTAATAAAACACATCATTTTGTCATATTAATTTCTGAAACAGTCGAGTATTAAATCAGTCCCACCTCGACCTCATCGCTCTCATTGATATCCTTGCAGAGCCCAGTTGGAGGAGGAAAACGAACATCCTGGAACGGGATCTGGCGCTCTGGTTGCCAACTGAGACAGAGATGTACATAAAATAAGCTTTCATTGGCAAAAATGCCCTTTGTTTACAGTATAATATTTGATGTTTTGTAAGCACATTACTCACTTGTTTTCAAATGCCACCGTGACCGCTCCTTCATGAACATCCTTCACAAAGGCCTGTAAGAATCACAGAGGGGAAATTAGAATAAAATGGGTTTGATTTACTTAAATAAATAGACAACACAGCTTTATCTTGGCATCAAGCATGTAAATATGTTACACTTCTGCCCCCCCATGTCTGACACAAAACCAAAGCTTTTAGCCGAGAAACAGCCCAAATTCTTGTCTTTCGGCTTGTCTCAAGTTTGGCTCTGTCACTCTGGTTGTACACTCATTCTGTGATGTGTGTCAAGTGCTACAAGTAGGACATGCAATGCCTAGAAGGAAAAGAGAGAAATGGAGAGCCTTGTCTGTGGGTTGCTTTGCTTAGCCTGGCAGGCTACCAGTCAGCGATGGATGAAATGAAGCTTACAATTACAAAAAGACAGCTTCACAAAATCATAAATGGTTGAGAGGAAGTGTTTCTATTGCAGTTAAATTAAATTACTTCCTGTACTTGTGGCCAGGCCTGTATAAAACATCTACACGATTATGGACTACTTGAATCGTCTTGTTGATAAAAAAAGTTATACGTTATGTCACAGAAGCGTTTTTAATAGCGTTTCAGAAATTAGCGTGCTAACGGACTAGCCCCGGTAGATGGTTTAGTATGACATGTGATAGTAGTGTGCTTTGCTTACACCAACTAACACAATCACTTAGTAAAAAGTGTTTAAATTGTCTTCTTACGGAGAATTCCATTAACAGTCGCGTTTTACTGTCTGTCCTTTATTATATATTTTAACCTTTTATGCTCTTAACATTTTTCTTTATCTTTTTAAAACACAGCTGCCTACTTTGTTTTGTTTTTAAATGTGTTTTATTCGTCTCATTTCTCTATTTCTTTTTTCTCCCTCATAGCATTGTAAAGCATCTTGAGATGATGTTGTTTTTAAAGTGTGCTATAGAAATAATATGTATTATTATTATAATACTTAAATAATAATAACATCCTGTCCAAAGTGACCTACAATCAAGTGAAATCAACATTGTGGGTACAACCCAAAAATTGTAAAAATCATGCATGTAAATAAACTTTATCAAAATATGCTGATCTACCTCAAGTGCCGGATTTACAGATGTTAAGAGAAAGAGAAGCGTTTCCATTTTATTACTCTTCTTGATGGGCCAAGGTGATTCATTTTAAGTCTGCTAATTATAATGTGTAGTTTTTCCTAACATGATGAGGACAGCAAACAGGTGTCCAAGATAGTGATATAACAATAATATTCTGTATTACACGTATTAATCATTTAAAGAGAGCCATTGGCATTTCAATGAAAAGACTCAGAGACTGGTTTTGAATGCACCTCTGCATCAAAGCCCACATCAGCAATATTTTTCTTCAGGAATTCAAACAAAATAGCATTTCAGACTAATTATCTGGCTAGCTCTGCAGCCTCAAAAGGTTGAGCATTTGGCAAAGTGCCATTCATATGAAGTGATGATTGAAGTGCATTTTGTGGATGCTGTTAAACTAATAATTAGCATGTTGGCTAATTGCCTTTTAGAGCTGTAATTTCAGCCTGCCAAATAATAAAAACAATATTCAAACTCATGCCACACATTTGAGAATGCATCTATAAAGGTGTTCTATAAAGCAAGTGGGATCACAAAGAATAGATATCTTTCTGAGAAAGGACTTATTTATTTGTAATAATAATAATACATTTGTTTTAAGGTGCAGATTTTCTTTTACATGTTAAACTATTCAGCTGACATTGAATGTAGCATGAGGATCCACAATGAACATTGCTACAGTGCAGTGTTTGCAGGCTGACCCAACACTGAGTCATTAGACTCTAAAAAATGATTTTGGAGTGTTGGACTGTACGTGCATTCTAGTCATATTCATTACATAAGTTTGGCAGCAACAAAACATCTACAGTGACAGCACATGAAATCAATCACAATGCTCTGCAACCAAACTGTTAGAGCAACATGTTGTCTTTAATATTCATATGTTGGACTGCTGTCAACTTTAGAACTTGTCGTATACGGATAAGAGGTGCCATTTTATTTTGACTAACTATTGTCTTTTACCAATGCCATTTTGTTTTCAAATGGCTATGGTTATTGGTTTTCTGAATCATTTACAGGTTTTCCAATCATTTTTTACCCTCCATCCTTATATCTTCTTGCTGTCCCCATTTCGCTTCCATCTCCAACCAACCATCGATCATAAAGCAGGCAATCCCTCCCATAAAATACAAGATCTCATAGAAAATCTGACTTGACTTTTATCCGATTCAGTTCATGATACCATCCCCTGTAAATCTGCTCAGGCATGAGTATAACTCTCAGCCCCAGCCTTGCAAAAGACCAGCTCTTAACAGATTCTTATTCAATTACCAACTTCACCAAACGTTACTTGTTGACTCTTTCCTTCAGAATAACCACATAACTCTTACCAGCGTTCATTAAACAGTAAAATACCTTCCCATAAAGGGAGCATAGGGGGGAAGCAAAACAACCCCCACGTTAGCTGTTACCCTGAGTTAATTGAGCTACCTGTTTGTATGAAAAACACAAATCAAGACCGAATGTTGGCACTTGTGCCTCTGCAACCAAGAAAATACCCATCACTTGACATATAACTCAACATTTACGTCAATTACGTCAATGATAATAATACTGTACCAAATACACTGGTTTAGCAAAATTACCATCAACAGAAATAATACACATATTCAACTAGCAGCATTAGTGTTCTGGCAGCATCTTCGCGTTAGCTTTGTTTACAGGTTTCCAGCCTCCGTCGGACAGAAGCACTGAGGCCCGGGGATACAAGCAGGTACCTCTCTGCTAACGTTATCCGGCAACACTTGTGCATGTTAGCGAGCGTCACGTTTATGCATGGTGTGTTAATGACATACTAAGGCAAAAACTCACAAACTTACCTTATAAAAGGCCCCACTTGTTCCCCTCACTTCCACGACTAGTTCATCCATGACGCAAGTTACTACAGCTCGCTAGCTAGCTAACTACCGTTAGCGATGTAAGTAGCTAGCTAGCTAGCTGGCTAGCCTGACGCTAGCCAAGGCAGAGTTTGCTATCGGTTGCTTCGCTAGCTAAACAAATAGCCTGCAAAGATGCAAACAAGAGGCCACGATAACTGTATGTGACCGTAGTGGTGTTTCTCGTTTACACTGTCTACGAATCGTCCGTTTGTTTCGTGCTGATTTGCAATTCCGGATGTGTGGTAAATCAAAGGCGAGTTTGTAGCAGGCTGTGTTAGCTTGCACTAGCTAGTTATGTTAATGTTATGTGATTAGTAGTGAAGCAGCTACTGCCTCTCTCCATGTGACGTCTCCGCTTCTTCCTCTACGGATATCTGAGACTGGCTACACTCTTCTTAGCCTATGCTGCTCTCCACAGGCACCATTAATAATACACTATATATAAAGAGTTTTCAGGGCACTCAAATACTCTTTGCATAAGTTAGAGTTATTTTGTGTCAGCTATATAAATTTCTATTTTATATAAGTGGACAATACATCTTAATTGTCTCTACAATTACACCTCATTCCAGTTCACAACTCAACTCAAATCAAGTTAAAAATGAAAGCTATATCATTGATTCTGAGGAAACATCTTTGACTTATGGGAGCCCTGAGAGGCAATTGAGAAAAAAATGATTGTAATGTATTTTCTGAGTTTGATGTACATAGTATTTTCCCCTGTGTTTGTGACTGACAAACAGGTGGGAAAAAATGTAATGCCAGGATAGTTTATCTGAATTCTAACAGGAGATTAACTCTGATTAAAATACATTTCTAACCAAAAGAAAGAAATGACAGTAATGTGACATAATGTACTTAGACACAACATCAAATTCCTTTTGTTTGGGGTGCTCACAGAAATAAAGATTCACCTGGAAGAAAACATGAGTGCTTTAAGTCCCATTTAAAACCTGGGTTCGGTGTACCTCTTGTGGCCGAAAAGAGTATTTCAACAACAAACCTGACCCCCCCCCCCCTATGCCTTTGTCATGATATTTGGTTGCTCAGCCTCATTATCTATTACTGTGGGCTTTTGGTAAAACAAATACCAAAAAACCCACAATATTTTAGAAACAAGGTCCACAAACATTTTACGTTCACAATATTATCTGTGTTATTTTTTACACTTGATTCATGTTCGGCTAATCAATTACTTAACCTAACTGAGTTTACTTACTACAGGGATTGTCACTGTTCAAATGTTCCTTTCAGACTTTTCATAATCTTTTCATATCAACTCTTCCACATTACAAAAGCCAAGAAAATGTCCCCCACCACAAAACGCCTTTCTGAATATCTAAACATTAATATGTTTCTAATATGTTGCAAAAACCACACAATTTGAATTGATATCATTTCTAAAGGATGTGTTTGATGCTTGAAGACATCTGTAGAAGCAGTTTGTCTCAAACATGTTTCTTAGTTCCAAGTACGAAGAGGAAAATCACAATTACATGAAAGGATTACATTTTCTTCTCATGCTCAACATTCAGCAGCACTCATCTGCTACAACTATTAATGGACACACGATCTGTTTGAGAATTTATTTTCCGGCCAAAGCCGAGAAACAGTGGCAAGCCATGTTTGGAGAGAGAGTGGGAAAGGTGGTGATGGAATGATGAAGAAAGTGTGAAACCTTTATGGGTCTGAAATGTAGAAGATATAAGACAAGCATTTAAATATATCTAGGGATAAACTATAAGATGCACAAATAGAATAAAAGGGCAGTAGAAACGTTCAAATGAAATGTGAAATAAGATATAGCACAGAGAGAAAACTCATGAAAACGGAAAAACAGACATGAAATCCGAACTTCCTGTGTGGGAGGGAAACAGGCTCTTAACAATAAATACCTTAGTCAAGACTCATGGCCAAAACAGAAATGTTACTGAAAACCTCCTCATGTTAATGCTTAAGGGGCACATCATTTCAAAAGTGAACCTAAGCTCCAGAGAAAAAGTGTAGAATGATTGTACTGGTTTCCAAGATGATATGAATCTGAGTCAAATGTGGCTTCTTCAACAGTTTGTTCAGAAGTTCCTTTGTGAGATTGTACTAACGACAATGTTGCTACAGGTCAATAGAGTGGCGCAAGAATGAGTCTTTAAACCAGGAAATGAGTTTTGACCCTTTTGGTTCGCTGGTCGTGAAGGTTTTAAGCTAGATGTCTGAAATAAATTCCCTGGTTAACACAAGCTTAAGAGATGTTTTGTTCTATAATGTAATACGTTGGTAAATACACATTCATGAATGTCTGAGGATTCTATGTGTCATAAAAACGATGGTTGCTAACAAGTGACTAAATGAGAATACTAAACGGCATCATGCCAAACACAAGTTCCTTAAGCTTAGTGGTGTTGACCTGTAGTTATGCGTCCGTCATGTGGTAGTTTTTTTATAACATTACTTTAGCTTTTTTTTATGGTCACAAATTGGTCAAATTATCGTATGTTATGGAACTTGTTTTCATTATTGATCATTCATCACGCAAAGGGCATAATTATCAAACAATAATGACAACTCTTAATATTGTAATTAAATCATTATTAAGCACTAAACTCAACTTTCTTTTCAAAATATACTCTATAAGACATTTCAGCTCGCCCTGAAAATAAAAACTACTAGGTAATGGAAATAATATGTTATTAGACAAAATACCTTGAAATAATTTAAGGTGAAAATGTGATCTTCTTGTCTCATTCTAGCATTCAGCTTTTATGTACAGTATGAATATAGTGTTATTCTCATGTCAGGATTCTGGTTGATTTATTCAGCATCACATTAACGCAATTATTTCTCAAATTTAATTTGATTTAGTTTTTTGCAGTATTGAACCTGAAGTGACACCAGGGAACCCTTTCTTCAAAGGTTTAAGTAAATGTACCCAATCACATTTTTGTATCATCTATAGGACCCTGAACTACTAATCAAGGCTTTGCCACCTGTTTTAACAAGACAGTATTAATCAGAATATGAAGGCATCCCTTTAAGAGCCAAAATCGGTTAAAAAATAAATAAAGCATATATACAGTAAACAGAAGGCAAGCAAACATAATGTGTATTTGTGTTCTTAACATTGAGAGAGAGGTTAATGTAATGTGAAATGTATAACTATAGTCAGTAATAAATGCTAATGACAAGGTTAACTTAAAAATACCTTCATTGTTCTTCTTCAATCACCCAGATCACATTTTATTTCATTCAGATCTGGTAAGGAAATGTAGGCACATTCTTCTCTTTTTCTTGTTTTAATTCTTGTAAGGCTTGTCTAGTCGGCTCAAATGTATAACAGGAACTAACTTAGCCGGGTTATGCTAACCTTTTGGTAAACAGAGCCACATATATTTATAACCGATAAACAGTGTTAGGGTGTACCCACCTCTCACTTGGGAATGTGCCGTGACAGCCTGGCAATGAAACCCATACTAAAACTGCATTGTCATGGCGATTCCAGTAATCAAAGATGTAAAACACAGGACTTTCACCCAGCAGACCGCAGTTCGAGTCCTGCTGGAAACCAAAGTAAGTATTGAATTAATTAAACTCACAATCTTCAACCATTGTCTTTAACCAATCCTAACCAATACGTTTTGTTTCAATGCCTGACTTTAACCACGTATATAAAAATGCGACCATAATCCGGAGAATATATGTTTACCTCGAGAATGGAGTTTGGTTGTATGGGAATATAATAAAAATGGTCTGGGATATAATCCAATCTCCCCTATCCCTGATCAGAGACCATTTCGAAATGGATGAAAGGACGTTTTTGTGTTTTTTCCCAGCTTTGTTGAACCCATGGCTTGGCATGTACGATGAGAATAAATAGAACGTTTCTAGGTTTTTCCAGTTATATCAATTTATTCATCTTTAATAGCAATCAAACATGTTTGAAACTGCAACATTTCTGACAAAAAAACAAACAAAAAACAATCGACAACCTGATACAGCTGGGGTGCGAGAGTAGCTCCCCCAATGGAGCTCCATGTACTAAATTTGAGTCTAATAGCTGCCCAGGATTAAATCTGACCAACGGCTCTTTGATGCATCAATGTCGTCCCTCCTTTCTTCCCCTTTTATGTTTATCTGTACTATTAAAAAGGCAAAAAAATGTACACAGCTCAAACAATACCTAGAAGGATTTTACCTCGATGTGCACAGTGTTTAATAACTCAATCGGATATAATAATTAGGAAAACCCTCTCGGAAATGCTCACTGATCTGAATTGTTAACGTATGGCATCCACATATATTAATAGGATTGCAAAAGTAGGCTACAGTGTTAAAGCAGGATTAGATATGATGAGTGTGTTGCTTTACTAAACAGTACCGTAGAATAAATAATAAATATGGCTTTGTGCAGTGTTTCATGCGGCCTGTATCATCCATGACTCAGATACTCCTGGAATTAATCCCTTATACAGACAACACGATTCAAAGTCTGCTCGTACCGTACATCCAGATTCAGGAAGTGTAGAAGTATAACTAAACACACTATGTTTACAGGGATCTGTCATTGTCCCTGTCCTCTCTGAGACTGTAGGCAGTGATATTGATGTGGTCCATCTAAAACGGACAGAAAGGCCTTTATTTAAACATACGTTGTTCATCAAAGAATATGGAATTGCTGACTGGCTATCTCGATGTAACACACGGCAAACACTCAGTGTATTTTGCACACAAAGTGAAAGCTTGATAAGCCACAGTGCCAGTGGGTTAGCATAGAGCGGGAATATGTTTACATCAGGATTAGAAGAGAAAAAGAGCCTCACCTTGAGGGCCCTTCTTTGTAGTAGAGTGCATTTCTCCTGCTTACGGGTAAGAGGACCTTAAAACCTATAAACCAATATGTGACAAGCTGCCTGGCAACCTCTAGCTGATCCAAAAACCTTGTTGTCAAGGTCTTCCGGTACTTTGAGCTCACTTGGACTTTTCTCGCCCCATAATTTATCCAAATTAAGTTTCTGTTTTACCCTTTTTGCCATGTGTTTGTGTTCTCACAGTGATTTTAGGTCAACTTTGAATGATTGACCTAGATACACTAACATTATGGGAGGAAAAATCAGTGTCATTTATCCTCTGAAATTGTTGATATTTCCACATGAGAGGCTGTCATAGTGTTGTATACACCAAGATCATCTCAAGTGGTTGAAATACATGAATCCTCTATGCTACTTTTGCTTGCTTCTTAAAATGACAAAGGCAGATTTTTAAGGCAGTAGAAAACAGCGGGGACATTCTGCTTTCAGCTACAATGTGGATAAATATCAATACAAATAAGTGCAGCAAAAATAAGACTGTGTTTTAATATGTTGCTGTTGGTAATGACCAAACCAGGGCTGGTTTAGGAAACAACAGCCTTGTCTCAACACTATTTGTTGTAGATCCCCTAATGACTCATCCCTTGTGTTGTGTTTGCCTCTGCACTTTGCGTGCTGAAAGTATATTTATTCAGTTTCTGTCTATATTTGAAGGAAGAATGGAAGAATGTCTAAACTACGCTGTAGTCTAAAAGGCAACTTCGTCTTCTGAATTGTTAATCAATCCTCACCATCGTCATCCTTAATATACATGAGCGTTGCCACTTTCCACCTGTCTGCCTCTTCCTTGAAACACATTGCTCTTGGTGTCAACAATCCAAACCTCCTTCTAACCAGAAAAGTTACATTTCATTTGAAAGACTCTTGTTTTAGCCTCCCTCTCCCCATCTTCCCCATCATCCCCTCTCCATTCACATGTACAGTTACTCTTTCTATCTTCCCCTTCCATTATGCCTCCCACTCCTCTTTTTCCTCAACAAGGACAATTACTCTTTGTTTCAGTCTGTTGTGTGAGTCGGACTCTCCCATCCTCTCTCTCCACGTCTCTGTAGAGCAGGGATTTTTGGGCCTTGAGCCGGCAGGCCAGCGCCATGAAGATGGAGTCGACGTTCTGACTCTCCCTCGGGTCCTTGGCCGAGGTCTCGAACAGCAACATGTTGTGGGAGTCGGCAAACTTCAATGCTGTGTTGGAGGGTACCTGGGAAAGCACAAACATTTGATTGTAAACCCTAATTGTAGCTAGAAAGATACAATAAAGTTGGAAATAAATATAACGTGGTCTTTTCTTAAGTACACCCACCTGTATTTGGTCCACGAGGTCACACTTGTTTCCCACCAGGACTCGAGGTACAGATGCTGAGACCCGATGGCCATTACACTCCTGGAACATAACATAATATTGCGTTATTAACGTTATAAAATGTTGCCATGTTTACGTGATATGCGACCATAAATATCAGCAGCAAAGTGAAAAAAGTTATCACCGGTCTCTTAGCTGTAACAAAGAGCTATTTATGACTGCTACAATCTGTCAATAACGTGTAAAAATGGCTTCATAGCCACTATCCGAAACAGCTCAATATAAGAAAACACTAAAGAGATGCTCTGAAGGAATTTAAGTTCCTATTGGTTAACATATACACAGTGTAATGTCTAAGGGTTTTAATATGTAAGGTAAGAAATGAAGGAGTGGATATTGTATGCCTTTGTCAAGGTTGAAAGAATCTCGTTATGATGTCTGTTCCACACAAAGGGATTGGTTGATGCGTTTATTTTTAGGTGAGAAACATCCCAAAACATCACACTTGATCCGACAGCGTAATATTTGTGTACTGTGTGAGTATTCAGGTGAGTATTCTGTGCGTATACAAAGACAACAGTTCAGAAAAATATATTAATGTGCCATTTAATTTGCACAAGATTGGAAAACGCCCAATAGTGTATAGTTCCAGTAGTAACCCAGAGCAAATTCGGCTATTGCTGTTCTCTTTAACAATGCAAAAAAGGAGCTAACTAGTTCGCCGTGCTGAATGGACAATGACCTGAAACATTTGACAAGTAATGTGTGGACACATTTTGGATTTAACAATTTGGACTTGAAGCAAATCTTGAGTCACCAGATAGCTTGTGACTCAGGCTTTCAAAACTACATCAAATTGAGAATGTAATGCTTTAAAGGACAATGCTCCAATGATTTCAAACTAATTAAAGTATGTGTTAGCTCTCAATAGTTTGAATTAGCTTTTTTTCCAAAGTGAGATCCAAAGCCTTAATGTTTCAACTGATATTTTATTAATTATATGATTTTGCTCATACAAGTACTACATTTGCTACTGCTTATTTAATCACAAACACACTATCATTATTAAGGTTAAGAGTAGACATTAAGAATGACTAATTTTCCTTTAGGGAAGTCATAGTTAGCCACATGCAGTATACAGGAAGTAGCAAAAAATACTATTATTATTGCTAATACTTCTACTATTGTACTAGCTACCACTAATACGACCATATGCAACTCATACAACAACTAGTCCATTAGTCAGAATCAGTTCTGATGCAACCTGTAGTAACCAAAGGTAGTAGACACAATGGAGGTAATTTTAAGCATATGGACAGTTGTAGTGGTATAAGCAGTATATTAACACACAGAAAGATTTCTACTACATACACAACCACACAAACCCCTTTTAATAATGATTTCCTAAGTGAAGCCAAGGTCTTTTTTGTTTGCTTGCTTACAGCAGTAGTTAGAATGACCAGCATTAGCATTAGAGATGCAAATGGTCGGAAACATGACATTGTCAACCCACGCCTAATAAATGGTTTTAGGGATTAGCCATTGGAAGCAAGGGAAAATGGGCTCCTTCAACCATTTCTAATTTGACAAAGACCATTTTGCAATCTATTAAGCAGTTACTAACCTCTATCCATGTTTGTAGGTTGCGGAAGGAAGCCATTTTGGTGACATCGTACACAAAGACCACTGCGTGGACATTGCGGTAGTAGTGTTCCACCATGGATTTACGAAAGCGCTCCTGGCCTGCGGTGTCCCATACCTGCACCTGTGGAGATAGACAAGATGAGACTGTGTTTGGATTTGACTGAGGAAAAGGGAAAATGCTGTAATAGCTGTATACTACCGCCAAGAACGTTATGTAATCTTTTTGGTTTGTTTGTTTGTTTGGTCAGCAGGATTACAGAAAAAAGGACTGGTTTGATTTTCATGAAACTTGGTTGAAGAGTATAACATGGACCATGGAAAAACCCTGTTCAATTTTTGAGCATATCTGAATCACAGGACGGATAGCAGATCATTTATTACTTATGGAATTGACCTTGGTGGGGACCTACGTTCTCCAAGGGCGTGTGTGGTTTTCAAGATATTCACCCTTATCATGTAAGAGATTAAGAGATTAACAAAATCAGGACACCCAGGTTTGTAATGTTTGTATAAAAAATATGCTCTACAATATCAATCTGGCTACATTCACTTGTCTAAGCCAATAATAGCTTAGAAGATCCAGTCCATGGCACTTTACAATTTCAACACGAAAGTGTGCACAGATATTCCTAGCTGTAAGGTCTCATGAGAGCAGTACTCTATGGCACGTTTGGCTTTCCTTCTTAATCATTAACGAAGGCCTCAGGCAGATCTACTCTGTGCTGTAAGCAGCATTGATGTATGCCAAGATTAGATAAAGTGACACATGCCAAAAAGCAAGTTTAACCGAAAATAAAACGTCACATTTGGATCATTTGCCACAATGTGCACAGGAAGAGTATTTTCTGAAATGTCAAATAACTGAGCGCTTTTTTCCAACTGCCTGTTCTCAGTTTATTATCAGTATGAGTCAGCTAACAACTAACAAGAAAATGTATCAAGCTAAATATACTGGTTTTGCTGCCATTGTTTTATTTTACAGCTGGTATAATACTGTCAGCCCTATTCCCCCAGCCAGTAAACCACTGAAGTGTAGCATGTGGAGCATCTGTACAACTGTGTAATTTCCTAATTGCCTCATTTGATGGTTCAGATTTAACAATACAGACAAAGAGCAACCAAGCTATATTTCCCCCTCTTCTGCACAAAAGAACATATCGATTCCACCAAAATGTTCAGCCATTTTAGAATGCAGACAGTGGATAAGTTATTTACGGCTCATGCTTGGTCACATAAACTGTTCTGTATATTGTGCTCAAACTGTCAGTTTACTGAATGTCTTTGTGTAATCAGTAGCACTTTGTGTTTCAACATGGACGTCTCCCAACACTCAGCCCAAGCCTGTAGTGAAAAAGGACCAGTGAATTATCTGCTATTACCATTTGAAAGGACAAGCACTGCTATTTAGCTTTTGAGCAGATGCTGATTGCTGCATTGAATACAGCTCATAAAATCAAAGCTTATTCTCGGTTGGACACTGCATGCGCCATAATCTGATTTTCTTCATATATCATATGAATCTCGTCAATGTAAATGTCTTTTCAAACCAATATCTCGGTTTATATCAATATTTTAATATGTAATTTTGGCTTAGGCACATCTATAAAGTGTGCTTTTCAAACCAGCATACAGTAAATGTGAGTTTGTGAAATTGAAGTCATCTGTCGGTATATTTTACTGAATTTGGCAGTCAATAGCAATCAACTTCAAACGTCCAAATTATTACCATTGCTTCAACACCTAACTCTGTGGTCTGTACTTAGTGTTCTGCTCTGCTATTTTTAGTCCTCTGCAGTAAATAAAATGTGTCTGTGTGCTACTTTTATTCACCTGCCAGAGGTCTGGAGCAAAAGGAGTCACCCATCCAGATCTTTGTACAGTTCGTTTTGAGGAAATGTTACATTTTGCCTGTTCACCATGAGGGACATTTTGACTTGTGGGTTCATACTGCCCCAGTGAATTAGCCTTAGATTTCACTCTAACAATGTTAAATGAAACAGTCCACTGAAGAAGCCATCCAATTACCATCTGGATGACCCACAGAACAACATTTTAGATTCCTCTATAGTTCTGGCAATAAATGATCCTGGCGCATGCTGGATCTAAAACACCTGCCTGCTAATAAAACAATCAGCTCTCACGTGTTGACACAAATGACAAGACACAAATTAAAAAAACCTTTACTCGAGATAGATCAAGTCTGCCTTCTGTCCAAATATGATGGAACTATATGGCAAAATACATTTGAAAAATTAAACAGCAACGTCTCTTTCAAGATGTCATGACACAGTTACTCAAGATAATCCACAGACTAGCCTAATTGTGAGCAGTTTCATAAAGGAGCTATTTATTTTACCCAACTACAACTGCCAACTGTATCAAGGAAAAAAAAGCATTTTTCTACTCTACTTCACCACAAGCTAACTAACGTTAGCTAGCTAGCGACATGGAAACATGCCTATTATCTTTTTGGCTGAGCTAACTTCAGCTAACTAGCTTAACCGAGTTTCTATCTTGAATTGTAAAAACCCTACAGGTAAGAACAAAAAAAGTATCTCTGATTTTGGGGTGAACTGTCCGTTTAGTTTTAAGTTAAATATACATATGAAAATACATTTACACATGCTCCTCATGCAGTAAGTTTATATGTTTTGAAGAGAATAGCGATGATTCAGACACGCTGACCTAGAGAGGTGTAGTGGGTTTGTGAGTCAGCATTAGGGGGCATCTGGAGGTTGTAGACAGACTGTGTTACTGAGACAGAAAGGGGGAAGGGAGTATGCGCTTATGTGTGTGTGATAGAGAGGTTGCATGCTCATTTACCGGCCACATAAGGAGGAGGAAGGTACTATGAAAAAGACACAACAGAATAAGAGATCTCAATAAAAACCTAATATTTAGTGAAAGGCCAACGTATAAAGCAATGTTCATCATATGAGAATTTAAATGTTGATTAATCATCATTATTGCTGCAAAATTGATTTTGCTATAAATCTGCCATTATGCATAGCTACTAATGTTTGAAATAATTACATTTTAATTCAGTGATTACCACGATAGCATTACAGTACTATGGCCTACATTTCTAATGCGGTTCGGTTACGAGTGTAGGATTAGACGTGACTAGTTTGAATACATTCCATAATTACAATGGATGGCATATTGTATTCATGGGTTTAAAAGAACAAACAGTTAGCAAATTTAATACAATGTCATAAAGTTACTTAGTAACCCTGTTGTCTATATACAACCTGTTCATTGATATCGTGGAAGAGATTAGAGTTTTGATTTGGCTGCCTAATCTTCTCAATAATTAGGTGTTGGAAAAAAAATCCAAAAGTAGTGAAAATGGCCATAGTCTCCCTCAGTCTTTATGTTGCTTTTGTTATATTGTTTGCATATATTTACAATACATGTTTTACCTGAAGGTTGAGAGGTTTGCTATAACCAGCTGATAATCTGATTTCCTTAACATTGGCAAAAAACATATTAATTTCTCCATAAAAACATGTTACAAAATATCCATTGGGTGTTTGTGTTGTTCATTCAGGCACACACATTCATCATAACACACAAAGACTGTCTAGTCAATACACGTGTAATTTCTCCAACATTTTACATGATAGTTATTATGAAATATCCTAGTGAAATGTAGTCTCTTGTTTTGTGAGGGTAATATTAAAGAGTAGGCCACTGCCAGACTTTGAGCTGCAGCTGATCAACAAAAAGAAAAAAGGGGGAGGGAGTGAGGGAACACCAATGATCAACATCCATCCCCTCTGCTGATTTTACCTTGATAGTCTCCCCCTCAATCTCCACTGCCTTCTCCCTGAAATCCACGCCGATAGTGGCCTCGGTCTTGTCGGGGAAGCTCCCCCCGGTGAAGCGGAAGGTGAGGCAGGTCTTCCCCACGTTGGAGTCCCCGATGACGATGATCTTAAAGATCCGCGTCTGAATGCTCAGCTCCAGGGAGTTGCTCAGATCCACCGACGACGTGATGCTCGGGGCGGGATCGGTGCTGCTGCTGGCTCGGCTTCGGCCGACTCTGTGTAAATCCATGGAGGATGTCAGGATGGTGACATTGTCGTCCGCTCGGTTCCTTCGTGTCATCCCTTTACCTCCACCAACACCACCTCTGCCGCTGCCCGGAGCTCGGGTCTCCTCCTCCGGGGAATCGTTGGTCATCGTGCCGGAGGAGGCGATTCGAAAGTCGTGTGAGTGTGTGGAGAGGAAAGAAGGTGGACGGATGGATGGATGAGTGAAGGGAGGGGAATGAAGGAGGAAGGGAGGACGGAAGGAGGAGACCAGGGATGCAACAACAATACCAACGATGCTCTGCTTCAGCCGAGTGTGGCCCTAAAGGGAGAAGCATTGTAAAATAAAATGTAGTAATTTAAAAACAACAGCACAGCTCTTCCGCTTTTAAATACTGATATAATGCACTTTGTTTTTGTTTTTTTTACCCTAACCCCTAACCCTAATAAATCAATTATATTCTTTTTGTGCTTATGTTTTCGTATATTCTTATAAACTATTTTTCAACTGTTTTACTCTTACTGTGTAGTAATAGTAGTAGTAAGATGGTGAATCAATAAAACATGAAAGATAATATGTTATTATGCTCAAAATTATTCAAAAATCATTTTTAACACCAGTTAGAAAATGTAATTTATCATCGAAATTATATTCAATTTGAAAGAGATTCAAATGGAGTCAAATGTAATATAAAGTGCATACATTTTTCTAACATATATCATCATCACCATTGTAATGTTTTAAGAAAACATTTAAGAAAAGCCCATAGAACATTCTGATTGCATACAGCATACCTAAACACATTGCATTTAAAGATTGTCATATAATAATTCAGGTGGAATACCAATAATAAGATCACAATTGTAGCCATCAGTTAATAATGAATGTAATCTCCATTTGAATTAGAGTCTATCCATGCCATTCTAGGACATAAGTTAATGCTGCTTTTTTTTTCCAGAGAGAGAAAGTGAAATAGATTTTCTCACACCATCATGTCATGTGATCTGATGAGCTGGTCCTATTATCACATTCCATTAACCAACATGGCCGTAATGCAAGGGAATGCAGTGTCACCAGGAAGCCTGA
Source organism: Eleginops maclovinus (assembly GCF_036324505.1). Taxonomy (NCBI): domain Eukaryota; kingdom Metazoa; phylum Chordata; class Actinopteri; order Perciformes; family Eleginopidae; genus Eleginops; species Eleginops maclovinus. Next base: position 21,403,630 of record NC_086371.1, read on the forward strand.
ATAGTTTAATCATCAAAGTGCAAAGAAAAAATACAAATAAATTCCTTCTAGTACATACATTCAAAATGTTGTATTCATTGCCCTCAATATAAACAAATTGACAAAACTCTTTCAGTAGTATATTACTTTAAGTCAATGTTATTTACAAAGTGCTGGACTTTATTTATAGCCCTGGCAGTCGCAGCTGAGGAGATTCCAGCACTGTTTCCCGACAGGATTTGTCACTTGTATATTTTCCGACCCAGCAGGTGTTTTGATGCAGAATCAATACAGCGTGCCTGACTCGCTACTTCTGGGTATCTGCTAGCAAAAACTACAGATAAAAAGAGCACATGGCTAACACATTATCCTACGTTCAAACATGTTGTGTTAGCTTGTGCAGATCTAAAGAAGGAGGACAACAACAGTTGAACCTAAATAACTGCCAAATTTTATTATTTATTTGTTTATTTGAAAAGGGACAGTGCACATTAATTAACATTCTCAATGTAAACATACACTAAAAACGTAAATGTGCCGGAGTTAGCCAAAGCTAATTTTCGTCCGTAGTCCCACACAGTATGTCAGTTTGTACATTGCACCATGAATGTTATTCTCATAATGCTCCAGGACAGATAAAAGCATGACATTTGAAAGCATTTTTGTTTGTTTTGAAGAGTAATTTACATCAAATGAGTTGTGTCATATATGCAAGTGTCTGGAGTCTAACTTGCACGTTTTTAATATTTGTTATAAAAGCAACACATTACATTTTATCAAGATTCTAAATCAATGGCGTTGTGTAGTGTTAAAATAGGCATGCTCGGGTGTTCACAATGAATGAATGAATAATGATGGATTGATTGATTGATTAATGAATATATCACAACTGTAGCATTTGATAGTTTCCTTACTTGCAGCTTTCCCCATCAAATCTTACTATTAGCATCCTTAAGATCATTATCTAAATGACATGCCTACCATAAGCTTTCATTCAATGTTGCAGTTTCTATTCATTATAATATTTGAATATGGGGGGGTTTGAAATTTCAAGGTGAAATCAGACAGTATAATGCTTGAAGTTGTTTAAAACAAAATTCAAGAAAAAGAGGAAATCCGCCCTACTCACCGTTTGAAATATAACCATGCAAATTGCTGTGGTTTGTCACAGCTGCTTTGCCTCCATTTTGACTAAATTACAAAACAACACAAATGCACATGTGTACACACACTCCCTGTCTGGTAATATCAGCCTGAAATGCAGACAGAAATACCAAACGACTTCTGTTTTCCCTCGCCAAGTCAATGTCTCCCTTACACACATACACATATAAAGGCTCCCTGCTCACTGTTTCCCTCACACACAGACACAATCTTTTCCTCACAGACATACACACTGTCCCTCAAAAAAGACACACATAATCTCTTTTTCACACACGCATGTTAAACACACACACTCGCGCTGTGTCAAACAGTCCCGACGCTTGTGTCTGACAGAGCTCCCTTCTTCCTCAGTCAATGAGCTGTTTGTCTGGAAGTAAGGCTCAGTGGGACATTCACATTCTGGTAAACACAAAACAACAGTGAAATATAGAATGCATTAATATGTATACACATAATTGGATGCATGAATCAATGTATTATGTATACAAAAAATCAAATCTCCTTTTAAAATCTCACATGTACGGTATAGCCCGAAACCCCTCAGAAACAGACACCACAGTTCTTAGAAGTAGAAAAAACTTCATGGATATACTTTTGATTCATTAAAGAATAAAATTCCTCGATTTTGGTGATACTTTGTATCCCTTACCCTTATTCTTCGTTTGGGTCCTCCCCGCAACGTGGCATTTTTGTCCAATGTTAAATGCTGGTCTGAGCAGCTGGGCCTCAAGAAAGCTCGATGGAAATTGGGAATAGGCCTTCTCATCATGAATATTTGTATTGGCAATGTCTTGTAGTGTTTTGACACAGAAATGAGGCCGACAAAACTAAATACCAGTATGTTTTAATATTTAGTAATAATAATTCTCATAATTTATATACATACATATTTTTCATTATGTTCACCTTCGGTTTGTACCGGTGTCCGTAAACTGGTAATAGTTATTGTAAACTCTCCAGTTAGATATTATGAGCTATATCTTTCCCACCATTTTAAACATGATTAAATGACATTGGTACATACAGTAATTTTGTTTCGCTGAAACAAGCTATAGAGCATCAGTATTTGTATCCTCATACAAAAAAATCGATGCTTACTCAATTTTTATAAAATATGACACTTTATAAATATAGGAAAATAATTTGGGAATTATACACTTCACTACTCATTACTGCTTCTTGACCAATTGTAAAGTATTATTGAATAAATGCATGACAATTTGTTATTGAGTTCACAGGGAAAAGAACGTTGGTTGTTTGCTAAAGCATTTTTGTCCTGAAAACTGAAATCACTGTAGATTTGAATTCTACCAGCACATATTAATAATCATAAGGGGTACACATTACATTTAGATATATCAATACCAAGAGAGAAGAGTCTCAATCTATCTCAGTTGCAGTACCAGCATTGTCAAAATAAAGTGTACTGTGAGGTAAACATTTACATATTATAATGTCATATAAGGAATGTGAAATTACATCTAGGCCAGAATGCCAAAGCTTGAGCAGTGAGTTAATAATACACTTTGAGAAGTAAAAATGCATTACAAGGTCCAAAATGTAGAATAAAAAGACATCTGCATATTTTACAAGAAAACAACTTCAGTTAAAATGACATCAGTCCACAACCTTTGCAAGGGTCCTCAAGTTTTGAGTCTCTCTTCATCTTTGTTATTTAGGATATTCAAATCCTCTTGAAGTCTTAATTCTGCTGTCACATTTTCCCAATAAAATAACTACTGTCACTCAGACCACTTGTAGGTAAGTAGATTTAAAGTCTGTTCCAAGTGCGTTTTTAGCGTTGCATTTGTAAATGCCAGAGTTCATGAGCATAGGGTCCTGTATGACCAAACTGCCCTCCTCAGACATGTAAATCCCTCCCTGCACTGCAAACCGGTTATGTGGAGCCAGAGTTGTGCGTCCTGGCAACGTCCATGAAATATCCGGCTTGGGAATACCAGACGCAATACAGTTTAACTTCACTGGGGATCCCCGGTTGACTCTTGTGATTGAGGTCAGCGTATTGGTGACACGTGGTGGGAAAACCATAACAGCCACAGGGTAGGATAGCGTTGACGAACCAAAAGAGTTGAAAGCTTTACAGGTGTATGTTCCTCTGTCAAAGGTGGCAACATGCCTGAGTTGGAGGGTACCATTGGTAAGAAGAGATACCCGGCCAACTGTTTGAGGTTTGTCCAAAACAAGACCATTAGGGAGGGTCCATGTGATGGTTGCCTGCGGCCAGCCATCCACAGTGCATGGTAGGTTGAGATTTAGACCGAAAGTAATCTTCATCCCACCTGAAAAAGTTTAATTATAACAGTTGGTTAATATCCTGCCAGAATTGATTGATAAAAACAAAAGAACAATACAACATGAACAGATTTCCAATCACTTCTTCATATGCTTTCAGGGAGTTTTCAAACCTGTATTGATTAATATCATTTAATTGGAACGATTTCTGTGTGCACATCTGAAAACACAAATTATCCTTGTGAGGTCCAAAACAACGGCACCAAGGAGCCTTTAAAGGAAGTGATCTCCTTTTTGTTTGTGATCAGAATTTGGGAGGAAGGAACCCTTCTTTGGACTTTATTGATTTAACCCAAGACACATTGTTAAATGTTCTCATGTGACTGTGACTTTGAGTGATGCGTTTTGGTTAATCTCTTTGTAAAAAGGAATCAAACAAGTTACCAACCCTTCCAGTGATTTTATCCAGAGCAACCATACTCTTGGATTAAAAAACACCTTTAGTCTATGGACCAAGCTAAGAAGTATCCTTAATTTAAGATAAAAAATACATACCTGGGTGTCCCCTGATCGTTGGCTTTCTTCCCGCCTCCAGCGCATAACGTTTCTCTGCTTGTCCTGCCACATTTTTTGCCAGGCACCGATACACTCCCTTATCACTTGCAACGGGATGAGAGATCTGTAAAGTTCCATTACCTAGATGATGTGTCAACCGTTGTAGTTTAACACCAGGGGCTAACATTGTCCCGTTGGGTAGAACCCATGCAAATTCAGGGTATGGCTTGCCACGAGCAGGACATTCCAGGAAGAACGCCCCTGTGTCTTGCTTTATTGGTAAGATTTCAATATTGGGAAAAGCAAAACTTGGTTTCTCTGCTATTGATGCCACATCTAATTCAACCAAAAGTGAGGCTTCACCCAGATTGTTTTTAGCAAGACATGTGTACCTTCCTTCATCTGCTTTCCTCACTCCTCTCAGCTCCAAGCTCCCGTTCCGGTGGACTTGGAAGCGACCACCTAGGTACGGTGTTGGGAGTGAATGGCCATAAGGAGTTACCCATGATACTCTTGGTTCAGGTTTCCCTTCCACTGTGCAATCAAGGTGAGTGGTTTGGTAAGAAACTGCCAACACTTTTGTAGTGCTCCTCCCTTTCATGCCATTGATAAAGGGTTCCTGGAGTTCGACTTCAAGTTTCATGTTTTTAACATCGTCACCGGCAGAATTGCGTGCAACACATGCATATTTGCCTTCGTCTGCCAGTATTACTTTTTTCACCACTAACGTCCCGTCATCTGTGATTTGATATCTTTCTGATGACATAGATATCACAACATTTCTTGGTGAGATCCACATGATTTTTGGTGTAGGTTCACCAGTTGCTTGACAACTAAATTTAGCTGATTCTCTTAACTTTACTGTAACCAGTGATTGGGATTTCAACCCAATTTTTGGGGCATTTGGTCCCACCTTCACGCTAACTTTTCTTTCGTCCTTGCCTAGTTTATTCTTGGCATAACAGGTATAGTCACCTTCATCTCTCTTGCCCATTTGCTGGAGAAGTAAAGTTCCATTGCCAAAAATAACATAGCGGCGGTTGCGATGTCCGCTGTCATCCGATTGAAGGGCATTGTTAATTAAAGTTCCATCTGGAAGGCTCCATGTAACTTCTGGATCAGGGAGGCCTGTTGCAACACAGTCCACCTAAAAAAAAAGCAGAAAAGGTTTAATGTTTAACTGTTAAATCTTTGCTGTACGTTTGTAAGGTTGATTCAAAATTGTTTTTGAATGTAAGAAATGTATGCCATGCATATAAGGTGGCCCTTAAAGAAACAACTAAGACACTTTATGTAAATGAGACCATTGTCTTATCATAACATCAAATGTATTTGCACAAATTATAAGATGTACAAAAGCAAAAATAATACATTATAAAACACAGGTCCTGGACCTGGACTATCCTACTTTATAAGAATTTGATCTAGTGTCCAAAATCCACCTGGAAATTCTCTCCAAAGGTGACCCTGGTCTGTGCAGTCCTCACATGTTCAATTTTGGGAGGGGTCATAATCACCTCCACCTGGTGAATGAAATGCATTGGGAAATACAAGCAAATACATTGAAAAAATCTGTGAAAACTTGCTTGTGAAATATAAATAGAACATTAGACATTAAAATCCTATTAATAACCCTGGGGACAGACCACAACTTTGGTGCTTATAGGTAGTTGTAAAGACATGGTAGATGTCTTTTCAACAGTGACTTATTGAATCATTAATGAAGCACTGACCAAAAACCTTCTTGTTCATACCTGGAACAGCTCCACATCCTCCCCATTGGGCCGCTGAAAGACACACAGATAATTTCCACCATCCAGTTCTGTTAGCTGAAGTATCCTCAGTGTCCCATTACGGAACACTTTAATTGGTCTCTCTGGACTGCAGGCAGATGGGGAAGAAAATAAAGGTTGGATAAAAGCAGTCAGTGAAGTTATATGGAAACAATAACCAATGAACTGATTATGCAACACATTTGCATAAATAAGTTACCTGTATCGGTGTTCCATTATGGTTTTGGAGGGAAGCTGCCAATAGGTCCCTCTTGTTGATCCGGTAGACTCTGGACAGTGGAGGTAGACAGCAGAACCGTACATAGCCGAGACGGAGTGCTGCCGGGAAGGCACACCATGTCGTTGGGTTGTTGGAGGGTTGGGAAGAGGAGAAGGCTGGCGTGAGAAGGAGGGGGGATCGGACCTCACCTCTAGCTGGATCATTCTTTTGGCTATGCCAACAGCATTAGATGCCAAACACTCGTAGCTGTGGAAGGTTTTACAGCACACTGGTAAAAGCTCAGATCAACAGTCAGAGAAGAACATTTGAAATGTCTTGAAAACCTTGGCTAAAACTTGTAATAAGAAAAATTCATGAAAATCCATTGATAATTGTCAAGACTAAACATTAAAAAGGTAAACCTTGTGGTAGCGCTATTGAAAGACTTCAAAGGGGATCACTAAGATGGGATATATTTCCTAGGGACTATGATAGTCTATACAAAATGTAATGGCTTCCGATCCAACACTTCAGTCTGGACCAATGTTGATTACCAACTGACTCAAATTGCCAGTTGCAAATGTTAGCATGGTTAAAAATAATATCACAACAGTAACAAATGATAGCTTCCTGCCTGTAAGCTTTCATTCCAATTGATCTTATTGGCATGTTTCTCCCGTGTATCATTGTTAAATTAGCATACTTAAAATGATTTCATTTATTATGTTAATGTTTGCTAAATATATCAGTTCAGAGAAGGTCACCAATGTTGCTTAAAACAAATCAGTGATACTTGACATTACAGTAAGCTAGTTAGCAAAGAAAGTGTGCAATGCATGTCATCATCTGTATAAGGTGCATAGCATTGCAGTGTTTGCAGTTTGAACACCTATTTACATCCCTAACATTGCTTGGGGTAGAGGATATTTGAACACTTTTAATGCCGTTAGTTAGACAACCTCTGCTTGAATTAAAGTCTTTTGTAATTGAATTGATGGCACACACAAATTCACTTTGTCGTCTTTAGGACTGCATAAGTTGATTTGTCTTCACAGGGAAATTGTTAAAGACATTTTACTACTTAAGTGAACCGATGTGATAAAGCGAGGTGAGTCACATAAAAATAAGTGCACATCTCATACCTCCCAGCATCAGCTGGCGAAACATTCTTCATGTACAGTGTCCCATTTGGGAAGACAAACATCCTGCGTCCAAGATACTGTGTTGGCTTAATATGGACTCCAGCTGGCAGCATCCACTTCAGAGTAGGCACTGGTTCGCCCTTTACAGTGCAGTGGACAAACACACTCCTGCCTGGTAAAATGGGATTTTATTAGTTTCACAATGCAAACATTTCATTGTCTTTTATTAGTCATAAAATGCGGAAAACCTAATTTTATTGGAGATGTATAAGTTTGTACCTGGCTGAATGATCACAGTATCCATTCCTCCTTCGCTGATGCTTGGAGGTAGGGCTGCCACATGGAGATGGAAGGTGATTGTATCAGCACCTGCTGCATTGCTTGCAATACATTTATAATCACCTTTGCTGGAGAAATTCAGAGAATGAATTTGAAGAGTTCCGTTTTGAAGCAGAGACAGTGAAGAAAAGGGAGTGCTAACAGTCCCAATTTCACGTACAAACGTCCTGTCTGGAAGAATCCAGGAAATCTGGGCAGGTGGTTTTCCCGAAGCGAAGCAGTCAAGATTCACATTTTTCCCTAGGTAAACGGCTATCTCTGTGGACACCGGCTGCCTGATCTTTGGTGCCTCAGTCTGGACAGCTAGGGTGATGACCATGCGATCTGATCCTAAGCTGTTCTGGGCCGTGCAGAGGTACTGGCCTCTATCCTGAAGCTGGATGTTTCTTATAACAAAAGTTCCATTTTTGAAGACTTCAAACCGAGGACCATACTTGGTGTTGGCTGGGATGGTGGCACCTGAGAGAGAAACATAAGTGATTAAGACAAAATTGACAGGGAGCTTTTTAAATTACGAATCAGGTTTTTCAGGACTGATTGTGCCACATTTGAAAATGTCAGTTTTTAAGTGTTCAGCAGTGACCATTTTTTACTCTTTCTCCAGTACCTGTAGAGACTTTGGTCCAGGCAATGTTGGGTTCAGGATTCCCGGTTGCTTTGCAGGACAGAAACACATCACTCTCAGCCAGTACTGACATGCTAGCTGTGGTTACTGTGGTGATACGGGGTTTCAGCCCACCACTTCCATGACCCAGAATCCATGGGAAAGGAGGCGCAGCTGTGGGCCGTCGAGAGTTAAACCGACCTGCTTCAAAGACACATTTAAAAACAAAATAATCTGTTATCACATTACCCAAAGATATCAAATATACTGCTCATTTTATTTAAAAAAGACGTTGCCTATATATTTTTCAATGGTGCAAATACCTCCAACAGGCCATATACCTCCATACAGTACTCCAGGAGTGGTTGTATGGTAAGGACGAGGGGTTGGACTGAAACCATAGAATGATGATGATGATGAAGATTTAGCTGGGTTCAAAGGTTGCTGCTTGTGATAGCTAGTGCGAGGTATGGGTGTCACCATCCTCCCCAGCTGTATGATTCGATCGAGCTGCGCCTGAAAACAAAAAAAATGAAGTTAATATTTATTTAAACGTTATGCTATTACCCATTTTGAAAATATATGTCATCTCAAGTTCACTCATTTTCTGTTTTCAACAGACTGAGGAACATTTAAATGCAGATACAATTATATTCTGTACACCCACAACACCACCCATCATCATCATACTTGTCTGTATCTGTTCCTCAGCCTTGACAGAAACAGTTGATCTCTGTTTTGTGTCCTTCCATCCACATCATGATTGTGTTGATGATGATGTGACAGATGAGGATTAGCGAGTGTAACTCTGGAGTTTCCTGTTGTTCCAAAAACTGTGGGTGTGGGCTTCGCTGTTTCAGCTGTGATCTCTGGACGGTTGGTAACAAAGGGAATTTGAGCCCACGGATGGGGGAAAAACCAGGGTCGTTGTGTTGGCACAATTTGTGACCCTGAACCCACAAAAAGACATATTGATCAAATGTCTAACAACACAACCTCTCAAAATGTGATTTAAAAATCATAAAATTAAAATATGAAATGTGCAAACAGTGTTAAATAAATCATACCACAGCAGCTGCATTTACCTTGCTTTGGATAGGGAAATGGCCCTTGACCACGCCAGGAAGGATAGTAGGGATTTTGATGGTGGTGATAATGGGTTGAAGGCCAGCGGGAGGTAGGGGGGACTCTGGGAAGCTGGGAATGTCTGCCTGGGTTTACTTCCCCTTGTCCTCCAGTATGTCTGTCTTTGTTTGTGTGTGTCCTGGAGGTAGTAGTTTGCGTTCCTCCCTGTTTGTTCTGATGGAGCCAGGGGTGAACTGGCTCCATTATTGGGAAATGGTGGAGCCCAGGCTTCCTATTTGGCTGAGCTACCTCTTTATCCTCTTTTTGTATAACTTCTTCTCTTGTTCTGTCTCTGGTTGATTGTGATGTTATAACCTTGGAAGATGAAGTTCTTGTTTCGGTTGGTGTATTTTCTTCCGGTAAAGGTTTAGGGTTAGGTCTTGGTCTAGTTTGCGAGGTGATCTGAATACTACCCCTCTGGGAAACCCACTCCTTTTCAGATTTGTCTTTGTCTTTCTCAATACCTTCAGAGTCTAGTTTCTTTTTTCCTTGTCCTACTGTTGCTGAAATTTCCTTCCTGGCCTTCTCTCGATTAAGCTCCTTATCATCACTGCCCTTTTCTTCAGTCTGAGTTCTGATTTTCTGTCTCTCAGATTCTTGGAGATTTACAATATTGTCCTCCGTTTCTTCAACAGCCCGTTGAGTTGGATGAGGCTTCCTATTAAGCTTTGGAGTAACAATTGTCTCTGGATTAGGCGGAAAGCTATCTGTACCCTTTTGTATAGCTGGTAGTAATGTGGTACGTTCAACATAATGAGTGGTATGAGGTATTTCAGTGTTTAAATCTTCCTTGGCATCAAAAATACTACTTTCTTTGTCATTATATTCATAGTAATCCCCTTCATCTTCTTCTGTTTGATATTCAGCAGATAGGGTTTCTTGGTTTTCCACTGTGGTTGGAACAGGTGTGGTTGTCCCTGCAGTACTAGTAATAGTGGTAGTAGTAGTGGTGGTAGTAGTGGTGGTTGTTGTTGTTGGTGTTGTTGTTAGTGTGGTGGTTGTTGTCGGGGGAACTGTGGTTTGGGGCTTGTTTGTTGGATGGTAAAAGGGGTGTCCGTGGGGACGTACTCTCCGGATAGGGGGTTTTCTACGTCTATAAGGAGGCCTTCTCCTGTTTGACTGACCAGGAACAACGTGGTTCCTTCTCCCCTCCCCAGAATGCTTGTTTTCAGACTCATCGACTGACTGAGGTGTTCCAACAGCAGGAGGGTTTGTGACAGCTTCTGATTTTTCTGTGATTGCACCAACAGGGTGTGGGGTTGGTTCTCTATAACTGGGTGGCAGTTGTGGTAAAACCTCAGGCAAACTTTCGGATGTTTCATCATTTTCTCCTTTCTTCTCTATATAATAGCTTTCCGTCTTAGCATTTGTGTTGATGGGGGAATGTGTTATCTTTATCTTACCATCAGGAGGGGTGGTAGCAATCTTTTTAGCAGTTGTTGTAGTTGGTTTGAACGGACTTGTTTGGACAGTTTCCGTGCTTGGCTCTGGTAGCGACGGCTCTGTAGGAAGGGCAACACTTGGTTTAGCATTAGCTTTAGCCAGTATTTCCGCCCAACGATTTGGATCTAGTTCCTTTACAGATTTATTGGGTTTTCTCTTTGAATCTTTAATTCTTATCCTTTTTGACAGCCCGTTAGGATTCCTTTGCTGTGGTCCTACCTTCTTAGGTAACTGTGTAGCATATGGACGTATAATTTCCTGGTAATCTCTCCCCGAACCTTCTACCTCTTCCAAGCCAACTGGCAACACTTTCTGCTCTTTTGGAGTTTTTACTTTAGATTTTTCAGAGGCTTTTACTCCTTTGACCTCCACCATGTGTGATAGCATGTCAACCCCATACAGATTTGAGGTCAAGCATGTATATTCCCCTGCATCTTCAGGTGTCAACCTCCTTACCACCAAAGTCCCATTTTCCTTTACTTCTGTTCGTTTTGTCTGCTGCGTGGGTAGAAGAATTTGGTTTTTGGGTAAGTACCACATAGTTTGACTGGGCAGGACTGAGGTCACCTCACAAGGAAGGGTAAAAGATTGACCTTTTTCAACTACAATCTTCTGACCATTAAAAGCAGTGGGGCTGAGCAAGAGTTCTTTAATGGTGAGCCTCAAAGGCATCACGTCTACACCAGCTTTGGTTCTGACCATACAGTGGTAAAGTCCTGAGTCAGACTGTGTGGCATTTAAAATCACAAGTTCTCCTCTTTCCGAAACTTCCATTTTATCAGTTGCATCTTCTTTAACGGACAAATCTGGAAGGATCCACTCCAACTTCATCTCTGGATCCGATGTGATGACATTGCACTCCAAGTGAACCTTTGTACCCTCAAGAGCAATTTTTACCCGCCCAGCTGTCCCTCTGCGAATTAGAGCCCAGGACACAGCAAGGTCATTCTCATCTATTGACCCTCTATGGCTGTTGATGTTCTTGGTTATAACTGTTGTGAAATCCATCACCAATTTCTTGGTTGTTGTCTGCTGTCTGTTAAGCCTCAAAGTCACTCTGGGTTGAAGCAGCCAGAAGGGTTCTGCTACCAAATACCCTTTCAATTCTGTAAAATACGGGGAATTTTCATTTACAGCTTGCACATATTGATAGGTTACTCTGCTTGCATTTCCTCTTAGCTGACCTCTCTCCAAGATAGCAGGGCTTTCATAGTAATATGCAACCAATTGCCATAGATTTTGCAATGTCTCTCGATCAATCTCACACTCAAGGACAGTCACCAGTGACACATTGACTGATAACTCCCCAGGTAGTTGTGGATTTACTGTCCAAGACATGGGTGAACTCTCTCCAGGCTGTCGCACATCACATGCCACATGAGCACTGTTTCCATGGCTGTCAGAGAGAACCAACGTCAGATGTCCTAAAGGCTTCTCAAAGTCTCGTATGTAGGGGATGTCGGGCTCTGCTTCAGATTCAGCCCACACAGGATTGTCCCATTGTTTAAGGGCAGAGCGAAGAGCTGGTCGTTCACAGATAAGCTTCTCTGGGGTCAGTTCCAGCAAAGATGTCTCATTCAGGGGTTGAGGAGAAGAGCACTGAGGACAAATCTCACTGGTGCCACGTTCTTTCTTGCACTTTATTACACCTGGGAGAAAGAAGCAGAGAAAAGAGGAGAGGGCAAGATGATAAAAACAATGCGAACAGGAATACAGAGTAAGGGAACATTTTAGGAATTACGATGGATTGGAAATAAGGAAAGAGTGGGTACAGGAGAAATGTAGATACAATTGTATCTCTTCATGGGTTTGACTTCAGTAAAAGTGCATGCAGACGCTAATACATTTCTGGAAGTAACAACCCCTCTATTTTCAGATTAAGCAGGCCATGAACACAATGATGTATAATAAACTGTTCTGTTGATACAAACAGAACGCTTATGGGACTTCTTAAAAGAAACATAAAAACGTAACAATGCAACGAAAAAAAGAAACAAAGAAAATGCCGAATGAAAAACTTTGATCAGAACGATGAGAACAAAAAGCTATAAACCGTTTTTGTAACTGTGCCCTTCACATGTAGAGCAGAAGCTTGATGTCTCACGTGCAATAATGTCTGCCAGTACTTAATTTTCTATTTCTACTCAATATTATATTTCTGAAGCACAGAGACATTGTTTTTGTGTGCACATGTTCTTAATATAGAAATAAGTTACAACCAGTTATTAAGTTGTCTGTCTTGCCCCTTAATAATTTAACATTTACACTAGGGTTCAAATTAAGGTTAAAATAGTTTGATAATGCTATTTGTCTTTACATGGTGCTCAGTAGTTTTTAACGTCTGGAAGGTTTAAAAGTAACTGTTTTGCTAATTAATCATATTAACTTAAAAGTGATAATAAATCAGTTTATGTTAACAAACTTGCTTCCTCATTCGGTGAGGTCACTTAAAATGTTATAACAAAGCTTACTTTAATATGTAATTTAAAATGGGTTAGAAAAAAAAAACGTTTCTGTTTTGGTTCAATCTCTGTTTTTTCAGTCACAGTAGTTTTGGGTGACAAACCACTGATATACTACCTACCCAGCATTTAACAACAAGCTCACTAAAATAGCAACACATTGGGGAAAATAGTGTCACATTTAACTTTTGTAGACTCACATGTTTGATTCAGGAGTTGGTGGAGACTATAACTGAGCTCAAAGGGGAATTCATATCGAGAGGACACAAACAAAGTCCACATACTTTTATAATGAGATTATATGCTAATGTTGTGTTTTCAGCTTGTTGTTCTTGTTCCAGGGTCCTAGAAAATCATTAATTACACCGGTGACAATTTTGATTGTCAATCTACAAGCCTACAATTTCTGTTTAGTCATTTGTCTTCCAGTTTTACAAACCTTCAGGCACCACAGAAATAAAGGAGTAAGAAATAGTGTTCTAGCAAAGAAACTGTATTGAAGCATCCTTACCATCATGTGTGGAGCTCCATTCCACCAACCACTGTAGCTGGCAGTCGCACGTCCAGGGATTGCCATGTATGGAGAGGAGCTCAAGCCTTGGAGCTGTCTTTAGTACTTCGGCAGGGAGCTGCTCCAACAGATTATCTGACAGGTGTAAGTGTCTGAGACAAAAAAAATAATTGATGTTCTTTACTTTTTGGTCCACGGGGTGACACTGGGATGGAAGAACGCAGGGAAACATACAGTCGTATCCATAAGGTAAAAGGTACAGTAAGATACATCTTTAAACTATGAGCAATTTGGGGAATCTAAGGATCTTCTTGTTAAGAACATCCAAACTGAAGTATGTGATGCCTCAAATGTTCAACTAGAATACATATAAATAGAAATATCCAGGCATTTTATTTCTTACTTGAGTCCTGAGGTCCAAAAGCTTCCTAGTATTGACACTGTTATGAAGGTATGAGGATGGATCTCTTTGAGAAGGTTCCCCTCCAGCTGCAGGAGTTTTAGGGATGTCAGGCCAGAGAAGGAGTATGGCTCTATGAAGTCAATGAGGTTGTGGTCCAGGTGGAGACGGATCAAACCAACAAGGCCCTCAAACATACCAGGGCTCACTGATTTTAGCTTGTTGTAACTCAACTTCATGATCTGTGGGGAAAAATGGTTAGTTCTGTGACTAAGCATCTATTGAGCGGGCAGTGTACTCGACTCATTTAAGTCCACGTTAGGCAAGCAGGCTATTAGCTTGGTTAAATCCACCAACTCCTTATAAGAAATATTTGTAAGTTTGAGCTTGATTTTATTTGGGTGTCTTTTGACAAAGGTAGTGAACACCCGTCTCCTGTAAGCTAGTTTTGTGTAAAACGACTGCCCAGGCAATCAATAAGCAACAAAGTGACTTTAAGATGCTAATACATGAGAAGAGCTACAAAGAAAACAATTCTTTCTCAATGGGATTGGAAGCATTACAACCCTTTGCTACTGATAACGTGATTGTGATTTCTTTTTTTAGGTGCACTCGGTGAGATTTTCAAATGTTTTTTTTACCTCACATTTCTATTCAAATTCCATTGAAATGTACCTGTGGAGAAGGTGAGGGTGAACGGACGGATAGGGTCAACTAAAAACATGGAACACATGGAGACTGGTGTTCATGTCCCATGTGAAACCAAAAGTCATTGTTAACGTGACAAACATACTTATTTCAAGCTAATCATGTTTTTTTCTGAAGCTAACCGAGTAGTTCTTGAAGTGTTTTATACAGGCCTGTCAGTCTGTTTTGAATTTGGATTCTGATTGGATCCATCTGGACCCAACAAGTCTCAATGCATTTTTATTCAAGCAATCAAAGCGCAACTAATTATTGGCTTTGATGTGGCTTAGGTAAAGGGAAATTAAGTTTGGCTATGCTTGGACATATAGAGTATACTGTGGTGTTAGCCAGCCCCAGCTTGGTTCATTACTTTTACATATGCTCTTGCTACATAGAGCTCAAGACATGGTTTAGAGCCAGATATGGAGAAAGTAACATATGCAAACACTCAAGTGAGCTTGAAACAAACCCAAGAGACCACATCAACCACCATAAGTATTTTAGTACTCTGGTTGACTTGGATATTTTGGAAAAATTAGAGCTCAACAGGATGGAAGAGATACCACAGGTACTTGGCAGATAAAGTCCAATAAGTAATTGGAATCAGTTTATAATGCTGATTGAGGATGACGTTTGATAATTCAGTCTGCAGGTGCACTGCTCCAAGGTCCAATTGGGTTGATGAATTCATAGGTTGTTTTGGAAACGTAATCTTTACAAAAATGAACTAGATAAGAACCAGACGTCTGTCTAGTTTTGAAAACACATTTGAGAAGTTAAGAACTTCTACTCTGGTTAAAATACCGGGATAAACACACACACACACACACACACACACACACACACACACACACACACACACACACACACACACACACACACACACACACACACACACACACACACACACACATACACACACACACACACACACACACACACACACTCACACACTCTACCTGTAGTGATCTAAGGCTGTAAAATGCCCCAGGGTTGACTGTGTTGATGTCGTTGCCATGCAACATGAGCATTTCCAGTTGCCGTAGTGACCTGAATTCTGACCCCTCCACCTCCGTCAGGCTGTTATACCTGTTGGAAAGAGAAAATAAACAGGGACAGTTAAAAGGATCAAAGAGTTACAAAGGGTCATAAAGTGGGTCAGAGGGAAAGGAAACTAAATTAGTTAACAGTCGATGCTTGCATGTGTGTCTGGGGAATTTGACCTTTCAAATGACGCATGGGTAGCCGGAAAGAATTGATGGAAAGAGGGATCCAAGAGAGACATCAGTCAACCTTTGACCCACAGTGATTTCATCATTCAGAGGAAGCACACACACAGATTAGGAATTACCATACTGTATCACCAATATCGACACAGACCCAGGAAGGTTAGACCATATTTGTATCTTCTTGTACAGAACAGTATGGGTCTATGTGCAAAGGGGCCCAGGTTAATAATGATTTCAGCAATCTTCAGGTTTCAGCACATTGCAGCAGACATCTGACGCACAGTCAAACTGATGCCAAATACAGTATATTGAAATGTATATCCCAGAGCCAAACACATAGCATGTTTCCTGTTGGCAGGTACAGACTGGATTTGATAGATTTCAGTGTTTAAATAGTAAGCATTGCCTTCCAATAACAGGATTTGGCACAGCACATTGTTTTAACACACACTACTATCACGTATTGAGTTCCTCAACTGTAAAACTCAAAGCATTCCCAGGGTGCAGTTATCCCAACCCAATTCAACACATATGGGATATTCTGCGTGTTTCCACTACCATCAATAAAACAGGCAGCTCACAATATATCAACCATTGTTCACTTTTTCCCAGAGTGTGTTCCAGTACCATGATGCACATATTGTTTATAGAAGTTTCCCTGTGGTGAACTGAACTTTGAACCCTGACATTACTGGTGCTTTGCTCTTATATGAATGACAAAAGATGTTGCATTCCTTCAATTTACAGGAGTTACAAGCACTCGCAGATTACATTTCATGGCAAACCTACACTTGTCTTATAGTCCCATTAAAGACAGATAGTACTATTTGTTGTGTTGTCAATAGCTTTGCCTTGCAAGACACTCATAATCCACTTAATTGTCAACACGGCTGAACTCAATTTGAATCACTCTTTTCTGGTTTTTCATTGACAAAGTTGTGGATTGCACCTATTATTTGTACCAAATGAAAAAACAAATAAAAAAGAAGGACCTGGCACCAAAAGTGAGTCCAGCATCACTATGCAGTGGGAATGAGACATGGTTTGCATTGGTGGTTTTAACCGATAAAGAAACCTGGCTATTTTCTTTTTTTCATCCAGCAGTAGTAGAGGCTCAGACACTTTAGTGGCTTAGTGGTTTTCGGCAGCAAATGTCTGTGTCCTTTGCATATGTTGGCAGTCTCAATGCGTTTAATCGTACACGTGGGGTAATGACTCACATTTTCGGATAATCTCTCCTGGAAGGCCCTCATGGTGCTCCATTCAATGGTACATGGAAAAGGTTTCAGAAGTATTTGGGTAAAAAGTAAGTGAAGACAGCTTCACCATTCTACTTCTTTAGCTCTACACACCTGGCCAATTACTTTGCAAATTGGGCCTGTTTATTTGAGTTTTTTCCCAAGAAGTTACAAAAAATGTTGACCAGTTCAGCTGTGATGAAGGGGGGGGGGGTTCTGAAGCTGTTAAACGAGCACAACAAGGGTTTACTGTAGTTTAAGCCATACCAATGCTTTAAGTGTACAACTGTACCTTCACTTTATTGTTTTCAGTTCAGTTGCACTTTTGTACGTAAACTGTTAGTTTAACTTTTTTCAGCAGCACCTAATTCGAAAGAACACAACCCTGCAAACAAAAATAACACACATAGCCAAAGAAAGAAAATGGCTATTAAAGATTCAATGCATCATTACTGTCTAATGGCAGAACCCTTTAGCCCCATTGTCACTAGACCAATGTGCCACTCAATAAACAATTGGCAGTGTTCTTGAATAAAAGGAAGGACGGCTGCATTTATTAGAGCAGTTTACTTTGAATTTAAACTGCAAACTAAAGGAAAACAGGCTATATCTACAATTCCGCACATGTCTGGTGGGAACATATACCAAAAGTTTAGCATTAGAGACTCAATCCCACTGATCTGCACCCCAGTTAGAAGTGAGGTCTAGTGTTTAGTCGAGTCTGTTAGACCCCTAAAGGTTTGGTCCCGTTCCAAACGTCTGATGTGCTGAAGTGTCTTTAAGAAATTCTTTGTGTTCACATTATAACAGAACCTGCCTTCTACCCAACACAAGAACAACCATCAGGAATCAATAGGGAATCAGAAATAGAGTATACAAGAGTGCAACATCAAACAGTTCTCTGCAGTAAAATCCAGATGTGGGTAAAAACATTCTTTTACCAAACAAAAACTACATTTTTATTATTTTAGTATAGTATACAGTAAAGTCTATTGTTTGATGCAGTAGTTGGTTTCCTGTGCTGCAGTAGGACAATGACAGTTAGGGGTACTTGGATTAACTTCACATACTATACATAATGTGAAGTTAATGACAACATAGAAAGAAACAAGGTGATGATGAAGCTAGAGTAGAAAGACTGATATGGCATAAAAAAGGTTGCAAGCTTGAAATTGACCCCTTGATATTGTGGTAATGTGCCATGCATTGAAACCACTTGGCTACTAAGGAGCTCCAACAAACATGCCCTTTATTTGATTCCTTGTGCTTTTTTGCCCCGGTGTTTTGGTGTTTTGAACAGGTGAAAAGAATGGCACTGACTGTATATCCATTATTCTTATATATGAAGTATATTTTATGACACCCCCATGCACACTGATTCAAACTCATCCGTTGAAGACATCTGAAGCTGCCATACTTACATACTTACGTACTGTCCATTTTTGTACCTTATTGAATTTTAAATGGTAAACTGATAACATATCCCATGGGTCTGTGTATTGGTGTACTATGTTTCCACCCTGCCATATGTCTTTACAGTGGTTAGGAATATATTACCTTATTTTAACCTGAAGGGGGTGATGTAATTTAATATTAATATAATGCTTCCTGTTGCCAAACCCTTTCTAATAGCAGTGTAATGCTGGCTGTATAAAACAGTATATTTGGTTCAAGACCAAGATTATCTGGAATTCGCTTGTAGCTCCCACGGTAGTGTTTCCTTAGTACAATGAGTTCATATGGAGACAGTTTACTTCCTGTGGGCTGCAGTTTGGCAAGGCATTGAAGCTCTTGTGCCCTATTGAATTGCTTCTTCTCATCACATCACAGCATTGTATCCTGTCATGAAGAGCCTGGGATCAAAAATGCAACACACCTGCAATGCAGTGATAGCTGAGTCCTGTATGCAAATGGAAAGGCTCCTGTGAACAATAGCATAGCTCTCACTGCTGCTTGCCAAGTGGTTTCCCATGTAAACATGAATTGTATGGAGAAAATTATTAGACAAAGCAGGTTGTTATACAAAACAGTGGCTTGGCTATTTCTCCACTGTGCTGGAGGGCAGTGAAAGCTCCGTCCACATGGAAGTGATTAGGAGATGTATCCCCTCCGGAGTGCGTTCAGAACCACATGTTGGTGCTAAGCCCTTATCTTTTCAGTTAGGAGCAGATGTGTTGAAATTAGATGCACAATAGACTACATGCTTATTATATCGAATGCTCTCTTTGATGTGAAGCTGGCATCTTTTGTTCTTAAGGAGGGCTGACAACCGATGGAAAGCAGCAATAGATGTTTCGTTATCCCATCCTCTAGGGCAAGGGAGTAATTCCTCTGTTAGATCCAAAGCATAAAAAAAGTTATGTTGACAACCAAAAAGCCCTTTCTCAGCATTTTGGTTAATAAGTTATTAGAGGCCATGTTGATCATTTGTCAGCCAAAGAAAACACTTCTCTGACAAATCACCTACTCCACATTCCACCCTACTTCCTGTAGAGTGTTTAGTTTTCTTCCCCCTGGGTTGCCATTGATGACATTGTCTCAAGGCTTATGTGTGCGCGTGTGTTCATGCATAGTGAGTCAGTCTTACCCGAGGTTGAGCCTCTCTGTGTCTTTAGGAAAGGTTTTAGGAATGGTGGTGAGGTGTCTGAACGTGCAGTGGACCTCTTTAACGCCCGGACAGCTGCAGCTACTTGGGCAGGGTGGGTTGGCATGTATGGGGGAGATCTACACAGAGGATCACAACAAAAGGAGATCAGATGGAGAAGTTTGGGAAATAAATAAAAGTGAGAAAATGTATGATAAATGAGGAGCAAAAAAGCAGTAAGCATTAGTGACAATATGTTCAGAAATTCAAAAGATAAGAGAAGGAAAAGCAGAAAGATGAGTTCAGACCTGTGTAGACACTGGAGTTTGGGATGAAATCAATACTAGCAGATGGAATCAACCGAGGGATTATATAATGAAACAAACTAGGTTTATCGACATTGTGCCGTCCTGTGCCCAATACCATCAAGATACATTCAAGATTTGCTCAAAACCTTGTGTACTATAATACTGTATCCATTGTTATGGTGTGCTTTACACCATCCTTCAGCCTGAGAACTTTAGCTACATTTCACCCATAAGAGATTTTCTGTATTAAATGATTTACCGTACGTTAATTTAAACTGTTGTAGAAAATGGATGACAAACTAATCAACAAACTGAAAGAAGTCTTGAGGAATTGAAGTAAATGGGGGCAGAGTAAAAGGAATACTATTTCTTCAACACACGCATCTGGTTTTAACCGCCGTGGTGCACTACTTGTCTTTGAGAGTCTCCATTTTTCTAAATGGTAATATTTTATCATAAATGCATATACTGTATGTAGGAAGTAGAGCATATGTAGGACTGGATATATGAAAAACAGATGTTAGATTGAATTAACCTGGTCTCAAACCAAACCCCCATTTTGTTAAATTTATAAAAATGTTTACCTTTTTTGATTCTCTTCATTACCCGTGGGGGCATGGCAGAAAAACAATGTTTTCTTCAAGAGATTAAATTAAGACTTGAGTTATTGAAAGACAAATTATTATGTTGTGGGTAAGGAAATTCCTTTATCATTATCTGTAGCTTTTGATCAAAACTGATTATGAATCACCCAATGAATCCAGATCCACCGTGCAACAACATTTCCCAATGTCTTCACAGCAAGTTCAGCTCTGGAAGGCTGGCTATGTTTCGTAGATTGAATGTCACCCTCTAAGTTACCTTAATCAGTGAATATCTTCTGATTTAATCTAGTCAGAGGCTTATAAAAGATTGAGAACTTTTGTTATGAAGATTTACCGTCTGCCATAGCAGTGATGAGAAGAGAAGGGGAAACCACGCTGCAGCCGACCTGCAGAAGATGTTGGCGCACCACCACAGCGCCATGACTGGATGGCTTTGTGAGCGCTCACGTCATTAATACACCTGCAGGAGGGGATCAACAGATTTAGATGCACGGATTGATGTCAACAAAAACTAAACATTAGGAAAAAGATTCAGTACAAGGCTGCAATAGTGGATGTTATCTTGTATATGTGTATTTGATAAACTGTTTAGAATGACATTGCTATTTATCCATGTGAACAGATGATAAGGGTTCAGGAAGTGACCCTGTGAAAGGTCTATTGTTCTATTCCTTTTAATCATTGCATAATAAAATGGGGTTAGTCCCTCATTAACAAGATAATATTAATAATAATAATAATCAAACTTTATTTATGTGTATATAATTCCTGTCAAACAAACATTAAATCTGCAGCTGCTTATTCATACATATTCAGCTGAAGTTTAACCTTTGAAATGAAATATCTAAACTAAATAGATTTGGTTTTCAAGCTTCAGGCAGACATCATGAAAGAAAAAATGATCATGCCTTTAAAATGCAGAGCATTTGATAACCACTTTACACATGCCCAAGCCAGTACACCCGAAAAAAAGGAAAGAAATAGAAATAGAAAAAGAAAGAAGGTTCATGAGATTGCATTAGCAAGACTAAGAGAGAACGTGAGATCTGTGAGAACATACAGTATGTCCATGTAAGTTGACAACTGCAGCAGCTCTCCTAATACTAAAGTATTCACCCTTAGGGTTAATAACACACGTCTGAGAGGTTTGATCATTTAACGAAAACATGCTCGTCTTCACTAAACCTTTTCTTGTGGGACTCAGCAGAGTGTAAATCCTGACTCAAAGTCACACTCTTGTAGCTGAAACTTATATAATACAGAAGATTATGGAACCTAACCACTTAGCATTGGCAGATGTGGTTTGTTGCAGTGCCAGGTGGTTTGGCATTTACATACAACCACACACACACACACACACTAATACTTAACAGGAATGGGTGAAGGAAGATAAAGAGAACCAAACAACGCTCATACATATTTTGATGTCATTAGAGGCCAGTTTGGGGTTTCCTCTTTCCACTTCTTTCAGTGTTGTTTCCCCGCACAGGGAGGCTAATTTACCTTACAGCTGTGTGTGTGTGTGTGTGTGTGTGTGTGTGTGTGTGTGTGTGTGTGTGTGTGTGTGTGTGTGTGTGTGTGTGTGTGTATGTGTGTGTGTGTGTGTGTGTGTGTGTGTGTGTGTGTGTGTGTGTGTGTGTGTGTGTGTGTGTGTGTGTGTGTGTGTGTGTGTCATCAGCTTGGACTTCCTGATCTGAAAAATCCATCAGACTACATCAGGGGGTCAGTGGAGACAGCTCAGTTGAAATGATTGAATGATCCAACAGTAAGATCATATTCAGATTGTAACAAATGACAACTGGTGAATAAAATAAGAAATGTGGGCTCCCTCATAGCCTGCCAGGTACAGCTGGGGGCCCATTTACTGGGGCTTAGTCCCTGCTAAGGCAGACATAAGATCGAATGCTGTCCTTTATGTGTCATCCCCTTTGTCTCCCATTTCCAATATTGACAATCTCTCATGAAGGATAATCTGGCCCCAACAAAATCTTTAAAAACACGAAAGAAAACTAAAACCAATGTAATAATTTCAAAGGCAAGAAATTATTTACATCCACAAGTTCAATGCCAAGAACAGCTTAGCTTTGCAATATAACAATGTCAGTGGGAATGGCAATTAACACAATGGGAAAACCTTCAGTGTTATATATTACAAGAATGCTGACAGCTTTTTGAGGCTGTCAGGCTTTGTCAGGCTAATTGCGTATGTTGAATTGCCATCTTGGTTTAACTTGTATACTTTAAACTACTGGTGGACACATTCTTGTTTTAAGTAGAGGACTTAAATGAAGCTAGCATAGCTAACAACTAATTAAAGTTAACTTAATTTAAGATCAACTTAATAAATTGGATTTTTTTTCTTTGGGGCCATAAACCATATCTTGCACTCCTTTTAGCTCTGTTTTTGGTCTCTGCCAACTTTTAAACAAATGATGCTCCTAAAGTGCTCATTGCTAACAAAATGTTACTGCTGCAGTAATACTATTTACCCATAAACTAAAACAATGAGCTGAAAGACTCAGCATTTGTTTTATTTTTGGGTCTGTAAGTGGGAACGTTTACTGAATAACCACTGTCCTGATTTTCATGAAACTTGTTGAAAAGGTGTCTAATGGGCCAAGGAAGTACCCATTATATGTTGTCCTTCCTGTCTATGTTGATATAGTAATTGCAATTGTGCATTAAAAACCACTATGATAATAATAATGTATTGATCCACAGTGGAAAGTCTTCTCGTCTTGTGCCCTCAGAGGTCAGGCTCCACCACAGAACAGACACTTATTGTTGTGCTCAAAGTTCCCTCAGCAGTAGGGGGGATGCTTTGCGTCACAACAGCTCTTACGTGTGCCCCCTGTTCCCTAATTACTTTTCCATCGTGTGTCCAAAATCATAAAATCCCTTGGTTAACATCGTTAAAATGCCAGTTTCTGAGTTATTCTGAGATATTATGCTTAATGTTTATAATAAATATCCTATATTGTGTGTGCAAATTTGGTCATCCATTCAGTAATTTAAATGACGCTTTGAAGGGATTCTGGACTCCTTTTATTAGGTGTTACAAGCAGTTGTTCAGTGACCCTTACTTATATCATGTGTCAGGTAGGAGCTTCTCGAAGTTACAGAGCAATAAAGGTGTCCATTCAGTCCGTCTCAAGTGTCAAGTCGTCATGGTTATCACAGGTAAATGGTGTCTTTCAACTAGTTCTCAGCTCCTGCTCTCCTCTAATGGCTTTACCAGACCTCCTGTGTTAGCACTTAGATAACAGAGGACAGGAGAGGAAAAACGCAAAGGAAAGTATGTCACAGTAGGAGAGGACAGCAGAATGGAAAGATAAAATGGAGGAATAGAGATGAGAATAGAGAAAAGGTGTTCCTGTAGTGAAATCACTTAGAACCCTCCAAGACTCCGACCTGAAGAGATAAAGTGCTTCCGGTGAAGGAGCCAGAGCACCCCTGCTTATCAAAATCATATGGCCACAGCCACGTAGTGGTTTTCACCAAGTCCTGCCAAAATTCCCCCTTTAGTCCTTTGTTTCCTGATATTTGGTCTTTCTTTGCATCTTAAAATCATCCACCTCTTATGTGGTGTATTTTTTTATGCAAGGTTTGCATCACGTTGTCACGAAGGCCAAAAAAACATATTAAATAAAGAAGAAAACAGAAAGGGCTGTACTGCAACATAAAACGTTACACGGTAGGCCTACTATACTACACTGCAGTAGAGAACACAACAATTTCACCAATTATTAACTGGATTTTGATTGACATACCATGTATTGAATGAAAGCAGGATTTTTTGGAGCAAAAACCAAAAGAAGACAGATATCTTGGTAATAAAGATTAAAAGGTGAATTACGTATTTGATCTTAAATTATACTAAATATAACTGAAGTGGACTTTGGTTTGGATAAGCAACTTGCAATAGTCACATTAAAATCATTAACATAATTGAATAAATTAGCCATCCTATTATGGTAACATGACCAAGACAAGGTTGCTCCAAATACAACTTTTGCAAAATGGTCAAAGGGTTAGGATGAGGGTGAACGTCTGTGCACGATTATGGAGAAGTAGTATTGTAAATTATATTTTACACAGTTTGAACTTGAACCAAAAACAGAAAAAGATAGGGATTAGCAGAAAGAATAAAGGAGATGTGAAAAAAGTCAACATACAAAGATGTTTTCATTGTTATTAAATTCTAATATGTCTAAATGTAACACTTTTATCATTTAAGTTTGTACTTTGTGTTTTGATATGGCTTTCAAAACTGAACTTGACATTCAAGAGCATACCTAAATACTTCATTATACTAAAACTTTCTGGCAATTTTTGGTTAATTCCAATAAAACTAAGCTGTTGACAAAAAATATATTATCAACTTTTTCGTGACATGGTTATACAGAATTACTTAGCCACTAAGTCTCTTTAACTATGAGCGAACTGGCCACTAGTACAGCAACTCTCCCATGAGTGTATTTCACTGTCATCAGCATAGGTTTGGATTTAGACATTCTAACAAACCAATGAATGTATTCAGAAATAAACAGAAAATCAGCTGCCCCAGAGTTGAGCCTTGTGGCACTCCCATTGAGCATGATTTTATTGATGACATTTCATAATTTAAAAAACCCCACATTGTTAACCAGCAGATATAAAGTGTAGTATAAGGCCTCACCGAATACAGTTTACTAGCTGAAGGTTTGAATTGGGAAAACCTTTTTGATGATTTTATGTTTTAAATGCTTTATGCAAGTCAAGAAACTGTGCTCCAAACACACATCCTTTAATCAAAATAGTCTTGAACACTTCAAGAAGTTGCAATATGCAGGATAATTATTTTTAAATCTACATTGACCGAAGTTAATCAATTTCATCCCACTTCCTCCGAGCTTCCTATCTAACCAGAGAGATTTTAGGCGCCTTTTTTTTTAAGACCACACTAGAAAGGGACCACACTATAAAGTTGTTTGTTTGAAATGCTGTCACATGAGTAACAGAGCAAGACATCCTATATATCACAGCCTCAAATGCACAATTGGAACAATTATTACAGTGAGAAAAACATAACCATGTATTTTTGCTTTTTAGGCATCGCTAGCATGCAGCATGATAAGTCAATACTAACAACCAAACACAGTTTTGTTGTCTAAACTAAGTCCATCAAAACAGATCAAAAGCCCATCCAATGTCTTTAATACTTGGTGTATTCATCAAGAATGTCTGAGTCAGGGCAATTTATCTTCCTGTCAAAAGCATTAAAATAACTGGCAGCCAAGTCACAGCTGCTCTATTCCAGATAACACATGTCAAAAGAAGACTACGATATGATTTCCACATGTTTCCATGCAAGTCTTTTACATCATGTGCTACCCTTATACACAGTTTCAGAAATCTCTTCCAGCATAATTTGTTGAGTTTTGCTATCCAATATCCATCTCTAGAAAATACAGTATTTTTACTTAAAGACACACTATTATCCTTTTATGCTTTTTGGGGTTTCCCTTTCCTGTAGTGTTTTGTAAAGGTTTTTGTGCATGCAAAGGCAAAGCAGTCCAAACCAGAGGGATTTTTCTGACATCACTATGTAAAACTTGTGCTTCTAGCGGTCCAACACATTGTACGTGATAGGCTGAAGAGCAGGATATCTCTAAGCGGTTGACCAATCACAGCAAAATTGGCCAGCTAACCAATCAGAGCAGACTGGGCTCTGGTTTCAGACAGAGGGTGAAAAGAGGTGCTGCAGCACAGGCAGTATGAGATAAATAAAGAGCTTTTTGAGCATTAAAGCATGGAGACATGTAACAGTAGAGGAACAAAATACAAATATGAACCCGAAAGCAGAATATGTCCTCATTAAACATTTGACCTATTCATATTCTTTAAAAACTGCTGAGGGTGAATAGAGTCCACATTGGTTTTAAAAACATTTTTATCTATTGATGCAATGAAAGGTTTTCACTTTCACTGAATATATGAGGCGAGTCACAAAAACCTCTGACGGGGTGTTAATTAGTTGCTTAAATGTAATGGGCAGATTCCTTTGAGAATTCCTCTCCAAGTATTTGCTTTAAATCTCTCAAAGTTTTAGCATGGCTTTCTGCAGTGGCACGGAAAGACGCTCAGGTGGCTTCTCCTTAAATCTTAAAATAATTTGCACTGTCTGGTGTCTGTGGCTTGTTATTACTGAAATCTGGCACCCTTTAAATAAAAGCTGTGTGGAGCTAAAAAGTACTAAAGAGTATTTATACAGTGCGAAGTGTTACCATTATGACGGAAATGCACCTCACCAATGGACCTGATTATAGTAAACACACTCTCCAACAACAGGCTGTGATTGAAGAGAATTATGAGTCTTGCACACAGTATGTCAAGTTTAAATTATTGCAACTTTCAGATGCTCATGAACATAATCATACTGGGGGCCTTTTTGTAGAAGGTGGTGGGCTAAAAAAGGTTACACATAGGTCAAAAAGAAGCATCGTTCGAACAGTTTTCTACATTTTTCAGGGAATAAAGTTGCTCATTGGACTAAAGTAAACAGATGTTGGTCTTCTGCTTATCCCACTTAACACAAGTCAATAAACAGATGATTTAATGCGACACCAACCACATCCGTCAAAACATGACAAAGTCAGAATGAAATCAGTTCATCATCATCATTTCAGAGTGAGACAGCATTCCTCCGATGTTGGAAAGACCAATACGGCTCTAAAGCTGTCACTCCCCAACCTTTTGACACTCATTTTACAACCGCAAGTTATTTAACTGTCACTCTCAAATGAGGACAATAAGTCATCGGCTTCTGAAATGACTCTCGACCCATGCAAACTTTAGGGCTGCTGCTTAGGCATGTAAGATACATTTTAAATTAGAACCTTTAATGAAAAACAGAAATCTGCACAGAAAGTAACAAACCTCAACACAAACAACTGCCGCTGTTAAAGTGACAGTTACATCTGGGAACATTTAGCAACTTCTCATTATGAAAACCACAAGAGACTCACCTGGAAATAACTCCGGAAAGGGAAAGAATAAACAGTTGCAAAAAAGACCCCAAAACAAGTCCTTCTGTATACACTGCAGGCTGGAAAGTCAGAGTTTTACAAGAAAAACCAACTCAAAAAAAGTATCCAGTCGATGTTTTTTCTCCGTTTGGTGTTGGTGCTGACTTGTAAAGCCACCGAGTTTCCGAGGTCTGTGAACAGGAGAGCAGAAGAGGGGATGTAGCGCCTTCTGTGTGTGTGTGTGTGTGTGTGTGTGTGTGTGTGTGTGTGTGTGTGTGTGTGTGTGTGTGTGTGTGTGTGTGTGTGTGTGTGTGTGTGTGGGGATATGTTTGACCCTCTGTTGGTCCTTAAGGCATCTGGATTTCAGATTAACTTCTTTCCCTCTTTCTCGTCCTGTTCTGTAACTGTGCGGTCAGGAATGCTGCTTCTCCATCCCCTCCTACACCTTCGCTCCTTCCTTCACCTCCTCCATTCATCTCCTCTCCCGCCTTTACTCTCTGAGACTCCTCATTTCCATTTCACACAGACAATCCTGGTGGAAACATTATCAAGTTGCTTTCCTTTTTTTAAATTTCTTTTTACAGTTTTCAGTCCTTTGTGCGTCTTTTTTCCCTATGTCTGTTTTAATTCTCTTTTACCTCTCTGCCTGTTTTTCTCTTCACACGCTTTCCACCCTCCGCCTTCCTCTTTCTCTCTACTATCCCTCTTGAGGTGCATTACAGCTTTTGAATACAGATTAGTCACTTATTATAATCCGCCTATAGGTACGTAGCTGTGCTGGCAGCCACACACACTGACACGTACTTTGAAAAGGTTGGCAGGCAGTCAGTATCATTCATGTGAGCTGCCTGGATAACATTACAGTGATTCAAACAGGATGGGAAGGTATTAACCGTGCAATTGTCCTTTAAGCCCTGATACTAAACTTAATACCTGTAGTATTGAAACGATTGAAGATCTGTGGCACCATACATTGTCTAGGTTGACATTTCACTTTACAAGGTTACAGATGTGTTTTTTTCAAATGTAAAGTATTTTCCTAACACGGTAGATGCCATATACTTGCATGTTAACTGTGTTGATTCTCTTGCCGACATTTGGAAACACTTAAGTCACTGACTTGCTCATTCGCTGCCCGAGTCAAACTCTAAACAAAATCTATATCAACAGGTTCTTTTGTAACAGAGCTCTTTTGTTAATGCCCCCCCACTTTTTAAAGTTTACTGCAGTTGGAGAAGAAAGCCTGAAAGCCATTCATGTGCGTTATTCAAGCCAATGCTTGTAAAACATTTAACAAAAGCCTGTTGGTTTACTGTTGGAGAGAAAAAGAGTTGTTTGTTTTATCTCTTCTTTTTGATCTCACAACCACACCAATATCTCTTACCCTAATCCCAACCCTAACCCTCAAGTTTGAGGAAATTTCCTTTTTTCTCCTCTAACTAGACTTAAAGAGAAGATATTAGGCTAATTTTCATGTCCATATTTGTATTTTGGCCTCTACTGTGACATGTGTACATGCTTAAATGCTCTTTTCACCCTCTGTGTGAAACCAGACCCCAGACTGCTCTGATTGGTTAGCTGGCCAGCTCTGCTGTGATTGGTCAGCCCCTTGGAGATTTCCTGTCTCTTAGCATATCACATACGATGTGTTGGAGCGCTATTCAATACAATTGTGAGTGTTACAAAGTGATGTAACTATGTGACGGAAGTAAAAAAAAGAGTCCAATGGAGGCTAGAAGAGGGTCTACAACTTCCTCATTGAGACTTGATCCTTACACTTTTAGTCGGAAAAAGTCAGACAGCAGAACAAGCCATAATTTGGATGTTTATAGAGTAAGACCTTACATAACCTCTTCCTATTAAGACTTTTATTACTCAATTCAACGATGTTATCCCTTCTAATAAGCCAGTCCTTACCTTTCCACAGAACACATGGAGAATATCCAGCAAGAATCTTTCATCCTTTTTATGCATAACACTTAACAATGGCATGATATTATAAATATTTACATTTTTTAGAATTCGCTGCTGCAACGCAAACATTTCCCAGTTTGGGATACATAAAGTACTCCTGATTCTGATTCTGAAAAGGTTTCAAACAGTTGGGAACTTTTCAGTATTAGGTTGGGGATTTATTAGATTGGATCAATGTTTGTTTAAACAATTAATAAAACAACACACATTCCTAAATAAGGCTTTTTTTGAAGAACATGCAGCTGTGGACTTGGCGTGCCTTTGACAATTACTGCTAGCATCTACAAACAAGATGTAGGACAGGCCAGAACAAGATTGGCACTTTAAAAAAGAAAACATTATGCTTTTATAACCTTTTGAGGTGGTAATAACCAACCAAATGTGAAGGCCTTATGAGATGTTTGGAGAGGTAACCAGGGGAAGAAATAGTAAATTATTAATACAACTCCTGGGACCACAAATAATATGGTAATGTTAGGACTCAGGAGCTCAGGCCTTTGTTGGAGGTGTGAACTACTTGTAGCACTCTCTATGTTAGATTCAAGCCTCATATTAAATATTTTATATTTGCAGATTATCACCGTCAATCATCGTTGTGATGACTGGTACTGGGGCTAATGCATTGCCTATGAGGCATGTTGCCAAAAAGAAGTGGTCTGGATGGCCAACAGCTCCTGGTTAAGAATAGCACGTATTACTGTTCTTCAGATAGTGTGATTGTTCCAACTGGAAGGGTTATGAAAAATAATTCGCTACATTACATTCTTTCAACATATCTAATGTATAGAACAATAAAAGTGGAGGTGAATATGCGAAAACTCATTACGACAGCAATACATGCTTTTTGTAAAAAATGTCCACCATGTGGATAAAAATGCCAACAACAAAAGGATTATTATTGGTCTTCTGGTTTGAGGTTAATATGTACCCAAATAGAGCTCACTGTGTTTGGATGGAAAAAAATAGCATGTATTCACAATGAGTGATGTGTTTCATCAGATGTATTTCAGCCTTACTGCACATTCCTTTCTAATCCTTAGTGTCTCAAACAGAAGACATCTACACTTTTACATCACTCAGTACTTTCTATCAGCATTATGCTGGTATCCAAAACCATTAAGACACACACATACACACACACACACACACACACACACACACACACACACACACACACACACACACACACACACACACACACACACACACACACACACACACACACACACACACACACACGCACACAGATACTTGTTCTTCCATCAGCTCATGATTGTGATGATGGAGCCTGGTGCCAGTACCATGAGCCAAATCTCACTTGCATTCCTGTCACACACATACACACGTATTCAACATTGTAAAAATTAACAAACTTGCATGTGTCTTTTCTCCTTCTTGGTGCATTTTGGAGATACATCCTTATATATGGCAGCTCCTCCACCATCTCTTTCTGCCTTATACTGTACCAATAGAACAATAAACAGACCCTGGGCAACCTGGTTAGAGTGTGTGTTTGCAGTGACCCATACTTGCTAAAGTTAGAACAAACTTAATCACCATCATACGGTAAAGCAATAATATTCAGTCTTAACTTGTACGTGATGTAGAAGATGTGTTCAGTTCCCAGTCGTTCCCTTTAAATCTCTCCGCTTTGGTCTCTAATCTCAGAAACTCTCATGTTCTTTATAATAAAGTCTTTCTTTCTTCCTAATCTCTCAGCTCCATATTTCAATAATCTACCCACTCCCTCTCTTTGTTTCTCCACTCTATAGAACAACCCTGTTGGCTGACAAGCAGATTTCAGAGCATACCCCCTTTGAAAGGAACTCTCTAGTTTATTTGGAGTGGCATTAGTGCAGGAGAGGCTCGACTCCAAATATTAGACAGGGTTTAACACTTGTTCTCTCTGGTCCTAAATCTTTTTTATTTGTTAATTTGCTCTGCTTCTGTGTTACCAAGATTCCAAGTCAAATGATTAAATTGAGAAAAATATAATTTTTGTCTCTATCACACGTCTCAGGCTTTTTTTTAATTTAACAAGCCTAACTATTGTGCCAAAGTGACCCTCACGGCAAGATATTTGCCAATAACAAATTGTATTTCACGTACTGAATGTTAACAAGCTGATGTCACTCAACTGTGTACATTTTGAAATACCCTTTACATCTCTACAACAATCAAGAAATCTATTACCAAATTGGATGAAGTTAAAACAGTCCTGTAACAGCCATAGTTACCCTACGGCTGTTACAGTTTTAACTTCATCCAATCAATTATTTTGGGAAATTAAATGATTGGATCGTCGCACGGGCCGTCTAACTTCTCGCACTCTACGTGCACCCACCAGGCATCACTGAAGTATTTTCCAAGCTGCTAGATTGACAGCTGTTAGTAAATAATACCTGTGTTTTTCTTGTGTAAATTTCCATTATGACATCTTTCTGAAAATCTGATATTGCCCTAAGAGCCCTTTTACATACTAAATGAATGTACATTATATGAAGGGTGTATGTAGGGTCTCAAGAAAAGACGGACTCCAACAAAATCTGAAATGTTCTTTAATACAATGAATACTTCAGATATATAACTTAATTAATCTATATCATCTGAGTTTTACTGTATTTGAGTCCAAACAGGTAAAATGCAATAGGCATAGAACTAAATGCTGTAAAATTCAAAAAGGTCATGCTGCACTTTATCACCGCAACAATCTTTCAAAATAACACGTACAAATGACTTCTTAATACGTAACATTTTGGACCTTACCCTCTGATATATTTATCTTCTAAAACCATTATTTAAAGCTTCAACAATTGTGGCATTAATTCCACTTTACGTTTTTCCAGGGTTCAGAAAGATTTCCTGAGAAACCTAACTTATCTTGACTTTAACGCGTCCATTTTATGGGTCAGTTCACAAATGAAAGAGTGAAACATGGCTCCGTTCCTGTGTCGTTTTCTCATCTCCTTTCTCTCAACTATTGTCTTTTATGGAACCTCTATGTAAACTCTCTTCCCAATCATTTCACTTGTTTATCCAGCCCAGTTGTGTTGATCTGTCAGCAGAAGGATTCTAAGCACCTGTATGTTTCCAGGTCTTGTCATGCAATATCTGTTTTCTCTCCTTCACTCTCTCCTTCATAAAGCCAAGAATCCACCAACTGAGGTACCATAAAACATTTTATGCTCTGCATTTGCTGTGTTTTGCTATATTTCATGTTCCTCAAGCTCAAGAGTCTACCTCCTTGGGAAAACTACATTTTTTAAAAGTGATTGTTAAAAAGTCACATCTTGTTAAAATATCAAACATAAAAAGCACAACCCATTAAAGAACTTCTCTCTTTGCCGTAAAAACATCTGCATGAACCTCCTTTCAAGTTTTATCATCACGGTCTGGGTTTGATATAAAAAAAAACGAGACAGAAAGTCAGTGAATCTACATTTATTAATTCAAAGAGTACAGACACAACCTGTATTACACTTCTGCATTACTAAATGAACTCTGTCTCTGCTATATGATGTAAGTGGCATCTATATTTCTGCTGCTGTCCAATCGCTTTAGTCAATGAAAGTCGAAGAGATATGATTGAAGGTTCATAAGGTAAGCGGATTAAAACTGTATTGAAACTGAAATACACTTTTTTTTTGAAAGCTTTCACTATAGTACAGATAACTATGAAAATCAAATCATGGCCAAACAAGTCCTTGCAAATTACATGAGTCAGCTGTCAAATTAATCCACCCATGTGCCTAAAGCTTTACTTTACTTTTGATCTTATTAACTTTTTTTGCCAATGACAATCTTGATTTATTAGCATGCTGCCCATCTTTAAGAAGTAGCTATTATACAAAGCATTCAGTGTGTGGGTGTTGTATCAACCAGAGTTGAATGTTCAACCATCACCATCAAAAAATCTCTTTGATCAATATCTATTAGTTGGCGTTTCTTCAACATACCTGTTGTGTCCTGTAAAGCCAGGTCCTATGCGAGAAGAGTTCATATGACGAGGCAAATCACAAATGTGCACAACATTATGGAAGCCTTTGATGAAAACATTATCAGATTTACTGTATCCTGGTGCAGATCAGACCAAAAGATGCAGCTATGTTACTGTGAAGTACATTCATTAATTTTGAAGCTGTGGTGGAGAGGAGGACACTCAACAGGCTGCTGTCCATCCTGGATAACACCACCCATCCTCTCCACCTGCAGCTGGTCAGTCAACCGAGCTCCTTCTCTAACAGGCTAATACAGCTCCGCTGCAACAAGGACAGACACAGGAAAACAATTCCTGCCCACGGCAATAACTCTTTTTAATAAATCTCCTCTGGCTGGCAGAGAACTCTCTGCTTCATAGCTTCACTGGACTTACACCTCACTGGACATTCACATCTACATTCATTTAAATTACTATTAATCCTGTTTAATCATTCTATGTATATATTATTCTTACTTTCCGTTCTTTTTCTTTAGATTTGTAAATAACTTTTTGTTTTTGTTTATCCTTATATTTTACTATTTCTTATTGTGTATATTTTGTATTGTCTCTATGTTTCTAATGCTGCTGGAACAAAAGAATTTTCCCAAATTGGGATCAATAAAAGTCATATCTATCTATCTATCTATCTATCTATCTATCTATCTATCTATCTATCTATCTATCTATCTATCTATCTATCTATCTATCTATCTATCTATCTATCTATCTATCTATCTATCTATCTATCTATCTATCTATCTATCTATCTATCTATCTATCTATCTATCTATCTATCTATCTATCTATCTATCTATCTATCTATCTATCTATCTATCTATCTATCTATCTATCTATCTATCTATCTATCTATCTATCTATCTATCTATCTATCTATCTATCTATCTATCTATCTATCTATCTATCTAACTATCTATCTATCTATCTATCTATCTATCTATCTATCTATCTATCTATCTATCTATCTATCTATCTATCTATCTATCTATCTATCTATCTATCTATCTATCTATCTATCTATCTATCTATCTATCTATCTATCTATCTATCTATCTATCTATCTATCTAAACTACACTCCAGATATTCCGTCTGTTTCCTAGCTAACACCGTTAGCTCGTCCATTCAATTAGTCGTAGATCTTAAGTTGCCCATGATGCGAGAGGGGAGTCAGGACTTACAGTAGATCTCCTTTTCTCCATACATCTGGACCCAGCTCTCCTTTTTCGTGTCTTCCATTTAACTTGCATCCTCTGTGTCTTTCTCCAGGTTCCGGTGGGGATAGCTGTTGTTCAGACTACCATGCTAGCTGGCCTTGCTTAAGCTGCCGGCCTCGCATTAGCTGCTCCCTGCGAGAAAACGAACACATTTATACAATAAAGTTTAGGGATGGCACAGCTTAATAAGTTACTAATATAAATTACAGAAAGAAAAAACAACAAGTAAAATCAAGCAAGCCAAATTTTGAAATTAGAAAAACTCAACAGGCTGCAACAGGCACGTGCATTGCACGGACCAATTTAGTTTGAGGGGGATTTGGTTGTATGCATGCAAACAGTCTTTGTAGCGATCAAAGAGGCAGATTGCATTGGCTGAATGCAATCTTAGAACCCATCTGCTATTGTCTGACAAATATTTCACTTTTGATTAGCTAACAAATGTGCCTAATTGTGCGTAAACTGTCTTCCGGTCGTAGATATCGTCAACTACATTCTTGGGTCTCTAGTTACTCATAGGATTGTTAGTAAAAAAGACTGATGCACTGAAAAGGATTTTCTGAAAGAGGATTGTTCGTGTCACTCTCCCACAGAACAAAATCCAATGTTTTGCTTACAAATTTCAAATTATCAATGTCTTTTGATTTTAATTGATTGATTTGTTTGTTTTTACAGATGTTTTGAACAGATTTTCTTGCTACTCTGATTTAGTTTTGGTTGTGTTCTGATGATGAGCGCTTCATCTTTTTTTAAATAACTTCATATGTCAATCAAATGTATTATGCAGCCCTAAATCACTTCAATCTTGCTCTCTATTTTACAGAGTGAGATTACTTCAAACCCATCCTGTAAAACAGTGCTGGATACATCTTTTATGTGCTGGTTTTTGGCATGTGTTTTCATGGCAACTGTTGTTAAGATTTCACAGTTAATATACTGTATCAATGTGTGCTGTACTGACTCGTAAAGAATGATATTTATTGCTTTGATCCACTCACTTATTTTTTCTTGGGTGGTCCAAAACTTTGATTCAATTATTAGATGGATTGCCATCATAGTTTTTTCCTTTCCCCTTCAGGATCAACTATAAGACCTTTTTTTCATTGATTTTCATCCAAATCCTTAATCAAATGAAAGTATTATCACCTCTACGAAGGAAGATAGGATTTCAGTTTAGTTTGTTTGGTTTCAATACATTTTATATAACTTTTTAGAAGAAGGAAAAGCCACTTGTAGATAAAGAATAAGGAACAACTTCACCACAACAAAATAATTGGGCAGAAACAGATATTATTTTCCATGTGATTTAATGTTGCAAAGCTGTGCTCTTTTTTGTCTTTGTACTATTGTATTTAGTAAGTCGGACCATTAAAAACATGTTCTTCCCTTTACAGATTACTTTTGAATTCCAAAAAAGAACAACCGGGCTCCGAATTCAAGGAATAACAAATGTTACATAGATTATGTTTCTAAAGTAATGCTAGAAGCTCTACGAGGCTGCGGATAATGCTGCTACCTAAATGGTTTTTGGGAGTTTTCCCTTACAGTATCTGAATCGATGGTCTGAGGACAGACAATGTCATTTGCTCTATAGATTGTGAAGACTCGGAGGGATGTTTGGCTATTGTTGGAATTGACTTGACTTAGCATTTAAACATGCTGATGGTTAGCAGATTCAATTCAAGGTGTTATTGTCATATGTACAGTAGCTACAGTGTAGATATTGCAATGAAAAACTTCACAGGCTCCTCCAACAATGCAACATGAATATAGGACATAGAAAAATAAATAAATAATAATAATAATATTATATTATTAATAGATATTATGGTTACTATGTTGCTTAGTGTATTGGCATGTTAACATTTGCTAATTAGCACTAAAACATAACTAAAACTGAGGCAGATCTGAGTGCCATTCCTTTTTGCAGGTATTTGGTCGTAAAGCAAAGCATTGGATGTATAGAATTGTGGACAAGAGAAAATGTAACAGGACTACTATTTTCAATAACATTAATATTTAAAAGACCACAAATGTCTGCACACATTTTTAGAGTAGTCTATCCAATAGATGAAATCAAATTTGAATCAGTGTTTTCTCTGGAGCAAATAACCAATGTTAGCGTTATTTATGTGCAAAACGACTGTACCTATATGAAAGCTTGTGCAACAACCCAGTAAGAACCAATGTTTAACTTGAAGAAAGGTTTAAACAAAGTAAATCAACCGCGAAAAAGGAGTTATGGAGTTATAAAATGGGTTATTTTTATGTGGCCCCCAAAGTCATGTTTTGAAGCCATACATGTGTTTCTGGGCTATGGTAGCAAATTTGAGTTGCTAAGCATTAAATAGATCAGGCGTGAAGTGGAAGTATGGGAATAGCAATAATCTATTCTGAGAGGAGCTTGGCATATTGAGAGGGCCTTGTGGAACTGCTTAACATTTGGAGTGGACTCAATGTGAACTTTGTGTGTACTTTGTGAATTTTGTAGAATAGACAGAAAAAAATTGGTCCATGGCTCATATCATAGTCAAAATTCATATGCGTGATTGTATTTCTAACCCCCTGCCCGAGCAAGATGATTTGCTTCTTGTTGGGGTTTTCAGTATGTGCAAGTTCCTTCAAAACACTGATTTTACTGTAGTTGTTGGTAAACAATATCTAACTCTATGTATTTACAATACATTACATTTTATTGCATTTATCTGACACTTATGCAAATGACTGACACTAAACCCTAAAGGTTCAAACTCAGAACAACACATGAAATGTGCTGACACATTAACTCCGGTCTGAAAGCCAGGTTGTGGAACACATCTTGCTTGTCTGGCTGACATCTCTGAGTGGATGTCTGCACACCACATCTTGTTATTGTATTAATTGAGAAGTCCCTACTGGCAGAAATTACATATGGTGTGCAAGACTTTTGCTCTTAACAGTGTATTATTTGTGCTTGATCTGAATATTTGCCCCATTTATCTGCATTCTAAAAGATGTGATTCTTCGAGGCAGTGAACACAGATCTTTTCTTTATGTTGTCTGTGATCACATGTGGTGTGATTCTCCACATCTGTCACGCAGCAGGTGAGGTAATGGATGATGAGGACCTCAGGGAGGAGACTCGCCGGCTGAGCTGCTTGTTTATACAGTACTGCAGCCAAGTAAAGTCTGCGCAGCACAATGGAGCAGTGCATAAGCCTCGATAGGACCACTGGGAGTACCTGTAAACCAGCAGAGGATTGCATGATTATATTTTGTTCATTTCTAAATTATAATATTATATTTATAATTATAAAACATGAAAACCATAAACATAGGGAAACCTAAGATAAAGGCTGTAGAGTCCAATAACTGCCCGAGAAAAGAATAGAAAACCCCATCTTATTATGGTAATGGTCACTTACTTTTGAATATGCATTTTTCCCAACTTACAGGTGAAGTGTGACACTTATCCCATCACTGCAGATTTGTCTGGGAGGCAAAATAGTTTGCTTTTTTGGAGTTAGTTTGTTTTTGATTTCATCTGCATTTACTTTGCCAGAATAACATGTGGATAAGAGTTTTAAAAGGCACAGAAAGTAGGGATCAGATTTACACTTTTTAACATTTGTATCACACTAAACCAGGGTTTAGTAAATGTGCTATTTAATCATACTCTGTTGTGGTGATAGTAAGCAGCAGCTATGTTTTATTTCACTGAGAAGTATGTTTATATATACAGCCGCGGAAAATATTAAGAGACCATTCCAAATTGTTCTTAAATCTTTATCTCTACATGTATGGCAGCCATTCCAGTGTCTGTTGAATTCCAACATAGAGAAATAATGTCAGTAGTTTAGAGAATACAATAGAATAGACATTTTTAAAAATAATTTAACTCAAAGACATACCTATAAATAATAAAGAGAAAATGATAATGCTGAAGTGGTCTCTTAATTTTTTCCGTGGCTGTATATATATAGGGTTAGGGTTAGAGTATGAATAAAAAGTATATTACCTTATCTTGTACCTTAGGTCAGCTTTCAAAGACTTCAACAATTGGGTGTTTTGTTGCATTTTGAATGCATGCTCCAGGTCTTTTGAGAAGATGCACAAACTTCTAATACTTGATTTGTCGAATGCCCTAGCCCTAACTTTCACAGCACTACATTTTTTCATATTATTGCAGCAGCCATTTTTATCTAGATCTGTTGGCTAACAAATTTATCAACTCTTTCTGCACACTATTTATCAACCTATTATACGAAAATATGCGTTTGTGTGTCTCTGTGTTTGTAACTTCACTTTTGATTATTGTATACATCTTCATGGCAATGACCAACAGGAATGAGTTAGTGGGGGCCCTTGTCTGTGTGTGTGTTTCAATAAACAGGCAGAGACAGATGCTTGACATTACATTTGTACCCTTTAGCCAAAACCAGCCAGCTAAAGATGGGGCCCACAAACCAGCTATTTCACAAACCAGCTCTTACACACACACACACACACACACACACACACACACACACACACACACACACACACACACACACACACACACACACACACACACACACACACACACACACACACACACACACACTGTATTCTTAGCTATGCAAATGTTTACCTTGACAGACTGTTAAAAAAGTAAAATCTTTGTGGGACAAGAACCTACAGTACAGGATAAATAAAAGCTGGAGATAATTTTTTTCTCTTTTCTAAGAATATTTAAACAAAGTATTGCCTTCAAAAGTCTTGCGGGGATTAGTGAAATTGCTATTGATTTTTTTTATAATTTGCTGTAGTTTCCCACCAACCTGTGGGGAAATGCTAATATGGTGTTGATGTTTATATATTTCATACCAGGAACTTTAATAATGATTAAATATACAATAAATGTATTTATTTATGTTTGTGTTAGTTGTAATGGTGTTTTATATTCTCTTAAAGAGGCCCTACTTTTTTCCCTTTCTTGTAGTGCGTTATATAGGTTTTTGTGAATGAAAACACTCAGCAAAGACTAAAATCACAAGGTCCCCCCCAGAGGGAGTTTCTCATCCACACACTCCCCCCAGTTGAAACGCCTCCATGGGTCCATTTTTTAAACTTCTGTTACATTATGACATCCCTTGCGCTTCTATTGGCTACATGGAGCACTCCAACAAATTATACTTGCTAGGCTAAGGGGCGGGAAATCTCTAAGCAGTTGACCAATGACATCAGAGCAGGCCAGCTAACCAATCAGAGCAGACTGGGATCTGGTTTCTGACAGAGGGTGAAAAAAGGTGTTGCAGCACAGGCAGTATGAGAGAAATAAAGCTCTTTTGAACATTAAAGCATGGAAACATGTCACAGTAGAGGCACAAAAAACAAATATGAACCTGAAAATGTAAATATGTCCTTTTTTTTATATTGCTATGCTCCAGCAAATAGACATTGTGTGGTGTTCAAGTAGGAGAAAAATCCCCTTTTGTGGACACAGGGACATGCAATTAATGTAATTATTTGTTCAAACCTAAACAGCATTCTTTTTGCAGCAACTGGGTTCAATTTAAAAAGGAGCTTTAAGTAGATCTTAAAAGTTAATTATTGGTGTTGGGAAAAGAAGTACTAAACTCAATGTTCACTAAATAGCTTCTTTTTTAGCTCAAAATAGATTTAATGGAGAAACAGAGCACAACAAACAGCATTCTCAGATTAAATATGGTCTTGGTTTTGGCCTACCCGTCACATACAGACGCTTGGTCAGGACCCTTTGGCGTCACTTAGGTTAACGCAACATAAATACATGTTGAGATTTAGGAAAAGGTCAGGGTTTGGGCCAAAATAAGTATGTTGTTACGTAACTTAAGATACTTACGTACGTTTAGTTTCTCTGGTCGCTTTGACAACCTGGTTATGAGACCACTCTGTTTGGATGCACATTGTGCAAAGTAAATAAATCCTTAAAAAAGTGATCTGGCCACCAAAGAAGAGAAAAACCCAAAATGCAACAGAACTAAGGGGGATTCCAGGTTTAAATCTGGTCACACACTCTATCTCAATCCATGCATAAAGCTCACCTGCTGAACCTCCTGTGACCTGCAACATCAGGAATACATAATACATTCACCATTCGATGCAGGCTAAGCTCTGCCATTTAGCTACAGGCAGAGAAACATTGAGAGAGCGAATGAGGGGAGAGAAAATAAAGTGCATCAGACATTCCAACGCAAAACAGCCGACAAGCCAACACACATTCTGCAGAGCGAAGGCGAGGCAGTATACCTCTGTGAACCAATATTTATGCCAGCATCTCCATCTAAACTGAAAAAGTGTTATGGATGAACAATTGTATCTACACACAGTGGGGGGAAAAACTACTCAATCCTTTATTGGAGTAGAAGTAGAATTATTATGGTGTTAGCATATTCCATTACAAGTAAAAATCCTGAATTAAAACTAATATTTAAGGAAATATCAGTCAAATGTACTTTGAGAATGCAAAATGGCTCTTCACAGTGTTGTAGAACTATATTTTTGTGTTTAATGAGTAGCAAATACTTTTCAAATCATTTTCATGTTGGAGATTGTAAATGTCAGTATATTAAAGATGTATGTTTTGCATCACATCATGTGTTTTATATGTAAAAGTAGCTAGTCAGCAATCTACAGTAATAGTGCATTTTCTATTAATGAGTGTTTAATAAATGTAGTGGAATAAATATACAATTCCACCAAAATAAGACATTTCAAAGCATGGGAAATTGCGATTGATACTATTTTCTAGACTAAAAATGAACTGGAACTGGAAAATACTCACAAATCATGATGCAAATAACTCTCATCAACAAGATAATTGAGTCTTCATACACTCCTCCGGTCATGTTAAAGCAGGAATGGGCAGATTGTAATGTTAAGAAGGGTTGGGTAATAAATCATTCTGAAGTTCACTAGCTGTCACACACACACTCCTACACACGGATTCGACAGCAGAGACACTGCAGCAGACATGACCCTGTGTGTAAGGTTGCGCTGGTCACATCAGGCACATCTGCTCTTCACATCAAAACACACACACACACACACACACACACACACACACACACACACACACACACACACACACACACACACACACACACACACACACACACACAAACACATACGCACACACACACACACACACACACATACACACACACACATACACATACACACACACACACACACACACACATACACACACACACACACACACACACACACACACACACACACACACACACACACACACATACACACACACACATACACACACACACACACACACACACACACACACACACACACACATACACACACACACACACACACACACACACACACACACACACACATACACACACACACACACAGATTTTATTCTTTACTGTGGAAAGATAGAGGGGAAGGGTGGAGAAAAAGTGAAGGGTGAGGTCGTATGAAAAAGACGTCCCACGTTCAAACATTAAACCCCACTGGTTGAAAAAAAACATTTGTTTGTCTTTAACTGCATTTTCGTGAAATCGTGTCAATGTAGGATAACATTCAGTTATAAATGCTGCACCTTCTTTTCTTCCACCAGTGTGAAATCTGGATTTTCTCAAAGTCTCGAAAAAAAGAACACATCTACCTCTATCCACAGGTGTTCAAAACAAACACAACTAAATCTTTTCATCAAAACTTTTATTGACGTTTTTTTAACTTAACCTGCAGAGACGTGTCGTTCTGCCTGACGCTAGATGCTGTCATAATCAACTGTTTAACACATTAATCCTACGATATAATAGCTCAGTCGATGATCCACATTTAAATCCATGAATGGACACTGACAGCACAAACACATGCTTTACTTGTAGCTGTTCTTTTGCTGCTCTCAATCACATATACACCTGCAATGTTTTTTCTAACATTTGAATACCAATGAAAACATGTAATCTTGGCTTCTGAAAAAGCATTTCAGAATTAAACACGTCTTTGTATGTTATTTGTAAGGGTGTGACGCAGATTTCCCTCTGAAGGTGTTTTGGAGACCAAGCTGAGGTAATTCTTTTAGCGTGTGTTTCAGTTGATAATCTTAAAACACATTTTTAGATGATAAAGTTGTTCTGTATAGTACAAGTATTGCAATGTCCTATAGAACTTCACAATAGCATAACATAAGTTGACCTGGGCATACTGATACATCACAATGAGAAAAAAAACAAACATCAATAATAGTCATATTCTACTATTGGTGAAAAACATCCCTCACATATTGAAAACATTTAAACATTTTCGAGGAATATATGCTAATGGCAACAGTCACACAAACATACAACTTTGAAACTTCTCAGAAGATGCTTAGAATTATTATTTTTCTTTGTGCTAAGTTGGTACTGAAACAATTATGTATCACACGACAAGTGCAGCATTGAAGTGTTGATTGTGAAGTGTTCTGCATCACGAGTACTTTTACTTTCGTATTTAAAGTATGTTTTGATCATAAATACCTTTGTACTTTTGCTTAAGTACAATTTTGAAGATGGGGCTTTTACTTGTAACTGAGTCTTTACACACAGTCTTTTCTACTGTTACTCATGTATATCATCTGAATACTTCATCTACCTATGCAAATACACACATATGTAGATTGCAGTTTATGCAAATCCTTGTTGCAGAGATTTATACATGAATTTCCTTAAGTTTCATTCTTTGAATGGAGCTGTGGAGGCCCACAAAACTGTTGTGCAGTGGGGTATGGTAAATCATAATTTATGATAACAAACACATTAGAACAAGTTCGTTGTATAAAGGTTACTGAAACAGAATAACATAAATGAAATACGGTGATTGATGGTAATCGTAATACACGAAGTTATAAGCCTAACAGTTTTTAAATGAGTTCAAAAAACATACTTTTATTTTGTCACTCGCATCCTTTCCTCCCCCATGCACCTCCCCTCTCCGTCTGTACTGTCGCTCTCGGATGACGTAGTTCAGTCGGTGTTTTTACCATGGCGGCTATCTTCTAATTGATAGAAAAATGTTTGTGTTGTAGCCGCAAGAACGCTCGTAGTTTCTCAGACAAATTCAGAACATATTCCTTTCAAAATGAATAACAGAACGTCTTATTTTTATGACCCGGACGTGGGCAACTTTCATTATGGTGAGTGTGCTTATGATAAAGAGCGGGCCTACAAAGGGAAATGATGCTAATGCAAGCTAGCCACATGATACTAACTTCATGCTGGGTTTTACATTTAAATTGTAGCGTTTCAGGCTT
The DNA here is from genome assembly GCF_036324505.1 of Eleginops maclovinus. Lineage (NCBI taxonomy): Eukaryota > Metazoa > Chordata > Actinopteri > Perciformes > Eleginopidae > Eleginops > Eleginops maclovinus. The sequence continues at coordinate 21,447,711 of NC_086371.1, forward strand.
TGTAGGTGCATTTGTAGGGTTTTTCTTTAAACCGTAGCTCGATTTTACATTTATGTTGCTACGTTTTTTCAAATTCCACAGCAAATGGTTTGCTAAGCTAGCTAACGTTAGAGTACAGATTATATTTTCATTTCAAAACATCCCATCATCTGTCACTGTGCTCACTATCTCGTGATACGTCTGGGTATTCCATATTGTAACGGTTAAAAAGCTCAGTTTGTAGTAACTGCATAGTAGCTTATAACGAAGGCAATCGTATGGAAGTAAACAATGTTATTTGCCTTTCATGCTCGTGGGATAAATACACAACACCAGAGATGAAGATGTTTGTGAATATGAAGTAGTATGCTCACATATGATATACACCTGTTGTTTATTATCTTAAAAGAGAGAACCAGTATTGTCTGTATAACAGCAATTGTTTTTGTTCAGAAATAACATGTTTTATATAACATGCATTATACATTTCGAGTTTTCAAGATGTTGTTTTTGTTCAGAATAATCTAAAAGCTCATTAAAATACGTCCTTTTTTTAAAGAGGATTTATATATTTTTCAAATGGCACAATTCATCAACGTCTCCAATACAATATGAATGGAAAATGTACATAAGTTATGTTTACAAGTTGAGATGCATTACATTAATGTGTACGATTTCCTAAAGTCTTTAAAAACAGCTGTTGATTGTAGTGATGGAGAAAGTGAGTTCCAAAGAGATGCCTCCCATAATAGTAAAAGCCTTTTGAGTGTTTTATTGTGAAATATCATACAATTAAAGGTTTTCTTATATTTAATAGCAGTTGATGAATCATGATAATGCTTTTGTCTGTTACATATGGTTGTGAAATTCAGCTGACCTATGAATATCTGTTCTGTAATGTTTAAACCGCCTCTCTCCCCCAGGTGCCGGCCACCCCATGAAGCCTCACCGTCTGTCTCTGACCCACAGTCTGGTGTTGCACTATGGGCTCTATAAGAAAATGATGGTGAGCAGCACAGAGAGATGCTGTTATACATTCACACCCTGCTGAGGATTTTCTGCTCACTATCGATTCTCAATATAAAGATTGTAAAATCAGACGATATTTAATCATTTCAAAAATGTTTTTATTAGGTGTTCAAGCCATACAAAGCGTCTCAGCACGACATGTGTCGGTTCCACTCTGAAGACTATATAGACTTCCTGCAGAAGGTCAGCCCCAACAACATGCAGGGCTTCACCAAGAGCCTTAACACTTTCAATGTGGGAGACGACTGGTGAGTATTACGCAATCTGCAGCCATCAAATATTAGCTTATGTTTGTCTCATTTTCTTTCAACAAGGACATTTTAATATCTCAACAGTTTCAATGATGTGTTTGCTTTCTTAGTTCTCACTCTTCTGAAATATTAGGGTTCCTCCACTTAATGTCCACTTTGACTGTCCCTGTTATTACACCATTAATGAAATATTTGGTGCCTGTGTGTTTTCGTTTCAGTCCCGTGTTTCCAGGTCTTTTTGAGTTTTGCTCAAGATACACAGGAGCATCCTTACAGGGAGCCACGCAGCTCAACCACAAGGTAAGGGGGGGGGCCCTGAACACTGGACTATTGGAGGATGCGATCTTAGGGGTCTGATTCACCTGCCAGTCTCACACTTGAACTGTTGCAGAGGCGGGAAAATGTATTATGAATCAAAGGATCATTGCAATCTGGCTATGGGTGCTGAATGTCTGAATCCACATAGAATTGCTTGGTTTCTCCCAATAAATCATGATATGTGTATATATATATATATATATAACCTATTTTGTTGAAAATGTCAGCCTATTGATAATAAGGTTGCGGTGTTTTTAGCAAGATATAGAAAGAGGGCACTAACGTCACTTCTGGCCAAAAGTACGGCGCCGCTAACTTGCCCAGAGAAAATAATGCTTTAAAGCGAAGCGGGAAATAATAGTTTCTTCATGTTTAAAAGCTGCTGAGTCATATATTGCACCTCAAACAACAAACAAATCCCGAGTTATGGTTTCTTTACTTCCTCTACAGCAAAAGGGAGAGTAAAAGAAACGATCTAATTCAGCAATCTCAGTTTCAGTTTCTGAGCCTGCTGCCTGCCACTCGTCCACCGGCAGACGCACCGGACATCCATCCCCTATTTATTCTCCGTAAAAACAAAGCTGTCTCTGCTGTGTGACGCTCTATTTGACACCATTTTCATATTTTTGAAGTAATTATAATGAATTTGACTAACAGAAATATCACTTTCTGGCATTGGGGAAAATCTGCATTTTGCTGCCTGTAACCGCCATTAGACTAAACCCAGATGTTTTTCTGTTGACACTATACAGTCATTGTCCTTAGTGTGTATGTAGAATTAGTTGCACTATTCACATTTGCTTCCAATCCAATGTGCGTCATTGGATAGGACTTTGTAACTGTGTTTGAAAAATGCCAGATAAATCAAGTTTATTTGCAGTTGTGATCATGTGTCGCACCATCTTGTGGATATCTTCAACAAGGCTTAATTACATGATCAGTAATAACATGTATTAATCATGGCACTGCAGTAACGTAGCAGTATCATTGCACTGCTCAGTTTCCGGATGATTCCATGTCAGAATCATTACAGAACAGCTATCTCTCTTTTGTCAGCTGTTGTGTCCCTTCTGTCCTCAGGAAGCTACAATGGGAGGATGCTATAATGGCCAACAGTTCTGTTTACAACCACAAAAAGCAAGCAGGTTAAGAAACAATGTCCTGACTGAATATTGGTCTCTGCACTCGGGTTCAGTACTATGGACTGCGCACTCAGCCAATAATTGTGTTGTTTTTGCTATTTCTCTTTAGATGCATAAAGCTTGAACAGAGAGGATAATTGTGAGGAAAAAAACAGGCAAGACTTGACCTATCAGATTCAACAATGTTAATTCTTAGTCTGGGAGACCCCTTGCAAACACAGCTACCCAATGGCTGTGACTGGAAACCAGGGCTCTATGCAGTTAGGCCCTGTCCCATGCATCACAGCCACTGATTTAGTAGTTAGTTATTATTTCAGCCACGTTAACCTCCTGTCCTCCTGCTGATGAGTAGAGATACACGTGTGTAGCAGATGATGCCAGCATTACACTTGTTAGTTAAACTGAACAGCACTGAGGGTAGACTTGTTATCGAGTCATTGGATATTCTCCAGGTTCATTGATAGTATCTCTTTTATTCCAGATCTGCGACATTGCCATCAACTGGGCTGGAGGGTTGCATCATGCCAAGAAATTTGAGGTCAGAACAAAATGCTGTATATTTTCCTCATTCCTTTCTGCTTAGCTTATAACATTGAGCTCTGATTGGTTGAAGGACTAACATGATTTCTCTGTGTTTGCAGGCGTCTGGGTTTTGTTACGTAAATGACATCGTCATCAGTATACTGGAGCTTCTCAAGTAAGACCATTCCCCTCTGAAGGAACTGTATCAAGTGTTTGCTGTCTTTGTTTTACTCTTAATAACGTGTGTGTGTGTGTGTGTGTGTGTGTGTGTGTGTGTGTGTGTGTGTGTGTGTGTGTGTGTGTGTGTGTGTGTGTGTGTGTGTGTGTGTGTGTGTGTGTGTGTGTGTGTGTGTGTGTGTGTGTGTGTGTGTGTGTGTGTGTGTGTGTGTGTGTGTGTGTGTGTGTGTGTGTGTGTGTGTGTGTGTGTGTGTGTGTGTGTGTGTGTGTGTGTGTGTGTGTGTGTGTGTGTGTGTGTGTGTGTGTGTGTGTGTGTGTGTGTGTGTGTCACAGATACCACCCGAGGGTTCTGTACATCGACATAGACATTCACCATGGTGACGGCGTACAGGAAGCCTTCTACCTGACTGACCGCGTCATGACCGTGTCCTTCCACAAATATGGGAACTACTTCTTTCCGGGAACAGGTGCAAACTGCTTTATTTATGCAACACTAATCTTTATCATTCTTGCTCCTTTCTCAGATAGTTATGACTTATTTCCTTCCTCTGTAGTTTTCAACTCTGATCTCTGAATGTTAATCTGAATATTCTCTCCCTTCCCCGGTCCGTAATCTTTAAATAATTATTAAACTACATCTACCAAGTTTTTTTTGTTTCAAGTACAGCCTTGACAGTACTGTTCATAAGTGCATTCATCTGCATGCCAGTTTTACTTGGTTTATAACACCTACAATAAGAATACCAAGTTTAATTTGTTCTTTCCATTTTCATTGTTTGTGTTTTTATTTGCAAATGAATGGAAAACTAATCAACAGGTAAATTTGTGTGCGTGGTTCATTATGACGACACATCTGCTTTAATACTGTACAGTATATTATCAATGTACAAGTGTGTATTTATACACTGTCTTTGTGTTTGCTGCAGGTGACATGTACGAGGTGGGAGCAGAGAGTGGCCGCTACTACTGCCTCAACGTTCCCCTCAGAGACGGCATCGACGACCAGAGTGAGCTCACTTCCTGTTTCATCTGAAATGTCTAACCTATTGTGTCAAAGAACACATAGAGCTCAGAAGATTCATATGGCTGTCATCATCATGTGAGCAACAACCGTGTGTGTGTGTGTGTGTGTGTTTCAGGCTACAGGCAGCTGTTCCAGCCGGTTATTAAACAGGTGGTGGATTTCTACCAGCCGACCTGCATCGTCCTGCAGGTCAGTGTGACTCTGAGCCTCTGATGCGGGATTCATCTACCTAATTAACTCTGAGTAATCTTAGCTCATAGTTTGGTCTGTGTGTGTGAGAACGTTTTAGATGTTTCTGTGTGATCAGAGCCACTTAAAGTAAACATTTCCTATTATCAGATTGTAAATCTGTTATTCTCCTTTCAGTGTGGAGCAGATTCTCTGGGCTGCGACAGACTCGGCTGCTTCAACCTCAGTATACGAGGACACGGGTACGAATTACTTATCACACATCACAGTTTCAGTCTCATTGGGAAACACTGTCAAGCAACTTCTCATGTATACCTGTGGGGGGATTGGGACAGAGCAAGAGCAAAAAACCAAATTCAATAAGGTGGAATGTTAATCACAATACTTTCGTCCCAGAGGGAAATTAGGTTTGTGACAGCAGATCCCTCCATTTTAATGTTAAATTAGATTGCAAAAAAGAAAAAGAATAGAATAAAATATACATTTTAACATTAGATATTGAGTCAAAATGTGCAATGAGAAATTTAAACCGAAATATATGTATTTCTAAGTCTTTATGATAGAGTGGTTATTGAACAAATTACCATGAGGTTAGGATGCACAAAATTAAAATTCAGTGGCCGAATCAGGACATTATTAAGTTCTTGATGAGGTCTATTTGAAGGAACTATATAATGGAGGAAGACATAGACTGCGGTACAGCACAGCAGCAGTTCATTAATCAGAAGCTTGCTGCTTTGATACTTGTCCACTGAATTCTACATGTTGAAATGTCCATGGGCAACGTACTGAATCCCAAAATGCCAAATGACACAACAACTAGTCTAATCCAATGAATCACTTTGAAGAGTTTCAAGGTTTCAAGGTTTCAAGGTTTTATTGGTCATATGCACAGCAGATACAGCGTATATGTTGGCAATGAAAATCTTATATCCCGTGCTCCTCCAACAACTCAACATACATGGTGCAAATAAGATAAATAAAGTAGTGCAAAAAGAGAGAAGAATATTTACAATAACAACAATAAAGATTTGAGGATGTGAAATATATACATATGTGGAATACATTGAAAGTATTTAAATACTTTACACTGTGGAATGAGGAGGTATGGACAGATGCATATATTATGTATAGCAGATGTGTATGGCAGATATGTATAATATATAGATATGTGTACTATACACAGATATGTATGGCAGATGTGTATAATATATAGAGATGTGTGTACTATAAACAGATGTGAGTAGACATTCACACAGCTCAGGAGTTCAGCAGTCTTATAGCCTGTGGTATAAAACTGTCTCTGAGTCTGGTGGTCTTGGTCCGAATGCTGCGGTACCGTCTGCCAGACGGCAGCAGACAGAACAGATTGTTGCTGGGGTGATGGGGGTCCTTTATTATCCTACCGGCCTTCTTCCTACACCGCTGGGTGTAGAGGTCCTCCATGGATGGCAGCTCCGTCCTGGTGATGTGCTGAGCAGTTTTCACCACCCCCTGTAGAGTCTTACGGTTGAGGGTGGTGCAACTGATGCAGCCAGTCAGGATACTCTCGATGGTGCACCTGTAGAAGTTGCAGAGTAGCAGAGACTTCTTAAAATGAATATTGCACTTTATTTACTTTGGTCTGTGTGGGGAACCAGTCGGAAAATGAGCTGTTGTCCCTGTAAACGTTGTCTTCTAGAGAGTGTGTGGAGTTCGTAAAGAGTTTTAAGATCCCTCTACTTGTCCTGGGAGGAGGAGGGTACACGGTGAGGAACGTGGCTCGCTGCTGGTGAGTTTGTTTTTCTACACATATCTCCATCTTAAGGAGGTTCAGAGTTTATCCAGCATAGGAGATCTGCCTTGTACAATAATCACTGCTTTGTTGTAGGACCTTTGAGACATCTCTGTTATTGGATGAACCCATCAGTGATGAGCTGCCTTATAGCGGTGAGTGGTAAACATACTAAGTATCAACTAACACTGCACCCTGATCCCTTTATTTCCAAAATGGCTTCAGTGTCAGAGTCCCATTATGTTTTGGTGGCGTAGATATTAAAATGTAACATATCCAACCTTTGGCGCCATCTTTTTGAATCGTAGTTATCTGACATTATAAATCTACGTCTGCATGCTTTTTGAAAGAGAGGAATTTAACGGGATACTTTTTCACGTAAAAAGAAAATAATCTTTTCTTTGGTCGTCTTAACATCTCTGGATTCTGACTCTCTTCCTCCTCTTGTTTCTGTCCTCTGCAGAGTATTTTGAGTACTTCGCTCCAGATTTCACGCTGCATCCAGATGTTAGCACCAGGATAGAAAACCAGAACTCCAGACAGGTGAGAAACAAACAGGAATACCAGCAGGAAGCGCAGATCCACTGCTGTGGACGGTAGCAGCAGAACATATTTTAAACACCCCAAATAATAAGTGTCAGTTTGAGTGATCACTGTATTAACACTATTTGTATAGCTGTGTTATGCTGTTGGACAGCCCTTTCTGACGGGGAACTGAAGCCGTTACCTCGGCTCTAATTTAAGCCACTAGACTCCATTGATAAAATGCTCTTACAGTTGCATCTGAAGGACATAATGAAGATGAGTCTTTGTTGTCGTAGTATCTGGAGCAGATTCGTCAGACAGTGTTTGAGAACTTGAAGATGTTGAACCACGCGCCCAGTGTCCAGATCCACGACGTCCCCTCTGACATGCTGAGCTACGAACGCACCGACGAGCCCGACCCTGACGAGAGGGGGGGAGAGGAACACTACACCAGGTAAACCTGCAGGGGCTGGGGGGGGGGGCTATAACATTTTAACTACTTTTTATCACATACTTCACTATTACTGTTGTATGGTTATTTTAATAGCATAATATAAAACTGATTCCTTTCCTCACACAATACACTTTGACTTTTTATGATTACCTTGTTTAATGGGGTATCACTGTGACCTTTCTATGACAAATTATAAAATAAACTCTTTATGAAGTACGTAAAGTGTTGGTTTTCATACTATATATTACTATATTTACATTTAATGGCTTGTTCATACAATGTTTCAATGATTTTGTGAGTAGCATGCTATATTATGACTTTTTTTAATGACATTTTATTACATACTATACTGCTACTATACAGATCAGTGCTCTTAAATAATATTATACTGTCTGTCAATCATGCGTCTCCATCAGGCCGGAGGCAGCCAATGAATTTTACGATGGTGACCACGACAACGACAAAGAAAGCGACGTCGAGATTTGACCTGAGGATGAGGCGGAGCGGAGCTTTTCCTTACAGCGTTCTGTTGCATCATATCCAAACATCACCGCAGCTTTTACAGAAACCTCAACATTCTGGAAGGACTGAAAAGACTTGAGCTCTGTTCCTGCTGTTTTTTAGTAGGTTCTCTTTTTAAAAGTCCTCAATCAGCCACCATCATGGTCCTTACACCACCGTAACTCATCAGAACAGATATGACGTTAGAACAGCAGTATTGCCATTTCTTTTTGGAGCCATCAACTTCTGTTACAACAGGAGGAGCCCAGATTACACACTCTTTAATAATCCTGGCCATATCCATATGATATTCCTTCATTGAAGCACCGTCCACTGGTACCAAGATTCAAAATGTATAATTTAGATTTTGATTATAAACTTTTTCTCTTGACTTTTTTTCCAACTTGTTGTCTTGTTCATGTTATCATAGTAATGAAATGTATTTGGAAAATGTCATCTGAACCAAAGGTTTGCAAGTTATTTAATCAACTGAGATCAACTTGTAAACAGCAGATGTGACATCCAAATGCAATGTTTTTAGCATCCAAAATGTCAAGCAAGTGCTGTGTGAAAGAATTATGTGTAACATGTGAAGGCACTCTTTGAAAGAAAAACAAACACCAGGTGAAAAGATGTGAGGAGTTATTTCAATTGTGAGAAACTGTCTAAGTGCCTGCCACCCTACATTAGCCTAGTTTAAACTGACAGAACCGTATTATTTCACAGCTTGTCAGTTGACATTTGTCCGAATGTTTTTTTACAATCCTACAATTATTCACGTGCCTTACAGCGCAGTGAAGTCAAACACTGGTTTAGAGCTGGGCACTTAATACACTTCCCTTTTAACCTTATTTGGACTGGAACATCTATCAATGAGGCAACTGGACTTTTTTCCTATTTACATTCCTTTCTCTTAACTCCTGGATTCTCTGCCCATTACTGTATATACACATGAATAGATGTATAAACTGTGAGTGTGTTCATATTGTAGACGATGACACCTGTGGCGATATTGTTACACATTTTTGTACTGAAGCAAGTCGAAATACGTTCTATTATCCGCCACATCACGTCCTCTTTTAGCCAGAAACAGTTTCATGTGATTTTTTTTATATTGTCTTCTTTTGTTTTTAATAAAAATTCTTAAAATTGAAATATTAGAAATTGAAAACATATTGTGTGATATTAAAGGAAATTCACGGCGGGTCTTTATCAGCAGAAGGGCCACATACTATGCTATTTTTACTGTTTAGTTTTTCTGATATTTTACCATTTCTAAAGTATGTTTTTCTCTCCTATTTTCAACATACTATACTGTCTTTTCTTCTGACTTTTTCGACATACAGTTCACAGAACACAAACTGAAAAAAGTAATCAGTTTATTAAAATAGACTGCTATTTTTGTATCAACTATTTTAGTTAACAGTAGTTATGTGCCCTTAAAAGCTAAGGGTACAAGGGAAGTGAGAGAAAAAGAGAGGAAACTGATTGCAAAAATTGGGAGAGGAAGACTGCGGGAGATTTGGGGGGGAAGACTGCGGCTATGTGATTTTTGGTTGTGAATATCTTTATATTGAAACAAATCCCGATACATTTTGGCATCTCCCAAGTACAGGTTTAATGATTCGAATAAAACCATTTCTATGTTTCACAAGTTTGAAATTGAAAGCAGGTTTTCATCTGCAGGATTTGAACATGTCCACAAGATGGCCACTTCATTAATAATGAAAGTTACTTTTAGTTGTTGAACCGTATTCTCTCTGAACACTTAATCAAAGAGCTGAATTATACAAAATAAAAATAACCTGACGGCCAAGGTCACATAAACTTTATTCATCATTCATCCAGTGATATGTAGAACTTACACAACAAACAATACAACACTCTACTACCTGCAGTTTAAAATCTCACAGAAAGGCCTAACTTACACAGATATTCTTCTTTAAGCAAATCCAACGTTTAACCCTGTTTGATACGTTGTAAAAATACTTCATTTGAGGCAGCTTGTGGCCACGCAGGGTTAAATATCAGAATTCCTTCTTTGCATGCATATCCAGCCTAATAAACATTTCTTTTGTGAAATGACTTCATGGCTGGCAGTAACAAAAGTTTTAAAGTATGCAGACGGATCAAGCTTTTCTATATGTAAGGCACTGGTCAGAAATGTAGAGTTTGGCTGACATACTGATACCTATGTTTTAACTGAACAGCATTATTGCATTGAAGATGAAAATGTACTGATATTCTCTTAAGTAAAAACATGTAATCCGCACTGCAGATGTGATCAAATGTAAACTTTATTAAGTTAGTTGTCAGTGTTCTTATGAGTGCAGATCAGGTTTTATGTTCAGGCTGGGTATCAGCATGGCAGCCATGAAACACCTCAGGCCAAGAGAGGGGGCAACACTGAGAACTAATAACCTTCAAATAAATAGCTTCATTCACATACACCGTATATCGTTAAACAACTTTGAAAACACATTAGGCCGCATTTATACCACAGCAAAGCTCTTGGATCTCCTCACTAAAGGATCTTTATGGACGCACATCCTCAGAAGCTGTGATTCAGAGACTTTGGAAGGCTCAAATACAAAATTGAGGCACAAGCTGACAGTTGTCAGGATTAAAGTGCAGTCTGTAGCGCGCTATCCAGGTCTATTAATACAGCCATGACCTGAAGGCACCATTTAGCTGACAGTGGGACAGACAGGCAGATGAGGAGAGGCTTATAGGCATGTATCAAACATCAGGTCTGCAGAAGAGGACGGGCACAGTGGGACAAACGGCAGCAGGTGGACAGTATGAGGTGTGCTTATTTTAACTCAGAAGGCAAATGAGTATGGAAACATCTCAATCAAAGCAGCTACCAAATGCTCCTTTTGGTTAGAGTTGTGGTTTAGATGGCACATTTTGCATTTAATGACAGATTTTGCCTTGATCTTGAACATTGGGCCAACACACTACTTTATTTGTTGAAGAAATGTAGAGTAAACCTATAGAGTTTATCAGTGAAAATGGCCTCACAGTGTTTTTGGTCTGCTGCACTGCTGTACATCTGAACCAAAGCATTTTTAGTACAACCTCTGGCGTGACATGCAGGCCCAGTTTTTACACTTCAGAATTGTGTTATGTGAGGATGTGATTTTCTTGACGCTCTACAGCTCTTCACTCTCGTACAGAGGGGCGGTGTGCTGGGCGGGGGTCTCCACAGTCAGAGAAGGCACGTGTTTTAGCGATGACAGCAGCTTCAGCGTCTTGGAGCCAGGGGGCGCTGTTTTTGGGGCTGTGCGAGCTGGGGGGAGGGATAGCACACAAAAAGGAAAGGGATGAATTCAGTGAGACATGAAGTCTGTTTTAAATGCTATGTTGTTTGACAAAAACAAGGCAAAGAAGGGACTGTAATTATTACCAGGACTGCAGTTTGATCTGGAATTTCCATTTCAAACAATGCCTATGACATAAAACAGCAATACAAAGTGGCAAATGGCATGTTTGGCAAGCATTGGATATACTGTATAAATCAAAAGTTAAAGAATTATATGTCCTTTGAAAGCTTTGTACAGTATGTCATTAAAAAAAGCCATGTTATAGTATCTCAAATAAAAAAAATCACTACTTATTCAGTCTGGTTCATTGTGCGGAGGATATTCTGATATTTTCAAGATACTATAATATGTCTTTTTCTGCATATTATACTATGCTATGCAAATATAATAATAGTTATTTTTTTGTTTTATTGAACCAACTTATTTTTACAAGTTCATAATATTTAGTAAACTAACTATTTTGTATAAACTCCGTAATAGTTGTTTTAATTGAGTTGAACCAACTTGTTTTTTTTTATAAATGAATAAAAGTTTTATAATTGAGTTGAACAAACTATTTTTAATAAATTAATAAAAGTTATTCATTTAGTTACTTTATTTAAGAAAATTATTTATTTATTTCGACATCGATGTCCTCGTGTTTCCTCTCTAAAAGCATTTTGCTACATCGGGTTGCCCAACACCGTTGTGTCCGGGTTCATAACAGATTTTATGGAAAAATGTATCTTTTCTCTGAGTGTAAAAAATATCAGGCAGGTAAAAGAGAAAATCCATTCTGCTTCCTGTGCCAACGTCAGGGTTAACTCTGGGTTAATCCAATTTCGTCCCGCAGAACAAAGACTTTGAAAATAAAAATGAAATGAATATATTAAAGTTATGTTAATTAGGTTTTGGTTGTCATTAAGTGTGAATGTAAATCTCTTACTATGCCCTGTGTCATGCTGATATGGGCCTAATGCACTCACACTTTCTTGAAGCAATGTGGGACTTTGTTCATGAATGTATCATTCAGAATTGAGGAGAAATGAAATGTCAAAACATTAGGTCATAGTACAGTTTTCCGTCCAATAAAAGTCCTTTGTAAAGTATTTCAACTATTCATGTATAAAGAAGGTAGAAGAACATCTTTTTACAGCAATATAAATGATATGTTAGATAAGAAATGATGACCTGTTAAAAGTCCTTACAATAACTCCAAGTACAACAGTATAGTGTAGTACAACCAATCCATTTTTTTTACTGTGTTATGGGATTGTAATCATTTCATTTCAACAGTAAAGATATCCACTTAATACCTGATGTTGGTTAAAACCCTGGTGTAGAATATTGTAAAACGTCATAATATAGAAGACCAATGTGAGGACACATGAGATCTTTTTCCACCAAATTCTAATGATTGTATGCTCTTGTCCAAGTGGATGTGTGTATTAATGTAAAGAAATCCCCTCCCTGTGTAACTGACTGAGGTTATATTAGGGATCAAACTCCTGGTGTCACAAACAGCAGCAACAGATTTCAGTGGTGGAGGTGTGGGTAAACATTCCACTCATGCCGGCTGTCTGAAAATAACTCTTCTGCCCCACACGCCACAGCACAGGGCAGCAGGACGTGGCTCAGTGCCAGATATGGGACCTTCACACACATGTAGAGACAATGTGTCCACAACCCTCCATGTTTGACAATCAGCTGTAGTATCAATTGTAATTAGTTCACCCTTCATCAAGATTTTAAATGTCCAAAAACTAATTAATACAACACAAAATGGGGGTAAATACTGTAGTGGAACAAATGTAATTGTTGTACAAGACTTAACACAATGTCACCTGTACTTATACACCCACATCATAAACTGGCACTGTTCTGATTCACCTAGGGTTGTATTGCTGCTTACTCTAGTACCGCTTGAGGAAAATTCTATACTATAGTATTTGGAAAGATTTTTCAAACACTTGGTTAAGTTGTATGTCGTTTTTTAATTTGTTCTGTTTTAACAACAGAGAGGTTTAAGCTGAACTGCAACATTGGACCGTATGTCTGGGTCCTGGTTCAGACCAAGTAGTTCTGTCTGCTGCTCTGTGTGCCTCCATAAAGCATTCATCTGTTTGCATCTTGCACTTTTTTTGATCAAAATATTTATCACTGTAATAAACAGTATTTCATTTCACTGTATAATGTTACATTTTACATTCTGTTCTTGTATCATATTCTATTTACATGCATATAGACTTGTGCTTGCACTATTATTATTCCATTTTGAATATGTTTTATGTCTTATATAACTACGTTGCATTGTTGGAGGAACTCAGGACTTAAGAGTTTGTCATCTCTACACTGCAGCTCGTGTGCACATGACATCAAAGCCTTTGACTCTTGAATCTATTCCAGTTTCAGAGCGGTGCACGGATGATGTACTGTATTTTGTAGGCCAACCAGGAAGTAAGTAAGTAAGTAAGCATTGCATGGGCTCCCTCGAGGCAATGGATTTTTCAATTCGATTTTTGAAATATTGCAGAAGTAAGCTCTTTGGTAAACTAACTTACATGTCTTTTCAGCAGGATAATCTCCACATATTTACACCACTTTTTTTGTTTTTGTATCCTCAAAGCAACCGCTAGAAGGAAATGGCTAATGTGATGCAATGAACAAACTACATCAGGGTCACATGACTGCACGTCACCACTGCTGAGCTAAAGACAGCTCATGTTCGGCGTGATGATGTTTAGAACTCCTGTTTGGTCACTTGTTAGCCACGCCCTTTTTGATGACGGACTAATTCTGTCGTAGAACAAAACATGAACATTTTGTAAGCTTATTTAAACCACAAACCATATTTCAGGAATCTAATCAAAATGTTGACTTTGAGACAAGGGAACAGGAAGTGTTTAAATGCTAACTCATTTCCAAGTTTAAGGACTCATTCCCGCACCACTCTGCAGTCTAGCGCACGTGTACGAGAGGGTCAGGTAGATTTTCTTTACAGCCTTTGTCAGCTCCTGTGCACAAAGCAGATGGTGTGTTATGTGATCGAGCAGAAACCTAATAGCTGTGTTGTAATTTTCTCTCTCTTATGCACTCCGCACTTTGACAGTATGATTAAAGCTGAACAGCTCAATTGCTTTAAACATTCATCGAGTTTCAGCTCGATCACATAACAGGCCGTAGAGCAGGATTCACTGTAGCGTGGAGCAAACAACATCCTCCATCTGCTGTTTGATTTTACAGACCTGTGTACCATGGTAACGCACGGGCTATCTCCTACAACAGGCAGCTGAGATGGGCCATCAGGCCCCTTCGTCATAGAGAGACGAACACAAGGTAGACTTACTGCCGACATCCAGCCTGGCGTTGCATGTGGACATGCCGGCTTCGTTGATGGCAGAGAGAGTGTACCAGCCGGCATCGGACTTCATCAACCTCTCTATCAACAAGCACTGCCGGCCCGAACCGTCCTGATACAGACTGGAGAAATAAAGACACACAATCAAATGTTTATCTCAACTGTCTTATCAACACATGATGGCCAAAGCACCCTGTTGCAGGCTGAGCATTCAAAATACACAAGCACACTTCAAATAATGATGTGTCTCCAGTAGGAACTGAAGGCAGAATAAACTATAGGTGCAGTGTTCCAAGAGAAATACAGTTGTAACCTGTCATTAGGAATCAGACCTTCACCCGGATACACACCTCTTTATTGTAAAATATGTTTTGACCTCATTGTCAATTTAAATTTAAAGTAGCCTGTCATGTACACTGTGTTGGAGCATTAGCCAATAGAAGTGCAAATGTTACATAGTGATGTCACTATGTTAAAGAAATAAACAAAGGAGTCCAGTGGAGGTGTTATAGGCACTGCGGTGGGGGAGAAACTCCTTCTGGGATTTTAGCCTATTATTTAGAACAATTACACGCACAAACTATATAACACACTACAGGAAAGGGAAACCCCCCAAAGAGCTGAGTACGGCCCCTTTAATATCGTCTATTAAGTTTGAGGAGGAGCTCGGGTGTAATCAGTGGTGTAAAGTACATTTACTCAAGTACTGTACTTAAGCACAATTATGAGGTACTTGTACTTTACTTTAGTATTTCAATTGTCTGCTACTTTGAACTTCTACTCCACTACAGTTCAGAGGTGAATGGTGTACTTTTACTCTACTACATGTATTTAGTTACTTTACAGATCTGGATTAATGATGTGAAATATAATCAACCCTTAAATCAGACTTTAGCAGCTACCCTGAAACCTTGAAACCTCATTCAAACTAGCTGCACCTTTACCAGCTCTGAGAACACTTTAATGATCAATAATTATAAAACATATCAGAGATATTATTCTGAATAATGAGTTCCTTTTCTTTTGATGCCAATGGTTTTCTACTTTTACTTGAGTAACATTTCTAATGCAGGACTTTACTGTAACAGAGTGTTCCTACACTCTGGTACTTCTATGTTCACTCAAGTACAGGATCTGAGCACTTCTTCCACCTTTGGGTGTAATGAAGCACTTTTTTACACCCACCTCATTCTGCTTGGGTCGATCCGCAGCATGTCTTTATCTTTCTTCCAGAAGAGCTGCGGAGGAGGGGAAGCGTCCACCTTACACTCTAACCTCACGGTGTCTCCCTCTAGAGCTCTGGAGTTCAACATCTTCTGGACAAAGGTGGGGGGGCGGAGAGCCTCCTGGGCTGCAGAGAGTAGTTGCACAGCATGTAATTGCATTTTATTCAAAAAGACAGCATTTACAGGAGTACTGTAAAGGCTTTTATTACCTAACACATCGAGCCTCATGGTGAACCTGCTCTCCCCCGCTCGGTTCCGGGCCACACACTCGTACACCCCGGCGTGGTGCACTGTGACGATCTCTATGATGAACGAGTGCATCCCTTTCTCACAAACCAACATCTTGTGGTAGTCGTCCGGGCGAATGGCTTTACCGTCCAGGTACCAGCACAAATCTGGAGTAGGGAGGCCTCCCACCTGGGGTGAAACAGAATCCCTTTTACTCACCCCTTCCTCGACCAAACCATGATGATATTTTTGTATTATTTAGGGAATACCTGTCCTTGTAATACAGTGTATTAATAAACATGTACATGTGAAGCCCTCGGTGTTACTGCATACATGTGGGGGGGATTCACCTTGAAGTCGATCCTGCAGAAGCGCCCCTCCTCCACTGTGAGGTCTGGAGGGATCTGCAGGAAGCGAGGAGCGTACGATTTCTCCTGGATAGCTGAGCCCTCATTCCCCCTCTCATCCGTCCCTGTGTGGCGCCTCCCCCTGCAGGGAGGGAGACATTATTCATTCATTACCTCACTTTCAATGGCTGAATTTTAGAGGGACAGTAAACCATATTGAAACCTAGCTCACATTTCCTGTTTTAGTCCCAAACGAAAGGACTTGTTTTTCCTTTTCGTATCTTACCAAACGTTTTAGGAATGGATTGAAACGCTGCACCTGAATAACACTAGTGCTTATAGTGGGATCTTTATAAGCTTGTCTCCAAATTTTACTATAATGGATATCCCATTACCCTCAATCTACAGTACCTCTATTTGGCTTAAGAACCAGGAGCTTTTTCTAACTTAGAGAACTTTCAGGGGCTTCCCCCACACCATAAAAATGTGTTTTGCTGTCCTTTTATATCAAGAATTCAGATTGAGTTATAACCCTAAGAGTATTTATGGCACAACACAAAGTTAAGTACACACAGCTATTTCTCTCCATCCATTGCTTCCATTTAAATTAAAGTTAAAAAGTGATTATATAAAAAAATTGCTGGTCACATATTTTGGGAAAGTAAGAAAGTAATTTCGAAGCTCAATCTCAATTCATTTCACGTTATGACACAGAGCTTTAAAAGTAGAATTTTTAAATCACTTTTTGACTTCCTTCTGTGATGTAACCTGCATTTGTTTCATGCCTAAATGAGTAATATGAGGTTAATACTGCCCTACTGGAAGGGAACCTCAAGGTGAAACCACAGGTGAAATCCTGACTTAATAATCATGTTCAACATGGATACACAAATGAATCCTTGTTTACCATAATCCTCCTGTGTGTCTCCCTTCTGGTGATTCTGGCTGTAAAATAAAATAAACCAATATAAGCAAAGGCAATATTCACAGATCGTAACCTACAAAAGAAGTGTTTTAGTTTGACAAAACTCCAGGACGGTTACTGTGTGTGTGTGTGTGTGTGTGTGTGTGTGTGTGTGTGTATTGTGACACAATAGCCCTGTTGTCACCAGTGAAAGCGGCTCATTCTGAGAAAGCAGGCAAGAAATAGCCGCTGACAAATGTGTGTCTGAGTGTGTATGTGCAGTGTGTTGTGTGTAAAGGGAGAGGGAGAGAATAGATGGTGCAAAGCCCTGTGAGCGACAGAACAATCATACACACACACACACACACACACACACACCAAAATGACAGCATGAGGCTGCATGCTGATTATGCTGCCAGGCTTTTTATACATGGGGAGGCCCTGAGAGGGAAACTGTGCAGCCACTGAACCCACGATGACTGTAATGATGTGTGTCCTTTACTTAATGGCAAAAAGAAAACTAATGGGTTTGGGACCAGAGCCACAAGAATGTGTGTGCAGCAGTGCAACACACATCTTTATGTTATAATCATGGGGTCCACTAACTGAATGAAAGTTTGTGGTCGTACCTGGTCCAGTTGTGAGTCTGAGAGACCGTCTTGGTCAAACATGTAGTTGGCGTTGTCTGGACCCAGCAGCCTACGAGCCATACGCTCCTCATAGGACAGTTTCTGTTCGAAAATAAAGCTTTATTCTGTTAAATTTGGTTTATTTTGGTTTTTGTTTGTGTTATTTTAAGTTTCAAGCACACACACACTGTGTAAGCATGAATGGGCTGGGGTAGAGTGTGTCGAGGGTTGTTCTTTTTTTCACTTGCACTTCCAACTCGGTTTGCAGGACACGCACACACACCTGGCTGCTTCTCCTCCTGGCCTCCTTGGAGCGGAGCTTTTTCTCCAGATCCTGGATGAGGGCGTCTTTGGAGCCCTGGATGTCTTCATCTGTGGAGCGAGAGGAAGAGGGCCGCGGAGCCACAGCCTTCTTCAGGATGGGCTTTGGAAGGCTGGGGGATAGGGACAAAAAGAGGGAGGAACAAAACTAAAAGAAGAGCACAAAAAGCAGTGATGAAGAAGAGGTTAACAGCTACTGCAGAACTGTAATTAACCTGTGACCCAATCCTTCTTGTCCTTAGCTGACCAGTAGAAATGTGCTTTGACCTTTTTCATGTTGTTGTGCTACATTTGTGAAAGGAAGCACAAACATCTGAGACATCTGTTTCATCATGTTTTATTAATAAATAATATGAAATGCATTTAATGCAGTAACTAAGACCAACTAATCGCGATGCTTGCTCCATATTTTAGGATAACAATGTGGTTTGGATGTAAAATACAAGGGATATCTAAGGCAAACACATTTCTGTGATTTTCCTGGAGATAAACAAACAGACTAAAAAAAACTAGAGATAGAGTTACACAATTTGGGGGAAAAAATATATATAATTTAAGAAGTTCAGAAGCAACCATTTGCAATACTGTAATCCTTTATAATCTAGAACAGTATTTGCACATTTTGCCTTTTGCTGTTTGAATATTGCACTAGCCCAATTTGCAATTTCGATTAAATTTAAATGAAATGTGCAGCTCTGTCCACAGGCTATAAGACTGCTGAACTCCTGAGCTCTGTGAATGTTTACTCACATCTGTTTATAGTACACATATCTATATATTATACTACATATCTGCCATATACATCTGCTATACATAATATATGCATCTGTCCATACCTCCTCATTCAACAGTGTAAAGTGTTTAAATACTCTCAATGTATTCCACATATGTATATATTTCACATCCTCAAATCTGTATTGTTGTTATTGTAAATATTCTTCTCTCTTTTTGCACTATTTTATTTATCTTATTTGCACCATGTATGTTGAGTTGTTGGAGGAGCACGGGACATAAGATTTTCATTGCAAACATATATGTTGTATATGCTGTGCATATGACCAATAAAACCTTGAAACCTTGAAACCTTGAAACCTTGAAACCTTGAAACCTTGAAACCTTGTCCTCACAGCAATCTATTTTTAAGTTTGTGATTGTCTGTAAACATTAGCATGCCAAATTGATATTAAAAACGATATATATTACTTACGTGCTTGGCGCTGCCTTGTAGCTGGCGGGCAGGGAGACCACAGCGGGGGGGATTCTGCTCTGACCGTTGGGAGTGTTGGGTTGTGGGAAAGAGGAGGAGGAGGAGGAGGGAGAGTTAGGGGAGTGAGGGAGGGAGGGTGACACTGGGAGATGCTGCTGAGGGAGGGGGGATGGAAAGGAGGAGGCTCTCATGGGTAGGAGAGGGCTGGAGGGGGAGAGCGGGGAGCGTGAGGGGGAGATGGAGGGGTAGGGGAGGTTGGAATTGGGGGACAGCTTGGAGGAGGAGAAAGGGGAGAAGGCAGAGGGGGACGGCAGCACGGAGCAGAGGTACGCGGCCGGGGCCGACATGGAGTCCTGGTTGGCGGGAAGGGTGGCACTGCCCAGGCCGGTCGCACTGGGGATGCTAGGGGTGAGGGTGATGGTGGAACGCATGGTGGTGCGGGGGACAGAGGAGGAGGTGGGGAAAGCGGAGGAGGAGGCAGGGGCGGGGAAAGGGGTGGAGGAGGAGGCGGGAGCAGCAGATGGACTGAGCATGGGGGGGGTGAAGGAATGAGGAGGTGCAGCAGAGGAGGCCGGGGGGGAGATAGGGGAGCTGAGACTTGAAGAGGATGGAGAGGACTTGCTGGTGCCATTGGCCTGGGACTGGATCTGGACCTGGGCCTGAGTATGAACCTGGGTTTGGGCCTGGGTGTGGGCCTGGGTGTGGTTTTGTGTTTGTATCACAGACTGGGCCTGGGTGTGGGCCTGGGTGTGGGCCTGGGTGCGGGCCTGGGTGTGGGCCTGGGTGTGGGCCTCGGTTTGGGTTTGCAACTGAGCCTGGGCACGGGTATGGGCCTCGGTTTGGGTTTGCAACTGAGCCTGGGCACCGGTATGAACCTGGGTTAGGGCCTGAGTCTGAGCCACAGACTGGGCTTGGTTCTGACTGAGGCCGAGTGACTGAAACTGTGACTGCGTCTGCGACAGGGACTTGGACACGGACTGAGATTGAGAGAAAGACTGACTTTGTGCAGACATCACTTTAGCTTGGCTCTGTGTTTTTGTGACATGTTGGGAGCTGATGAGGTTCTGTTGAGAGTGGTTTTGGTTCTCCTGGGCCTCTTGCAAAACGCTCTCGTAGCTGGGCGCTTGAAAGGCCGCCTGTGATTGGATGAAATGCCTCGGCCGCGCGTAGTTAAAGGCACTGGGAGGGAAGGCGCTGGGAGTGAAGCTCGGCAGGTCTGACATGTTCGCACTGTTGCCTGCAGGCTGGGAAGACTGGAAGGGAGAAGACACACACATCTCAAAAACTGAATAAAAGTTAGGAATTAGAACATTTTAAACATTTCAATTTAATTGAAATCAGCAACTAAAAATGCATCTTCAATCCCAAATGTAAAAAAATATTCAAGCTGTCAAGGAGAAGGAGAATCGAGTTGTTTGTTATGGCCGACTAGTGTCTGTTATAGCTCCTGCTGTTCAAAGAAGACAAGCTCTGAAATATTCTGATGAAAAATGGAAAAGCTAAATACCCTGAATAAACTCCTCAATATTGGCATATATTTTACACAGCTCCAAACTTTTATGCAGTTATCTAATAACTGGTGCTTTCTCTTAAGGTGTGCATTTTCATTTGTCGTTCACATTTAAACATGAAGTTTTAAGTCATAGAGTAGTGAAGCAGTAACAGAGAGCTATAAAGTGGTGCAGGAATGAGTCTTAAAACCAGGAAATGAGTTGGTATTTTACCTGTTTTTGAACGCGTTTGTGGCGCTTATGAGATTTCTATGTTTTGTTTTACCACATAAAATACATCAGTAAAAACACAACTGGTGAACGTCTGAAAATGTAAAGTCTCAAAACTACTACTAACGTCATCATGGCAAACATTAGGCGCCTTATAGCTTCACAGTGTTGGCGGGTAGTCCTTTGTGTTGATATGTGGAGATTATCCTGCTGAACAATACAGGTAAGTATCATAAACATGTGTTTGCCACAGAGATTCTTTTCTACAATACTCCAAAATCCAAAGATAAAAACCCAATAGATTATGACCTACAAAAATAAATCATCACTGCACCACCCAACAGAGAGATCAGAGAAGGAGTGTAAGAAATGCTCTCACAGTAAAATTGAGCTTGCTTGGGGTGAACAGCTTCGGTGTTGCTGTTTTCTCGCTGACTGGTGGTGGGGGTGAAGGTGGAGGGGGAGGGCTGGGCGTACAGGCACGGACAGTGACCCCTGGTGACCTTTGGCCCTCTGAGCTCAGGGCACTCTCCTCGCTGCGACCAAACGGTTCCTCAGAGGAGTAGTACGCCGGATGAGGCTCTGGAAAACTGACAGACAGAAACAGACATGAGGGTGAGGATGTTTTTAAAGAGAAGTCTAGATAGAGGGAGGGGGGAGGGGTCAGTGTTTCTTGGTGTTGTGAGATGATGTTCAATACACTTCAAATGCATCAGTTTTGTAGAGTAAAGCTCAACTCATCTAAATTGATCTTATTCCTATTATTTCCAATATATTGCTGTTTATTGTCATGAAAAAAATCCACAAAGAATACTTGCAACCCTAGATGAAATGTCCCTACTGAGTTCATAAAAGCTCAACACATTCACGTTGAAACCTAGCGTCAGATCAATCCAAATTTGACCCTGAGACACACTTGAACAATATTTTAAGACATATTTAAAGTCTCTTCATATATTTATAGAGTTTTAATTCTCAGGGACATTCCATATTTCTAGAAACACCAAACTGAGACCAAAAATATGAAATAAAACAGCAGTATTTCCTCTATGTCTCACGGAGAGATACCGCAGGTCCTTCCTTCCTGCAGCGGTCAGACTTCACAACCACCACGACCCCTGATAGAACCCAGGGGTAGAAGCCAAATTTCAAATGCATGGAGAAGAACTATTCTTTAAGATGTAAGGGTCTTATAAGTTATACTTTCTAGCAACATGGATTCAGTGCCATCACTCTGGTTTTAGGAAACACTTGTGGTTAAAAGTTAAAAGTGTTCCTGAAGCTCAAGCGGATTCTATCCATTACAAATAAACCAAGACCAATACATGAAAGACAAACAGCAGTAAATAAAAAGCAAAAATCCAGTTTCATGGAGGATAGCTAGATGATAAGATGCCTTGGTCTTCTGATGATCCAAGCTACATGGATTCAGAGTGAGTTACTGCTCAGTTGTTTTATAGAAAGTTGCTGCTGAAGCTAACATGAAAGTATCTCCTGTATTTACAGCACGGCTGCCATGGTACTACTGGGGCCGTGTAATGACAGGAACAGATATCATGTTTCTGCTCTCGTTTCAGCACACTCAGGAGGTTTTTCTTCCTGTTATACCAAGGCTGGCTGCTACTCCACTTTTCTTCCAGGAAAGAATGCTGTTCCCATGACTACCACGTCGCCCGGGCTAGGCAGCAGGATAATGACAATAGCAGTCTCTCTCATCGCTGCCTCTCACACACCCATTCACTCACACACAATGTTTTTCTGGCACTAAATAGTTTAGGCTAGCCACATCAGCTGACCCACAGTCTGAACACACACTGATGGACCATCCTCGGAGGGAGAGGTTTGGCTGGACTTTATTGATGGAAACATGTTATACAACAAACAGCCAGATAAATAGAATTTAGCTTCAATAAGCAAGTGGTGAGCATAATGTGGAGTGTTTAAGTGGACAACTGTTGACATACAGTACATGTATCTCACGTACACTGAGACTAATGGTAATCTAACCTTTGATAGGGCTATTACAGAACCATTACTGCCAACTAGCAGACTGGCAGTATGTCGAAACATAATAAGTACATTGATTTACGTAATGCCGAAACAAAATACCTGATCAAGATGTACCTCTTTGCAACATGTCCTGAGGTTAGTAGTAGGGCTGCACGATTGGAATAAAATAGTGATAATTTTGATGATCCGTGTTGTCATTATCATTGAAACATGTTTTAAAATGATCATGGTGTGATTTTATAATGAATCTGAGCCAGTGTGTAGAATACGATTTGTAAGCTTGGATATCTCTGCAGCTTTAATGCACATCATTCAAAAAGTCTTATACCACGTACTGAGCCTTTAACAAAATCTTATCTTTTTTTATGTCAGAGCAGAAAGAGCACAGGTGTTGCCCGTGACAGTGACGATGGCTCTGCTGCATTTAAGTGTCCCAGAAACCCTTGATGGTGACCCGGGGTCGTTAAAGTCCCACCTGAATGTAATCCAGCAATGGTTGATGTTATTAAATACTCCAGTCATCCTTTAAAGACTCTTCATGACCTTTTAATCCATAACAACTGATTACACAATCATTGGGCAGATGTCCGCTATCTAATCTGGAGTGCAGTGTGTGTTTGTTTGGTGTGTGTGTGTGTGTGTGTGTGTGTGTGTGTGTGTGTGTGTGTGTGTGTGTGTGTGTGTGTGTGTGTGTATGTGTGTGTGTGAGTGTGTGTGTGTGTGTGTGTGTGTGTGTGAGAGAGAGAGATCCAGAACTGTGATGGTATACCGTACATATTTGTGTGATTAACTGGGGAAAGCTATATCGGTCTTGGAATTCGGACATCAGCTGGCAGGTGCAGACACTACTGGGGAGTCAACCCTTTTAACACACACACACACACAGCAAACACACACACACACACACACACACACACACACACACACACACACACACACACACACACACACACACACACACACACACACACACACACACACACACACACACACACACACACACACACACACACACACACACACACACACACACACACACACAGAAGATCAGCATGGCATTGTGGGTAGGAGAATGCTAAGCTGTCCTAAGTCCTCTGTTTGACCAGCGACAACAGGGAAGACAATATGAATGCTAGACATAATCTAATAAACTTTCTAAAATGTGAAATGTGAATGAAATCTTCTGGATGCTGAATATACTTAAACACTGTACTGAAAACATTCTTTATTTTGGGTGATGAGAGATAAAACAAACCTTACGTCTTCTCCTGATCTGAGATCCTTATTTTTACTACAGTAAAAGTCCAAACCAACAGACAATTCATTTTCCTCAAATCAATAAAACAATCAGATAGACTTCACCTTGGAGAACCTCAACCTGACCTTAAAAGCCAGAATCCTGCCAATGAACAACTGTTGTTGTGCGGCGCCACAGGGGGGGGGGGTTCTGAAGGACACCGACGCAATTGGCTGAACTTCACATTACAGATGAGATCATAGCCCTAAACACTAGCACAGAGTAGACACATTACACCAAGCCAAACATACTTCACACACTATGAACACTCACTGGATTCAAATATGAAACCACGTAAGTCAACATTAAAGACGCACTTGCTAAATTGAATCACACACACACAATTTAGTACCTTTCAAGTTCAAACAGATGGAAATGTGTGGTGCAATATAAAACAAATGACAAAACAGCATTGTAGATAAGTGTTGGATGATGTGACTCAACTAGAATGCATCATGGAGTGGTGCAGCGATGGTGTATTTTTGTAGGCGGAGCCAAAAGTTAGCATTGCAAGGGCTCCCTTGACAACAAGCCAATAGGATTTTTCCATTGGATTTCGTAATATTGCAGAAAATAAGCTTTATGGCAAACACACATTTATGATACTCCCACATTTTATTCAGCAGGATGATCTCGTTTTTTTAAGCATAAATGCAATTGCTAGTAAGAAGAAGCTAACATCAGGCAACAAACAACATCACGGTCACATGACTTCACATCAACACTGCTAGGGTAAAGGCAACTTATGTTCTGCTTGATGATGTTAAGTGCTCTCAATTAGTCACTGGTTGGCAACCGCTGTTTTTAAGAAATGTAAAACCTTTGTACATTCACCAGTGTGATACTTACTGATGTATTTCATTTTATAGAACAAAACATGAACATATCTTAAGATTGTCTGGACGCAAAATGTATTTCAGTCATTCAAAAACTCATCCAAAAACTAATTCAAAACACCGTTGACCTTGAGACGAAGGAACCCGGGAGTGCAAAACTGATAATTAATTTCCGTGTTTAGGATCAACTGAGCAACACTCTATGCTTTGGGTTATTTTCCTCACATTTAAAAATATTAATCTGGGTTGTGTACAACCTTTCCATCAATATGAGCTCTTTTGTGTGCCTAGTAGCAAAGGGTTGAGTCTGAAGGACACGCAGACCATATCGCCGCTTTACAGATGAGCTCATAGCCCAAACTAAGGTACCACTTGGCTCAAGTATGCATGAGCAAGTCCCCAACAGAATACAGACCCGGGGTTTGGTGCTTCCCTAAGTGTTTCCCTGAAGCAGAAGGACTCCCAGGAAAGTGACAGTTTATATCATGTCACTTCAAAATGTACTAAAGGGCTTGTACTTTGGATCATTTCATTTTATGCTACTTTATTCTTCTAAGCCACTGCAGTTTGGAAGTCAGTATTATACTTTTTACTACCGTAGATTTATTATACTGTTTATTTTTTTTACTTTTCATATTCAGAATACTACCTAATACAAAATATAAATCTGAAAATAAATAAATATTGAAATATCATTATAAGTTAAAAAAATTATACAAAATAAAATAAAATTAGCTCCACACATATTCTGTGATAGACACATTTAGTAATTTAGATATGAGATTCTGAAATGGGTCATGAGGCTAAAAGAGTACTTTTGGTACCTTGTTATCATTTGATGCCCATACTTTTGTCCTTTAATGTAAGTAAGGTTTTAAACGCAGTACTTTCATTTGTAACATACCATTATAACAATTGAGTAGTCTAAAGTCTAAAGTCTGAATAGTTCTTAACCACTGGTTTAATAATGTGTGTATAAGATATCCCCTAAAGTTTACCTGCACCTTGGTTACAACAGGCGTCGAGTTTACTTTCACACATAGCTGCATTTTTACCACGAATTTAAATATATTATTATATATATTTTAAGGATACTTTTCACTGCACGTTTAACGTCGGTTATCTTCATTTAAAGTATTTGCTTGCTGACAGTTTTCCTCCATGCATGTGCGAAGGAGCCCGGAGCCAGATGACACAAAGCCCAAAAATAGACTAAAGTCCTCTATCCAAGTGCTCTCTAAACATAGTGTGACCTTTTCAGGACGACATAGCATTACGTTTCTATTATATAGACAAGTCGTGTAAACCAGCATGTTCAAAGAATTAACGTCAATGCAGAGATACGTTACAGAGGTAACAAATGCAGCAACAAATAGTTACAATCCGGGCGGCAGGTAACAAAGCAGCCAGTAACACTGTTCAAAGACAAAGCGGATATTTTCTTACCTAGTTTAACGTTTCTGCAGCACTTTCCTTAAAGTTTATTACTCACTGAGAAGAATTGGACTTTCCCTTCTGAGGGGAACCCAAACTCCGTCCTGCAGGGAGGCTGGACCGCAACAGGTGACACTGGGCGCTCACGAGGGTGTGTGAGACAGGTCCGCGAGGGTATAGCTGATTGGCTCAATTTCCCAAAAGCAGAGCAACGTCATCAAAACTACATCTAATTAACCTCAGCACCCCTATTAGTACAAGCCCTTTTCAAAAGCTGCAGTCTTTGTTCTCAGTTTTAGACCTAAAAGTATCCTAATATGTTTTCCTTAAATTCTCTCTTGGTAGGCTACCACTAATTAAGTCTCGATAAGGAGAAAAAAAAGGAATATAGGAAGACAGACAGACAGACTGACAGACAGACAGGCAGGCAGACAGGCAGGCAGACAGACAGGCAGGCAGGCAGGCAGACAGACAGACAGGCAGGCAGACAGACAGACAGCAAGCAATGGAACTTGAACACGGTACCGTGGTAATATATTATATTGATAACAGCGGCCTCTTCTGGATGTAAACTGGAACTACAACTCTTTACAAAGACTGAAATGGAGCTAATGAATGACCCACTACAATGTAAAAAAGTCACTACAATTGATCCTTTGAATTTTAAAGTGTTTTTTCTACTCAATTAATTGTAATGCAAGTACATAATAGACAGAGGAGTATAAGGCCAGGCATAAGGTAAAAAAATGAGATTGCACATTTTATTTTTCAATTACGCATTTTGAAAATGTAAAGAGTTAAGTTAAGAGCAAAGTTGAACTTCCAATTTGCTAATGTAAGATGTTTCAAGTCAAATATATTCATAATAATTCCACCCTATACAATTTTGAATGTATTGTCGTTCTCATTCTGAAAGTTTGACCAATATATCCCCCCCCGAGATGTCCGATCTGATAAACTCCAATAACACGCTCAGTATGATACGTGCCATAAAAAGGAAATTGATTTAAAATGGACTATGTTTGCATGACGTGGAGGTGAGTGTTAAATAATGTTTACCAATGCTGAATTACTGATATTGACCTAAGTGCAGTGTGTTTAGTGTGCATGTGTGTGTACCATCTACTCACTCTGCATCTGGGAAGTTATCTTCTAGCGGGCTTTCAGGCCACTCAGGTGGGGGGAGGGTCATTGAGTCAGGAAGTTCTGATGGAAAGCCGTCGCTGTTCTCTCCGAAGGAGGAAGTTTCCTGATGAAACATGGCTTCCTGTTCCTGTCGGAGAGAAACTGCTACCTGCTGATTAGCAGCCTCCACCTCCAGCTGCTCCTCCAGGTCTGCAAAGTAAGAGATGACTAATCATTTGTATTTGTTTAACACAGATCAACAGGTGAAGTTGTATTATATGATTTATGGTGCTATATTAAGTGACTTTCTTACCATTGTAAACTTCTAAGATTGCAGAGCAGGAGACCGTGCCGAAGGGGTTGATTACGACACATTTAAAAATGCCGGAGTCTTCTGGAAAGGCCTCTGTGATCACCAGTGTGCACAGCTCCTCTGTGGAGGGTAACAACAGAACAGGGACCATTTTTTATTCAATAAAGTCTTTAACTTTCGTGTCCAAGCAGGATTAAATCTGCACTTTGTCTATAGATCACTGTATATAGATACAATCTCATTCCTTCAAGAATTTATGCATGTCACTTTTAACTCCCGTCAGGGTTGTGCCGGTGGCAGTCACTGTAAATCACCTCTTCCTGTAAAAGCCACTCATTTCTGGATAAAAGCTTCAGCTAAATGTAACGTTATGGTGTCATGAAAAAGTAAAAATAATAAACCCAATAATTAAAAAAAAAAGCTAATTACAGAAACATATTACAATATAATGTCACATTTCTTAAATGGTCTATGCTTATATTTATTTTTTACCATATACTGACCTCCTGGACAGAGGTAAAGCCTTTCAACAAAAAAAGTCAGTAAGTGATTATTGGGGTACCGAAGAGTCGAAAGAATTACAAAAAACTACTTTAGTGAAAAAATGTTGAGAGCAACGTAAGAACAAACAATATATGTTTTGTAAAAGTCTTTATTGTATAATTCTGTACTTACCTGGCACTGATGCAGAGCTGGCTTCTGGGAAAACAAGGAGAAAGAAAAGTTATTTCTATTTCTAGTCAGCTCTTGACCCTATTTAAATTCATGCTGCCATGGAGTAAGTTGCTATAGAATGTTGCAGTTTTTTGTTCCACATAAAATACCATAGTTAGAGATTGCTAATATATTTATATGAGAAATAGTAAACTTATGCAAAGGCAATTCAAATCACACTCTACCAGCCATCCGGATGTAAACCCTACTGTACTCAAAACAGATTTGAGCAATTACAAAGCCCTGAGAGGTAAGTCAGAAAATAAATCTCTGTTTATCCATTTTCCATGTGTGATCTAAATTCTTATTTTCTGTTTTGTTTATAACCTTAGAAATGTTGGTGATTTTTAGTCAGTCTCTTTTTTGCAAGGTGTTTGTTGTTGTAATAACTATCTTAGCCACAAGAGGTTGCACCACTACCTCATGTTTTAAATAGGATATTCATGTATCCATTTAACAAAAGTGTATAATGTGTCCGTTTGTTTTGATTTGGTTTGTGTAACACACATTGAAAGTCCAATTTATGGCTCATGTCCAGGTCATATGACCCCAGCCCAATGCCAAACACACACTCACTCTTGCGCAGTATCCTGAAATCATCCGAGTCCAGTACTTGCTCGTCCTCCCTGTACCACATGACCTGCAGAGGTGGAGTTCCCCTCAGTCTGCACTCCATGACCACCAGCTGCCCATTCACTGTGGACATATCATGGAGGCCCTGCAGAGTGCAGGACGACGGAGGCAGAGGTGGAGAAATGGAAAAGAGGACAGGAAAGAGAAAGACTTAAAGGAGGAAATTGAATCAGTAATCTTTCGTTTAAGACGTACAGTTTACCAAGTGTGTCAGGCCACCATATTGTATTAACATACAAAATGTCTCTTAAAAGAGACACATATCAACCAGGAGGAGACTCAAAATGACAAAAAATAAACAGAAAACGACTACAAGAGACAAACAGAGACTCAAAACAACTACACTTTGATCAAAACACTACAGGTCAATGCCTTATGGCTGCAAAGAGAGCCGTGGTGGAAACTAACTAAGTACATTTACTCACTTTGAACTTAAGTCATTTTATTTTTATTTGAAATGAACTTGAGTGTTTCCTTTTAATGGTACTTAATACTTCTACTCCACTACATTTAAAAACACATGATATGCTGATATGGTATGATGCAGTACTAATCTACACAGTATTTTATCTAAATGTGTATCTGAGTTTTGCTGACATTAACACATTATAACACTAAAAAAGGACTTGCATGTTTCAAAAAATCTAAACTATAATAATATAATACTGTGAAAAATCCATTCAGCATAACATGTACTTTAACTTTCGATACTTGAAGTATGTTTGTTGTTCGGAGTTTGAATCTCTATGGTTTTTACACTTATTGTAAGTCGCTTTGGACAAAAGAGTCAGCCAAATGTATATGATAATATTTATTTACTTTATAGCATTATAAAATGGGTCATTTTCCAGGTTGAGTACTTTTCTTTCAGTAACATTTGGGAATCAGGACTTTTACTTGTAGTTCAGTATTTTTTAGACCATAGTATTTGTATACCGTATATATGCGAGTAGGATAAACAATGTGTCTTACTTTAACAAAAGTAGGGGCCTCTCCAGTCCCTGGGTACTGCTGATTGAAGATGGGACTCTGAGTCTGGGAATGAAAAATATACATATATTGAATTAGATTAATAGTCTTATCATTTATTAGCTTAGTGGTAAAACAGTTACTCCAACAATATGTACAGTTACTGTCAAATCTACAGTACGGGTTGAATCTAAACTTTGTCATGTCTATTAAATTAGGGGATTTACGGTCGGAGGGCTGACAAGCAGCGGCTGCACCAGGCCGGAGTGTTTCTGAGCGAGCAGGGCGGAAGAGGAGGAGGAGAGCTCTCGAGAGGAAGAGGTGGCAGAGGAGGAAGAGGAGATGGTCAGGGACATGGTGCTGGTCTTCTTCTGCACACCCTGGAGGCTAAAGTCACACACAGGGACATGAGACACATTAGCAATGATTACAGAATTATCATCTGGGTATTTTTATGGTTTTCCTGAGCATTCACTTGTTGATAGAGTTTTTAAAATCAATAACGAATCTGCCAGTGTGTGAGTGATTCGTTTTACAAAACTATAGCTCTTGTCATAAACTCTGTATGTTTGTGTGTTATGTAACTTACTGAGCCATGTTTCAGGCGTTCCAGGAGGCAGTGACAGACGTTGTTTTAGTCTCTACAAAGACAAAAGCAGACATGTTATACTCTCCTACCATTTCATTCCAGCTTTTATCGCAGCGTAGTAGAACCTGTGTCTGCTGATCACTAAGATTGACAATTGCCTGCTTCATAGGACTGTTTCTGAATACTCGTAACAGATTTATACCGGTGCTTCACATCAGAGCGTGCACAGAAAATGATTTTAAATTATAACAACAAAAGAGAAAAATGATTGCAACATTAAGGATCATTTAACCCTGAGCAAACAAACACAAATATTCTTTACACTCCCTCAACCTGCCAGAATGTTTCCAATGCTGAAGCAAATCAAAAGAGTTGGAGTAGGTCCTTTCTGATTGGCAGAACATCCAAATACAATGATTGAGAAACAGAAAAGGGCTTGATTAGAATGATTTGAGATTCTGATCGAGCTTTTCTTTATGAGTGTGATCCATGGTAAGCAAAACTCTAGGAATCACAAAAAAGCACATACAGTGGGGCAAAAAAGTATTTAGTCAGCCACCAATTGTGCAAGTTCTCCCATTTAAAAAGATGAGAGATGCCTGTAATTTTTATCATAGCTACACTTCAACTATGAGAGACAGAATGAGGAAAATCACCAGGAAATCACATTGTAGGATTTTTAAAGAATTAATTGGTAAATTCCTTGGTAAAATAAGTATTTGGTCACCTACAAACAAGCAAGATTTCTGGCTCTCACAGACCTGTAACTTCTTCTTTAAGAGGCTCCTCTGTCCTCCACTCGTTACCTGTATTAATGGCACCTTTTTGAACTCGTTATCAGTATAAAAGACACCTGTCCACAACCTCAAACAGTCATACTCCAAACTCCACTATGGCCAAGACCAAAGAGCTGTCAAAGGAGACCAGAGACAAAATTGTAGACCTGCACCAGGCTGGGAAAACTGAATCTGCAATAGGTAAGCAGCTTGGTGTGAAGAAATCAACTGTGGGAGCAATTATTAGAAAATGGAAGACATACAAGACCACTGCTAATCTCCCTCGATCTGGGGCTCCACGCAAGATCTCACCCCGTGGGGTCAAAATGATCACAAGAACGGTGAGCAAAAATCCCAGAACCACACGGCAGGGACCTAGTGAATGACCTGCAGAGAGCTGGGACCAAAGTAACAGAGGCTACCATCAGTAACACACTACGCCGCCAGGGACTTAAATCCTGCAGTTCCAGACGTGTCCCCCTGCTTAAGCCAGTACATGTCCAGGCCCATCTGAAGTTTGCTAGAGGGCATTTGTATGATCCAGAAGAGGATTGGGAGAATGTCATATGGTCAGATGAAACCAAAATAGAACTTTTTGGTAAAAACTCAACTCGTCGTGTTTGGAGGAGAAAGAATGCAGAGTTGCATCCAAAGAACACCATACCTACTGTGAAGCATGGGGGTGGAAACATCATGCTTTGGGGCTGTTTTTCTGCAAAGGGACCAGGACGACTGATCCGTGTAAAGGAAAGAATGAATGGGGCCATGTATCGTGAGATTTTGAGTGAAAACCTTCTTCCATCAGCAAGGGCACTGAAGGTGAAGCGTGGCTGGGTCTTTCAGCATGACAATGATCCCAAACACACCGCCAGGGCAACGAAGGAGTGGCTTCGTAAGAAGCATTTCAAGGTCCTGGAGTGGCCTAGCCAGTCTCCAGATCTCAACCCCATAGAAAATCTTTGGAGGGAGTTGAAAGTCTGTGTTGCCCAGCGACAGCCCCAAAACATCACCGCTTTAGAGGAGATCTGCATGGAGGAATGGGCCAAAATACCAGCAACAGTGTGTGAAAACCTTGTGAAGACTTACAGAAAACATTTGACCTCTGTCACTGCCAACAAAGGGTATATAACAAAGTATTGAGATGAACTTTTGTTATTGACCAAATACTTATTTTCCACAATCATTTGAAAATAAATTCTTTAAAAATCCTACAATGTGATTTCTGGATTTTTTTTCTCATTCTGTCTCTCATAGTTGAGGTATACCTATGATGAACATTACAGGCATCTCTCATCTTTTTAAATGGGAGAACTTGCACAATTGGTGGCTGACTAAATACTTTTTTGCCCCACTGTAACATGCTGTGCAAAATAAACTGAACATGGTGCGTGATTGTGGACTTCATGGTTAACGGGGAACTAACAGTCTGAGGAATGGCGGCGTTCCCGTTGTTTATTCTGTAGCAGCTATGTAATAAGGCTGATATGAATCCCTGTATTTGTCTTAAACTACCTTTTTGTTCCAGAAATCAATGCATTCAGAAGCATAAATCTCAGCACCTTTTTGCTATTCTCATCTGTTTTTCCTGTGTAGGTTTTTACTACCCACCAAGTGGAAAAAGTCCTAAAGCCAGCAGAAATACATCGAACGTTTTCATTATTTATTTAATTCACATAGTACTAAAAATATTCACCAAACACAAGCATCTGTGGCGGACACAGAAATCCTGCTGTCAACACAGTCTGTTCCTTCTTAAATACTTAGTTGAATAGGCAGAATGTAAGTTAAATTAAACAGTGTGTAAAGTTGAATTACAGAACCAAAGAAGGCTTTTTGTATGAAGAAGAGGGACAGGAACAGCATATTACAACTGTTTCAACAAATACAGTAGCTGTCTTATATTCAAATCATTTGTTCAGCAATACAGCATATGCATATGTAGAAAAAACTAAGTATCCAGCCTGCATTTCAACATTTAAAAATGTATATGATCTTTAAACTTGAGAGAAATCTCATGAACAGTTGACTACAAAAAATAAACGGACTGTTTTTAAATGTCCTCTGTGTATGCAATGACCTGCACATGCCATACATATTACGTACAAGACGTGTGTAACACCTAACTACCGTGACGTACGCAACTTACATCACCTACTTACATATTATGTAACATATTTCACTTATTTAACATACCTAATTTCCCTCATATTCGCAACTTTAAAAACATCATCATATTAAGCTTAACCATTACTTTAACTTGACAGAATTGTTCTCTTACCTAAACCTAGTCATTTTTCGATCAATACAAAATGAAAATCACATGTAAAACTGCAACCTGTTGACACTGCTGCCTGTCGCTTGCACCCTCAAACTGTCAAGTCCTTATGGGAGTCATTGGCAAACACACACAGAGGATGCACTAATGTATATACAGGTGCACTTAAACACACATGCACACCTAGAATATCTCGGTTATGTGAACTTCCTGGTCCTTAGTGTGTGAACCAACATTTTAACTGTGCATTATGCAACAGATCCTGCCTCTGACACTGGGTACTCTTGTATCCCCGGCCCAACACATGCATAACTTGCTCTGTAACGGAACACTGATTCTGACCATCATGGTCTCGCTTTGTGTAGCTATAGTATGGGTTATTGTAGAAAATCTTTCATTTCAAACACACCATTTAGACCCCCACAGACCCAAGCCTGCTGCTCTTGGTGGCTCTGGGCCCAGAGAAGGAGCTGACAGAGGAGGCTGGGGTTCAGGTTTCCAGGCTAAATTAAACTGTGGCACCTCTGAGCATTGCAGAGACTCTCTGACCTGAGATAAATCTCTGTCTCCATTAACAAGACACTTACAGACAAACAGTGGCGGGTTAAACTCTTTCATACTCTCTTATCCCAACGCTCATTGGAGTTTTAGCTCTTTATCTGTCCATTTTACTGTATAACACCTACATAAACATAGACTGTCTGAAAGAGAAGATCTCAGATTGAGAAGGAAATAGTCACAGCATGTTCAATATCCACGTGTACGTCACCATGTGTGTGTTCTTTGGTTAAAGCCTCCTGTTGATAAAACAACAGCTGCTGCTGAAGCCCTCGTATCAATTGTCTCTCGGTTACATAACCAAGGATTTACGGCAGCGGCAACAATCTACATTCAAACCTCACCTCTAATCTGTTGCCTGGCAGGCAAATGATGACAGAGACAAGCAGGAAGTGGAGGACAGCTTTAACGACAAACAAAACAAGCATGCAATCTTTATAATATCAAATCAAAGTAAAGTCATTTCATTTATTTCTGACTTAGTCTTTCGTATAGCTCCAAAAACATTGGATCCTATATTTCCCATATTGCAACTCAATCGTTCCATGCTTCCAGTTTATAACGTTTTCTGGTTAAAATGTCTTTCTTCATGCCGAAAAAAGAGAAAACCAGGTTAATGATCACATAATTAGGATATATTTTTTAAGGTATTTTTGGACCAGAGGAACATTATTGGAAATGTATAGAGGTGAAAGGGACAGAGGAGAGGACATTGCCTAAAATGTTCGCCCGCTCGGGATTTGAACCGGTTTACTAAACAGCTCTAACCACTGAGCTATCAGGGACCCTGGATTTATTTATTTTTTGCTGCTGCGTGTTTTATAGTCCAAGAAAAAAAACCTCTAAATGTATTTATTTACATTAAAGAGGTCAATTTAAAAGGAAGACTCGTACATTACCGAGCAAGAGACATTACATTTCTAAGAAAAAAAAGAATGTTACAATGGTGCATGGAAGCGAAGGGGTTTCTTGACTTAATAAACAAAAAACAGATTAAAAAAAAATATTATTCCCCTTTGATCTCAAATAATATTGCAGTGATTTCCTTGTAAATGGTTACTTTAATATTTGTTTTTACTTACAATAGCCCTCATCCAAATTCAGAGTCATTTATTACACATTTAAAAAAAATCCCTGACCATTAATATTAATAACTATTAATTTATGATAAAAATAAATGTTCATTTATAAAAAGAACAATAATACTAGTCTAGCCCAGCCTCTCTCCTGCAGGGATCAAAGTAGCTCTGGTCCCTGACTGACCCAATACACTCCACCAGTGACCTGAACTGGTGTGAAGCAGCGGGCTGCTTTTGGATCTTCATATAATTTAAGAAACACATTGTACTAACAGATTTACACCAGGAATATTTCCCATCATAGACTGCAGGGTTTATATTTGCAATGGTGGGTATATTTAATAGTTTTTCACAATATCATCTGCAAATATGTCGACTAATTTTAGAACTGGTTTCAAATGAGCAGGACCTTAATGCTCTGTTCTATGAGTGTTATACAGAAGCCCTGAGAGGCAGTGAGAAAACAGTCTGGTGGATTATTTATAACTCTGATCCAAAGTGTTTTCTCTCGTGTTAATGATTTAGGAACAGGTAAAAAAAGATTTTGCCAGGACCATTTTGTCACGATCCAATGTTTGTTGTTGTAATACCTTTTCTGACCAGAAGAGGCTGAAGTGCACCACTACCCCATGCTGTGAACCGGACTCAAAGCATCAATGTTTACTTCGATTCCCCTGTGCTCGTTAATAGAGGGTATATCTTGTTATTGAAAGGAACATTATACTGTTAAAAAATTAAGAAATACATGGGAGGAAAACTTTTGCTAATATCTTATCTTGCTAATAATAATAAAAAAACGTTTATGTTTGACTTGGCAAAACAGTTTTTCACCTGTTCCTATCTCATTAACCCAGGAAAAACATGAATATAAAAAATACGAAATAAGACTTAGAAAAAAGATTACTCAAATATATATTTTTTTCATTTGCCTCTTAGGGCTTCCGTACACAAATTCCACGATTTTAATGGATTGTTTTTGACTTCAGTTTACATTCTAAGGTATTCTCTCTGCTGGTGCTGGCGCAAAACCAATCCGTCCTGCATAAATGAGCAGATGTTCTGCTATTGCAGTTTACTTTTTTGATCTAGGGCCCATAACTTTATATCAGTAAAGACGGAGAATATTTTTACCAACAATGTTCATCTGTATGGGAAACAGTGTCTGCACTTCCAAGTTGTAACTCTTTCTGAATGCAGAGCCACCTGGTGTCAGTAGAGAAGATCAGGATGAGTCACACTGGGGAACATCATCATTCAGTTTCTACTGTGTATACACAATATATTGTTCCGGATCTGACAGTGTTGATGGAGGATTATGGTGAGATTGAGGAAAACACTGCAGGATGATTCATGTCGGCTGTTGCCATAGAAATAGCCTCTTGCCTGAATTATTTTGGTTTCTGTAATCAATTCCATACAAAATCAGCCTATTGTGCATACAGTACACTTTCGAGGTACTTTAATTGAGTCTTTTCTAATGTCTAACATTTCCTGAATTCTACAGACAGTTTCTGAGATATTATGGTCGATGAAGTCAAGCTTTAGGTGGGAAAAAGGAGGAACTCTACACCAACGCCTACCCACAACCCACCTTGTTAAATTTAAACAAACCACCCACTGTGTAATTCCAACCCTGCATATGGCAAAGTGGGTCCTCCAGCCCCCGGCTGCTCTCAGATGAGGACAGATTTAGCACAGCAGCAGTGCAGCATATTCTAGCAGCAGAGCTGGATGAGTGTTGAAATATAGCAGTGAGCATTTATGACATATGTGCACTCTTCTTTGATCAAAAATAAACCTATGGAGCAATACAATTAGAAACTGCAGGAAGCTTTTATGTAGAGAACAAACTACAGCCAGAAGGACATGCATGCACAATGAGCAACTGTTTTCCAGTGAAGGCAGATTTATGCACGTCAATATTCATTAAATATTCATCTGTTGATTAACTTCATTACTCCTTTATGTATTGCCCTTAGACACATTTGAAGGGTCCCCATGTTAAGCTGACCCATGACTGACTAAATTAGGAATGTATTTGAAAGTATATGTAATAAACATTTGTCATTTTGATATAATTTGAAATGATGCATCCTTTAAAGAAAAAGTCTTCATTTACACATGTGCAACAAGCTAACGAAAAGTGGAGGTCCCTAGTAGTACCAGTAAACATTGAACTGCCAGATATGTTTTAATATAAGCACTTCATTACCTAGTATGACATACATATAAAACTCTACCCGCCTTTCACAACAACACTGAACACCTGCAGCCATGCTAGCTGCTCTGTGAAGCTGTGCTGAGACACAGTTGTGATATGAGCTAAAGGCTAATGTCAGTATGCTAACATGGGTTAGCACAAATGTGTTCAGAAATGTTTTAAGGCGGGCAAATATTTGTTCGACCTGGAGTCTGGACCAAAGTGACGGACAGACTGATATTTCTAACCCTTTAATGATGCCTTGGTAACTTCAATCTAGTCTTTAGATAGATTGTTTTGTCCTACCAATGGAAAACCTCCATGTCTTAAAATAAAAGCGACGCGGAAAAGCCTCAAATCTGCATTGTCTTTAATATCCCGCAGGGGGCAAGACTACTGGTAGCAAAAAGATGTCCTATTGTATAAAAGTCTATGAACAACCATACTTGTCACTTGAATAATTACTTTGGTAAACATTTACACAGTATGATAGTAATTGATGTGTTTATGTATTCATGATGTGAGTTATGGTCTCACTTAGGGCAAAATATACAATAAAGTACTGTTTGATTCAGTGTGCGGTTGCATTAAACTTCACCTTCTTGTGTCAATTCTGAAGAGAAGATTTCTCTACAGGCCACACTTTTGGCTTTATTACTGCAGTTTTAATTGAAGTTCTAAATGTTATTTCTAAGGTAAATAAAGAGACCTTTGTGTGGAGGAAAGGAATCCCTCTTCCTTGATGTAAGTGTATTTTTAAACTTTCTCAGTTGAATCATTATGAAAACGCTCTTCACCCTCCACCTCCATCATTCCAATTCTCCTAACTCCTGAATTTGCATGCTTGGACCGATTTAGCCTAGACCTGATCACCTGATCTCTCCGTCAACCAATCACGGCTCAGCAGCTGAACTCTGCGTCATACAGGCATGCCAGGCTTCCACGGTGAACCCCCTCCTCCCTCCCCTCCCCTCCACCACCCACTCAGCTCTGCTGGTATGTCTTGTGTTGCCTCACCCGGCTGGCGATAATTTAGATGACATACTTTTTTCACTTGTACCCTTTAACTCCCAAGAGGATGTAACAGATTTACATATAGAAACACAAATACAGAGAAGCAATAGGGATAACTAAATGGCTAGATGGATAGACATAGAAATAAGCTGGAAGACATACCATTATAGGTTTACATTTCTAACAGTCTAAAAAGTAATACTAATTCGCTCCATGTGAATAGCCAGATGCCATATAATCAGATATTATCACAATACTTAAGTCACAATCAAACATTGTTGTGATCTTAAATTTACAATTAGCCCTTTTTCCCCAGCATATTGTGAGGCTTTCTGTCAAAATCCGTTTATTGATTTTCAGCACATTTCTGATTTTCTTTTCCAGTGTCTCAATCTTTGTTTTGACCAACTTCCACCAAATACTGCTGACCTCATTAGAAAAACACTCTACCCCACCATCTAGTGGACAGAAAAGCTGTTATCCTAGTTTTAACCGTATTTCAGATTTCCTGCTTTACTTAAACAGAATTTCTGAACATTTCTTCCACTCAATGGATTTTTTCCGGTAAAAGGACACATGACACAGCATATAAATATAGCTCCAGACCGATCATCCCAGCTGTCCTCTTCTTTCTGACTGCAGACTCATTCACCAGTATCAATAACATGCAGTATGAGGGACCTTATGGCCCTCGACCAAGTGAATTACAACATTTGATTATTTGTTTACCAGAGCAGTATCTATCACGAGCTACGTCTGAACCTTGACACAGGACGTGCCATTGGGGAATTTTCATGCTGCTAAAATGTGAACTTTTTCCGAAGATTTGTGTAAGAAATACAAAATATTTGGTGTGCAAGCTGATTTAGACAGGTGTCTTCAGCCTAGACTGTATAGATCTCAATGTGATAGTGTTGATATGAAGCAAAAAAGGCCCAAATGCATCTTAAACTCACAGCACTTCCCACCTGTAAACACGTTTAACCAAGCACCATTCTCCTTACCTGCCTGGCCTTTCCCCAGCAGCTCAAAAACTACAACAAATATATTGATCCAACAGAAGTGTTACTGATCCCGATGCTAACTTGCTATGTGACTGTGTGCCTGCCAGTCATGAATTGGTCACTCCTGACTCTGGGCGAGCTGACACACACATCTACACACAGACAGGGACATGTGTGTGTGTTGAGGGGGGGTTGTGGTGGTGGAATGGGGTAAGGAGGGAATCTGAGGCTGGGGGGTTGGGGGGGAGTTCAGTCGGAGAAGTACTAAAGGGGCAAATTTAGAGCGGAGTATAATGTTCGTCAACACTGACAAACACATCGAAGGGCAGAACTCCAAACCAAAGGCGACAGGTTTAAATCTAAATGGTTTATCTCTGGGACATTTAACAGAAAAGATGCAGCTCTGAAATTCAGTTTTCTGTGACTGTATGGGTTCACCACAGCCATGCCTCTTTAGGAGACTACTGAATGACTGAGACTATAACTCCGATTAGAGAAGAGAAAGTATACATAGATTAATACTGATCTTTCGGATAAATCAGGAGAAAATGAACTTTTTTTAAGACCACTTCGTCTAGTTCTGTATTTTTTATTCAATTACTCTTACTAGAGCTAGCAAGAGAGTGTTCACGAAAAGTCAAACGGATCAAAATAAGCTTATATCAACTTACATTAGCAAAAGCCCTAGCTTACTTATAATGGTAATCCTATACATGCTTTTTTAGCTGTGCAAATAGCCTATCTAGGTATCTAGTCAAATTAAATTAAATGTAAATACATTACACTGTGCCCATTTAGAAGACAGGTTGTTCAAATGTTATACCATTGGCTCCAATTATAGTGCGCTTTCTTCAGAGTATGTTTGTTCACGTGTTAGCTAATGTTTGCTAATATCGATCATAACCAACCAGGGAGAACTGTTAAAGACAGACTGATCGTCCGTCAGACTTTTTGTTCTTGAGGGAATAACAACAAATATGTTTTCGACTATTTCATAGAAAAAAGTTTGGCTATGTGTGGCACCCGGAGGCTCGTTGACCATACTTAATCCAAGAGTGTGAGCCAGGAGCCAGGAAACCTGCGCCTGGTGCCAGTGAGTCTTCAGTGGATACATGAGATGACACCTCTGTAAATGAGAGAGAGGAAGAGAGACACAGAGCCTGAAAGAGAGCAAATCTTAAACATAGAGAAGCACACAGACAGAACCATGAGGCTGTAGTAGAAGGTAACAATGTCCATAGCAAATTCAGTGTTCTCTAGGGTTTGGCAACCATTTCATTCAGTGCTTCGTCCTTCTCTTAAATTATGCTTGCCTAACCCTGACCTTAACCCAAGCCTGACCCGGAGCTTGACCTAGCCCCAATTAAGGCAGAGACCAATTTAGTTAGTGCTGCATTACACACTGAAGTATTACTCCAGAGAACACATGACGAAATAGCAACTAGAAAATGCTTTTCCTGAAAAGAAGTTGCTCAACCCTGGCAATATGTCAATGAATAAAAAGTACATTAAAATAATTAGAAAGCAACAAACAAAAAAGGTTAATAAGACAGATAGAAACTCAACCTGATGTTAGTTTGAAAGTTTTCAGCACACCATAAACCTGCCATAAGCACCTGTTACCATCCGATAGCTTTTATTTTGAAAATCAAGGCACTTCCAGGGACATTTAAATGCTTAAGACTCTTATTCTGAGATGTCTGTGCTGCATACAGGGCAGCAGCCAATTGGTCCTGTGTTGAGGTGAGCAATGTTCAAATAAATAAAATGCACTACAGAAATTGCGCTGCTAGTACTTCCTGTTCTATCCAGTTTTGTCAGTGTAGAAACAACTGCATTTCACCGTGAAACCCTGTGTGGCAAGACAATACATAATCCTTGAATAGCCTCCTCTGAATTCCCTCAATACAAAACCCAAAGGATAATTATCAAAACCAAGATTAGACATTACATTGTACAATAGTCGGTATCTTAATAGAATGTTATGTCTTAAATGTTTAACAAACTTGTTAATAAAAGACAGATGCCATGTGTTCAAAGACTAAACTGCATGTGCATCAGAAGTGAATGAAGGTTTCTGATGAGTCAGAGTTGAAGTAAGATGTAGAGACAGAAAAATAATTGACGATGTCACACAATTTAATATATTTATTGTTGTCTGTCTGTTGCGTCTTTACATGGAAACACAAGTTTGATCTCAAAGCAGGAGTTACAGTGTATAATGCATCAAACAAAGTTCCAGTGCAAACAAATAAAAAAAGGTTTGAACGGAAACAAAATGAAATGGTTAAGGGGAATGTATATTCTTAAATATATATCTATATAATATTTGGATTCTTTAGACTTTACAATTTACAAGAAACACAGCTGTCCTGTGTCAACTGACATATATAACTCCATGATGCAAGCTGTTTCTATTTTGAAAACGTTACAGAGTTTGTCCACCATTCCTATAATATATTAGCATATATAACCAAGGACTGGTTCTATCAGAGAGAGCAATTTGGCCAATGGAAACAAATAAGACATAAATCCACACCTAAAAAGTGTATAATTAGTCTCTCTCCTTCATATCCTTACTTCCTCTTCCTCCTACTCATCATAACCCACGATAACTTCAAATTCTCAATCCACATGTACAGTGTGGCACCTCCTTGAAATGTTGGCCCCGTTTTACTGCCGCAAAACAGAACATTATGCTGGCCCAATTGAGTGGAAAGGTGTAGCACCGGAAAAGGAAGTATACATGACATTTTGGAGTGCATTGGCCTAAGCAGGTTGGTCTTGGCCTTTGCGATAGTCCGATCACGAGTAGTAAGGAAAATACAAAATAAATGTGTGTATCCTCCCCAGGATTTCGATCTGCTCCAAAATGTCATGGGTTTTTCTTCACCCCATGCTACTCTCTTCCACCA
This sequence comes from Eleginops maclovinus, assembly GCF_036324505.1. Taxonomy (NCBI): domain Eukaryota; kingdom Metazoa; phylum Chordata; class Actinopteri; order Perciformes; family Eleginopidae; genus Eleginops; species Eleginops maclovinus. Next base: position 21,490,583 of record NC_086371.1, read on the forward strand.
AGTCTCATGGAAATCTGGTAAGTACTCTTTCCCTAATCCTGCAGAGAAGTGAAAAACCCAACCTATAACCGAATGGTATGGCGGCGGTAATAATGCTTTCATCACATTTTTACAAGTTTTCTGAGATTGAGCTCTTTATGCCAAGGAGGCAACCGCAAAACATGCATCTAAAAAGCTACATCCATTTTCCTTCTGTTAGCTGACACCTGACTCAAGCCATCTACTTCCATTCACTGTCTTTCCTTCCCCAGGGGAATTCCTGCTTACTGAACACCTGTTGCCATCTACATCACACCCTCCCACACACACACACACACACACACACACACACACACACACACACTTTCTTTATCTGCTAAGCTTGTACACAAGGCCTGAAAAGAACAGTGCAGCAGATAGCAGAAACAACGTATTCTTCCTCTAATTAATAAGAAATAGGACACATCCTTTATCCCTCCAGTATACTGAAATGTCTCTACAGCTTTGCTTGAGCTGGTGTAACCATTGACTAATGGTGGGTGTGGATTTACACTTGACATGAGAGAAGGAGAAAAAGGAAAAGCTAGAGAATGATGACAGACGTTAGCGTGAGATACAGAGGGAATAAAAGGCAGCGCTGAGAGCAGAAACGCTGCCAAAATGAGAGAAAAAGAGTAAGTGGGAGAGTCGGAGATGTGAGTCACAGCGAACCTGGAACATCATCTCCACCAGTGGAAGGTGTAGGCGGGAGTCACTGAGCTATATCTCATTCGTGCAGCTTGACTCAAATGTTCACAGGGGGAAAAGGTGAAGGAGAAGACAGAGAAGTTGGTTTTCCAATAGTCCACTAAAATGTCCTCATTGTGTCTCCTGTAACTTTAGGAGACAAATAGATTAGCTGTGACACTGACTCTGGATAGCCTGTTGCAGAAAAGTTTTTTTTTAAAGAAGGGTGAAGAGCCATGCAGATAAAGCATGATGATATGAAAACATGAAAAGTAATGTCTTTTTGGTGAAACCAAACAGAGATTATTACTAAAAAATGCTTTCAAAGTCAAACAATGTAACGTTCATACAGAGCTAAAACTTTACAATATAAGGATGGTAACCTGTCTTTGCAATTTATTAACTTCCAAGTATCACTTTCTACTCGACTGAATTCATACATTAGCCAAATTAAAACCCATCTGATAAAATCTGTCATGGTTATATGATTGCATAACAATGATAAACCAATGGTCCTCAAAAATGTACATTATTGCTTTGAAAAGCAAATGATCTCTAACAAATTCCTCACAAAGTTTGCTGGGAAAGAATTAGAGAGTTTAAACAAAAGACTGGGAAGTGTCATTCGGACACGTGATCACTAGCACCACACGAAGGCCAGTCCGAAAACTCTTCTTACTTGCTATAATTTGAATTATAGTGTGAGAAATATAGTTTTGTGCATTTTTTTTAATCTCATGTGGAAACTGCGCACTTAAGTAACTGTGTATGAAGAGATACCCTCTCTACTATCTAAGCTAATTAGCTGTTAGCTAGCAAAGTTAGCTAAATCTACTGTCGCTAGCTAGCTTGGCCCTGAAAGGTTAAACATGTTAGTTAGCAATTCTGTTTGGATTAGTTCAGAACTCCTGTATTTCCATGTACTGTAGCCATGTTAGCTAGCTATCTGGTCCAGCGGCCCAGCTACCTGTATGCATTTTGGTAAGAACTTAGCAATGATACAGTCTTTATCAGAAAGTTCATTTTCCAGTTTAAAATATTCTCACAGAACCAGCTGCAATATTTATATCAAGTCCATAAAGAAAACTCAACGAATATAAAACATTTGTGATAGCCTCAACATTCAAAAGTAAATATAATATAGAGTATAAGAATAACAAAGTTAGCCATTTGAGCAAAGTCAGACGAAGGAGGGTATATTAAACATGGACAATTTACGAATTCACATTTCAAGGTAACACCAATTATTTCTTCAGCACTAAAGCAGACATACAGTATAAGGTTTCTATTTAATGGAAAGTACAACATTTAAATTGCATATAATTCTGTTGGATTAGCAAGAGACACTTCTTTTCGGGGAGGTTCTTCCGGCCTCCAGACGTCTGATTGGTCTTTTTTACAGTATATAATAACATTTGCCTATCGCTAACCTTTAAATCATAGATCATCTCTTAACACCAAATAGTCAGTTGGGATTTGTTCGGTATCTCAAAGCCCTCATCTTTGGTGTTTCATTGTGTAAATGACAGATAAATCAAGGAAACAAAGAAAAAAAACCTACACTACAGGCCCAGCTCATTGGATCCAGGCTCAACGAAAACATCTCAAAGTAACCCATCAAAAACAGGCGTGTGTCCCATGTTGGATAGTGTAAGAAATACTGATCCAAAGCCTCAGCTATTTCTTCAGTACTGACTACAGAATGGCTTTAAATGTCTCCACTTTCATCCCAAAATCATTTCAAAAGAAGGATATACTACAGCAAAACAAAATTCACGAGACATAACATTTGATCTTTGACCAAGAGCCTTCACGTTCACTGTCAGTGGCTCCTGAACTTTCAAAAGAGTGTGGAAATAACATTCATAAGCCTGATCATAATTCTGTACACATACATGAAGATGGCTTGTCAATTATAAAATATTTAGAAAAAAAGTGTATCTTACAAGAATATATACACCCTACGCTGTACAAAAACAAAACAAAAATGGCCTGTTATTGTGGAATAGTTTTGTATTTACTTGTGTAGAGTACAAGGCTATTTAGGTCCTTATTTTGGAATAATGAAGCTAAGATGATATGGTCCATGACTGGTGGACGGAATGTGTAGACAGATGAGAAACTGTATTGGGTTTATGAAAAAATAGCTGCATCGTTTTGGTGCACAGTGGGTAAAGTATTAGGGCTCTACCAGGTGTCTTCTCTAATACATTTGAAGCTTCTCCTGTGGTTTCCAAGAACACCAATGTCTGCCATTACATTTTATGATTTCATTATCTTAAAAAATGGTGGAAATGTTCTTGTTTTGGTTATATAAATGTAATTCATTGTGTTGTGATGCTGCCAATTAACCATTGAATACGATTGCATGCGACAGGTTAATATGAGCGCAGTAATAAATGTTGTATCTAAAAAAAAAGATAAATCTGCTCTTTTTGGCAACAGAACACAACCAAAAGTTATTGACCTACGTCGTCATAACAGTAATTTGATCCTGAATATTTAAATATTCAGTTCAACTTCAATGATTGAATCTATGCTGTGTGGGTTGGTTACTGACTTACTTTCACCTCAGACAAAAGAAAAGGAAAATGCCATCAATAATATATCAGTTGGTGGTGCATAATATAATACTGTCTAATAAAAGGATATGGAAATCACAGATTCGGGACTAATTTGTTTGGCCGTAATGAAGAAAACATCAGTGAAGGCCTTGATAAATAATACTGCTAAGGTATTAGAACCGCATTGGTTCATCGACCTGGGATTTGATGAAAGATTTTTTTTTAGGTAAATTAGAAGGGCGCTGACCTTTCCCAAGTTAAACATAATGTGTGTATCCGCCCTTTTTGTATCGGATCCTTTACATGTTTAAAGATGTTCTTCCTTGTCACATGCCTTTCACCAAGTTTCATGAAAATTGGGCCAGTAGCTCTTCTGTAATCCTGGTGAAATTTGTTTTTGACTGAGGTAAAAATGGCAAGCAGTATCGACAACATTTGGAATCATTGTAGTTGTCCAACTTTGTCCGAATTTTGGTCCCAATTTAGTCTTTGAATGGTGATATCCATGGAGTGATGAAGGACTTGTGTTCTTGCAGTTTAATCCATTTTTATCACATGTTGACAGCTGGACATCACAATAGAAGACAAGATAAATATCCATGACTTCATCAGATAAAAAACAAAACAAGTTTGGATCCAATTACACAGCTAGATGTTGTTAAAGTTAGTAGGAGCAAACAGCTGATATGTACAAATGGTAAGCGGAGTAACTGATATGACGGAGGCCTTTAGAGAAACGGGAAAATGGCTTAATGATCCAGGAGAAATACATGATGGTCTGGTATTCATTAGACGTCACTACAAAATCAAGCCGGTTGTTTTGCTTCCAGGTAAATTGATTCATGCGATCCTTCAAGGAAAAACTCCAGGGAACAATATTTTTTGTGCTCTTCACTTCACAGATGCTAAAGTTGCTAGTTGTACCTTGTAATGCTTCCGTATATGGGGGGGTAGTGAACTAAAGCGCGTTTGTTAGGCAGCAGCCAATTCAAGCTTCAGTATTGGAGGATGGAGCGATGGATTCCTTCAGTGCTCGCATCAGCCGGAGTTAGGATCAACTCACCATTCACAAGACAAAATAGAAAGATGGCTCCAAGACTATTTTGCTGATCTTTGTATGGTGTAACTATCCATGGAGATGAGTTGCCACCAAAATAAAAAAGGCATCACCAGAACAATGAAGACATCACCAGTTGATCCCAGCGTTACAGGTCCAGTCGTTACCAGCTGAACAGCGAGTTCTGTCCCAGAGTCATGAAGTAAATCTGACTACTGCCTCCTGACTGCACTGAGGCAAAGAACACCTGCGACACGAGAGAGCCGCAGCGTTAGAAGTTAAGTAACAAGTTTAAGATATTGCATGTCTTACTGTGTTGCAGATTAAAGCCTGAAAAGTAAATATCTAGATAGAGTTGAACTCCGTACCTTGTCGTTCCTCTCACACAGGAACTTGAGTTTTTGGGCCTTTTTGTGCATGAAGACCCCTTCCAGGTTCCCAGTGTTCGCCGACCTCAGCTCTATGGCTTTTTCTCCCCAGCCCATCACTTGGTTGGACTGGAGGTAGGCTGGAGACAAAGAGAGAGAGAAACAGGAAGCATGTTTAACAATTGAGGGTCTAACTATGTCTAGCGTTCCACACAAAAACTGTTACCGTTCCACATTTCCCGTTAAGTTGCTTTCCACGAGTCAAACGCCATTTGGCTGTCTTTGTATTCATTGCAAGACAAATTGTATTCATGTTGTTAAAATCACACAAAGTCTCTCCAAAACACCTCCTTACTTTTCGTCTTATTCATGGCAAACAAGCGAGAGATGCATACGGCACCAACTGGACTGGAGTTGGTAACGAAACAGGAAGTTTAGCAAGATACTGGATCCCAAACTGCTGCTGTTGGCATGTCTATGGTATTGAAGTGGATGTGAAGTATGTTGAATAAAATGTCATGTAAGGTAAAGTAATGTAAGATTAATATGGTCATACATTTTTGGCTGCACAGGAACGGTCTCAAAGAAAGAAATGGCAGATCACTTGTAGCGGACCATCAATGACACTGATTGACGGGTGTTTTTTATTGGGCAATTCATCTCTTTGTACTCTGTCTGCTTAATCAGCAGTTGCCGATTGTTGGCCTGACGGTGGATAGTTGGAGAGCTTTAACATATCGCCTGAACCTAGTGTGTATATGAGTCATTCCGTGTAAGCAGACACACCAATACACACAGAATCATTTGCATCTTATTTTTAGCCCATGTGTCCCAAATCTGTCCTCACAGAAACTGGTTCAGGGTCGGCTCTCAGCGCTCAGGGCAGCTGCTGATCTGAAGTCCGTTATTCAGAAGGCAAACCACCAAAAACACATCCAGCTGTAACTGAAGAGTATGTTTCATAATGTAATGATGTACGATTGAAACTCACCGACAGACGCAGGCATCTCCCCCCACTGCAGCACCGTATCCTTGGTGATGCGGCCGTAGGTGTCGATGTAGACGCCCTCGTCTTCGTAACAAACCAGAACCTCCGTCCCGGCGCTGTTCGGCAGGATGATGATGGCATGTGGACGGATGGAGCCCTGGATCTATGACACAAACACACACAAAAGATAATATTTAGACCAAAATCACTTAAAGAAAATGTTTTTGTTATTAAATCACTTAAAGTTATACAAACCAAAACAGTTGGGTGTGTCTCAATGATTAGACACTTCTTCGTATAATAAATATCTCTCTTAACTAAACATCATTTTCAAACTGTTGATATTAAAGTCTTGTTTACGTTATTTATGTTAACTGACAATATCTTTCAATAGCAAAGGGAAAAACCTGTCATAAATCACAACCAGCAAAACCCACTGAAGTTAGAGATGAATGAGGATGATTCAAAAATGTGTTCACAAGAAAAAGAAAGGTTCAAGGAGGGACAGACTGTCTTTTCCTAAAATTCTACGAGTTAGAGATGATACACAGAAGAAAAAGATTGATATGTGTTTATTCGTTCATAACATTAGATTCAATAAAAAAAATGTAGGTCCCTGACTGAAGCACAAAGGTCAATAGAAAATACATTTCAATGATTTAAATTGAAGGGCATTTTCAAATCGAACTTTAAAATATTTGAGATATGTTTTTGACTGAGGGACTTGCACATGTTCAAGCTATTTTAAGATAAAAATTGTAGAATGAAAATAGTTAAAAACTCACAATAATGTATTAAAAAGGAAACACGCATTGACAGTATTATCGAACAGTAAGCACACAATCATCTAAAGAAATGTTTTCAAACAACCCCATATAAGTTGATTTTAATTTTAACGAGTTCAGAATCATTTCATTATGTAGTTCAGAAATAAAGTCTGTAACCAGCAGAGACACGTATGCAACCAGCAGAGACACGTATGTAACCAGCAGAGACACGTGTGTAAATAAAACGCACATCTAAAGAAAGAGGGGATCTCTTTAGCAAACACACCACAGAAACAGCTGAGCACGGTTATGTTATAAAAAGCAGGTAAATAAACTTCATGACACCGTGCTTCATACGTTACCAGAGTGTGAGCCACTACGATCCTGAGCATCAGAACAGGCATCCAGAGACGCAGCGCAATCTTAATCCTCTGCCTCGGAATCAGCATTGTTACATAGTTTGCAAGCAGCAGTGGAAGATGCTGTTGTGTGTGTGTGTGTGTGTGTGTGTGTGTGTGTGTGTGTATGTGTGTGTGTATGTGTGTGTGTGTGTGTGTGTGTGTGTGTGTGTGTGTGTGTGTGTGGGATTCTTTAAGTGGGTGAGTGGTGCATTGTTTGCGAAAGTGAAATGCTTTTGGCAGTAATTAGGTAATAAAAATAAGGATACACAGCTGTAGAGAAAGCCCGTGAGTGTGAAGTGTCCTCAAGAGCTCTCAGAGAAAGTGAACTGAGGATGATGGAGTGTGTATGTGTGTGTGTTTGAGTATGTGTTGAAAGCTGCACTGTTTGTGTAAGAGAGAAAAAAAGAAGCCAGGCTGTGGAGCTGAGATTATATCGCAGCAGTATAAGGCACCGGTGTGGTAGGGACCTGTGAGCACACCGGCTTTATACAGCAGAGGAGCAATGAGAGAAAACTCAACAGGAGCAAGGACACACACACTACTGATGTCGAGAGAAGGAGGACACGGGAGGAGTATTTTTAGAGTGTATTTCACTTTTAGTAAGTCTGTCTCTCTTCCCCTTTCCAGCTCCAACTCCCCATGCTTATAGAAAGTGGCACAGATCCTTGTTCCCTTGGAAGTGTGTGTGTGGGTTTGTGTGAAAGTGTTGAGAACATGAATGAGAAGGCAATAACATTCCCAATAGAAAAAGTAAAAGACATTTTTCACCAAGCTAATGGTGCAGATGAACCCCCATCGTTCAGGGCGATTTTGGTTGGCAGTGATAATGGTCCTTATGTGTCAACAATATATAATTATGCTACAACTTTCATGAATATTACTGGATATCCAGTCCCTTTCGTCACCTTGCTTTGTTTCTGTTCTACAGCATTGTTGTACTGTAGTAATCCAAAAAGTAAGCCTATGCTAGCAAGTTAGCAAAAAGCTAGCCTGCCAGATTATTGTCCAATGTGATTAAAGGTTGGCTGCAAATATGGTCCTCACGAGGCCCCGGTTACAGACAGGTATTTGGTTATTCAACGCTTGTTATGAATTTACTCTTTATTCAATCTATCTCTTTCTATTGCTATGTCTATGCCACACTATATTGTTTCAGCGTATCAAAAAACGTTAACATGTGCTAATAAGTAAGCAAGGAGCTAGCATATATGTGACGCCGAACGTAGCTAACTACGTAGCCTTCACTACGGCAGTAAAGATGTCCACTCCTTTGGCAAAAATAATGCAAAAGGACCAGTTCGACGACAATTGTTGTGCCTATTTGTATGCGTTTGTTGTTGTTTGTGAGCACTGGATGGCGCGATGGGGCACAGGGTAATTAAGTGACCTCACAGGCGCAGGTGTGGGTGATTCAGGCTGTTTGAGAAAACCAATTTTGACCGTGTAGCCGTGCACACCATAATTTTTGGGGGAAATAAAGTGGGAATAATCAGACATGTGGACTCGAGTCACATGACTTGGACTCGAGTCAGACTCGAGTCATGATTTTAATGACTTCAGACTTGACTTGATCAAATTCGGCATGACTTGCGACTCGACTTGGACTTGAATACTATTAACTCGAGACTTGACTCGGACTTTGCCTCTTTTACTTGTATGACTTGACATGCCTCGAGTCAAAAGCTAAATTTCCTGATCATGGACATCCTTCCCTGCAATGCGAACCTGCGAAGCCCCAAAGACCGCAAAGTGAGAGAGCCGGCAGGCAAGTGCGAGCAATGCAATCATGTGGTGGATTTTGGCCTTTTTGGATTGGATCAGGGACCTAACCAGCGTGATTGGATAATCCCCGGGTTTCCCCTCATTAATATTCACGATTTCCCCGGATTTCATCTACGGAAAAGATGCAATTGTGCCACGGAAGGGAAGCCTAGTCGAGAGCTGTCCGTCTGGTCTGCGTCTCTCTCAGTTGCAATTGGCAGGTTTAAGATCCAGATTAGGTTCATGGTTGTGAATTATCTATGTAAATCGACTCTATAGATAACACGTTCATTCTACATGTTGAATGATGATAGCGTAATACAAATATAGGCTATACATACAATGACAAAACTGCCGTGGGCGATATGTTATCCGTATCCTTTGTTAAAATTAATGTTCAATAGCTCTATGCCAATGGGAACAACAGAACGTGCGCATTACATATGGACCAATGCGACACGTTCATTACGGCCGTGCAGTGCCGCCGCTCCCATAACGCGCATTACGCGCTGTGCGTAGGGCACCAAGTGTCGAGGGGGCACCACCAAAAATAGCCTAATGAAAAATCGTCATAATAATTATAAGGCCGAAATTATTTCAGTAGACTATAGAAATATGAGGCACTTTTTAGGCATACTACTCAAAGGTACCGATGGTGCCCCCCTCTCCCCTCCCCCCCTCCCCTCCCCACTCACTCATCACAACTCATAATGTTTTTTTATTGGGGGGGGGGGGGGGAGGGCATCATGAAGGAATTATGCTTAGGGCACCAAAATGGCTAGCAGCGGCACTGCGGCCGTGGACGATAAACACTCAGTACCGTACGCACACCAACCGGCATTTGCGTGTTTAACACCTTGTTTAACACTGGCGTTACCGCCGCTTAACTTAAATAATGAAGAACTGCTTTTAATTACGACTTGGCCGAGATCTTAACGTGCTGTTCATGCGTTTCCCATGAATAGCCTACTACTATAACTCGGAGCGGAGCAGGATATAATGCGCATGTGCGACGTTGCTAGGCAACGTGTACAAAGGCTGGGGGGGTGGGGGGGGATGCCCCCAGACCCCCAGACCCCCCAGACCCCCCTACAACGGTTTAGTTTGTCACCTTTTTCAGCCCTTCTGAGTTTGCAGGTATGTACACAAATAACTAAGATTAGGGAGGTGTACTCTGTCTCTCTCTCTGTCTGTCTGTCTCTCAAGCGCCTACCCCCAGCACCTTTCATTGTGTGTAGTCATGCTGCTTAATTGTTATGCAGATTAAACATTGTTTTATTGAAATATTAGGTTTCTTTGTGATTTAAGCAAAATGTTGACCTACTGTAACTGGCATCCACTGAAGCATCAATGCCAGTTACATGCATCCACACAGTCCATGCCTCACTAGTCAAGGCGCTTTACCAACTTTAGGATGACAGTGGTGCCTTCCGTGCTCATACATTTCTAACCCACCATTCACACACAATACTTTGAAGGTCTTTGGGCGCATGCGTATATACAGATATATAAAATATATGCATAGTTTAATCTGTATGTATAAAAAAATACTGAAGATTAGGTTGATATGTTGAAATTGTGTGATCGTTAGTCTGATAATGGCATTATTAAGTGAAGAGTACATGATGACTTGTTCAGGACTCGAAGAAGCTTGGGACTTGGACTTGGACTCGACTTGGCTTTGGTGTTACTTGGACTTGGACTCGACTTGCCCTTCTCTGTCTTTACTTGGGACTTGACTTGGACTTGACTGCTGAGACTTGGGACTTACTTGGGACTTGCCAAACAGTGACTTGGTCCCACCTCTGGGAATAATAGCAAGAATGTTGTGGTTGTAATTGGAGGGCTCACACGTCTAACTAAGAACAATGTTAACAAAGTAGACCTTAAAATGGAAACACCACAAATCTCCATCCTTAAACTCAATATCCAACAGAATACGCACCAACTACGTCCAAAAAGAGCAGCTGGACCGAAACTCCTACCACAGTGAGCAATCAGCCCCAAATCAAATGGGTTTCTGCAAAGGCAACAAATATAAAGGTACATATTTATATTTGTATAAATGTGTCTCTTTCGTTTTTTTCTACGGATCATTTTGTGTAGGTTTTGTTTGTAAGAGCATTATCGTTAGTAGGAGAACTTCAATATTGCCCAACACGTGCATGGAATATTACAAAAGTATTTCACAAAGAACTCCACTCCTTAACTTTCAAATATAAAGGCATTTTAGACTATTCTGTGGTCTACACATTGTCTTAGCGCCTCACTCCAAACTTCTATGTATTATTCAGAAACTTAAGTCATTAGGTTGAACTCTGTTTTTCTTGAACCATGGCAAAAATCTAAAATGGGTATTGGCTTCATGGACATATTATCACACAATGATTTAAAAGATGAGGAAAATCATTGAATAATTCATTAAACCATAGAAACCTGAGAAACCGGCTGCAGCCACCCACTCAACGCCATATGTATGCGCAGTGCACAGACAGTATATGAACCAACAAAACAAATACATAACCTCAGAAATGCACTTTTTATTTAATACTGTATGCAAAACAGGCTGAAGAAAAGCTTTATAGTTATTATTATAAAGTTTTAAACCCTCTCTAGTTCTTTCTGAACATATTTAACCAGATGTGTCAGAATATGACTCACCGGAGGCTACAGCGAGATCTACTTGCCCACATATAAAGAAAAAAAATCCCTTCTCTGTCTCTAATGGTGTCAGCAGTGGGCGATTTGTTCACATTTAGAGAGGGAAATTAACTTTGGAGATGCAAAACACTTTACCGACTTCCACAAGTCATTGTAACTCAATGAAGTTTGAGTTATATAAAAGCATTTCACAAATATTACCAAGACATATCATAATGTTGTTTGATTGCTTTTACATGTTCTGCCTTTGGATGCAGCCAAGCCTCCTATTCAAGCATTTTCCTATTATTCCTGAGACTAACTGAAATGAAAAATATATTCTGCAGTGCGTCATATTGTAATTATAGACTGGTGGTGTAGGCAGCTCGGGATTGTATACCATTGGAAATTACAGTCTGCCTATACTATGGATACTCTAGTTATAATAATGCATGAAACATCTGAGAGTAGAGTAAGCTCTATCATTTATTTTTCATAACTGTGGGCTTTACATTAAATTTAGATGTCAGCATGGAGACCGTATTACAAAACTCTACATGACAACAGATACTACACTGATTTTAAAACTGTAATTATCCGTTAATTGACACAAAACAAGTTTCCTCTTAGTGACAAAAAAATAATTCAGATCTGCTCTGCTAAAGCTTTACTGTTAGCATACTAACAGAGCCATAATTATAATGCTACGATGTTGATGCTAACAATTGCTAATTAACACTTAATGCTGGTAAGTGCTCTCTTAGGCGACTACTGTTATTCTACAAACTCTTCAACCAATGAAAAAAAATCGCCATGTTATTCCTAGATTGACTAAATCTGCCGCATTGCGGTTTACCTGGTACCCTAAAGGAGTAATGAACAAACATAAAAAACCCATTTGCAGCATATTCAATTTATTTCAAACCTGAATATGAAGGTCAACAGATGTGACCCTACAACTGAGGCTGATTTGAATGTTAGTTTTAGATATTAAATTATAAACTTAAGTCTTTGAAAAATTAAACATTTGAATTCACGATCGCGCTAAGGTTAGGGGCCGTGTCCACATAGCGCCGTTTTTGTGCGGTAGCTACGAGATGTCCATGTATAAATTTGAGGAAAACGTGTTTTTTTTACCGTGTCTTTCAGGCAGAAACTATAACGCAAAGAACCAAAAGCCCATTTGTTTGTGCAGATTGGCTGGGTGGAACCTTGACATTTCTGCCGGTGAGTGTTGTACTTTTATCTCCATCTGTGGATAGTCCTCCTCACTCTACAGCTGTCAGACATCTGTTAGCGGTAAAGCTCCTTCATACAAAGTGTGAGGGCAAGCAGCTTCAGGTTGGTATTCATGGTGAAATAACAAAGTTTAAGAAACATATAGACCCACAAAGAGATAGGTTGTCAAACGTTGTTCTGTTGGAAAAATCGAAAAGAGGCCATTTAACAATTACCCTTTAAAAGTCCAAGTGATCTCTAGAGTCATGCTGGTGGTCTGGCTAAGAATATGCACAATCTACATGTTGTTGAGCTGTATATGGTTGTCTCTGGAATATCAGAAGTCAGATGTAAGAATGTGTTTTGACACAATTTGGGTTACAGAGACTGATGCACAAGCAAAACATCAAATCCAAAATGATTCAACTAAAAATCTAAAATAAATTCAGCTGATGCTGGTCTACAACCATAAATATCCAGTGACGATCAGATAGCATGCACTTGCCCAATCTCTGCAATTCAACTGAAAGTCAGAATGCCATTTGAGGGGTAAAAAAATAACAACATCCGAATGGAAATGTCAACCTGACTCATAAAATCCTGCCATGAGCTTTACCTGCCCACAGACAGAAGAGAGAGGCATGGAGAGGACGCGAAATGAAAGATTGGTAAATGAAACAAAAGAGAAGATAAAAAATTAGCCAATAAACGAGGCCACATTAGATGACAGAGTGGTTGGAAATCAAGAGAATAACGAAAGAGGAAGAGTTCAGTGTTTGACAGCTTTACACTTAGTGGGAGGAGAGTGGGGGGGAGGTGGAGCGAGAAGAACAGGAGAGATAAAGAAGAGCAATGACTGACAACTGCAGACTTGTGAGTGGGAGGAAGAGCAGGAGGAGAGGTGCATCCAGAGAGATGGAGAGGAGTGAGGTGATGGAGTATAAAAGCGGATGGTAAGGTATAATACAGAGTTCCAGGTACAGTGAAAACAATATCGGTATCACGTACGAGTAATGTAAGATGTAAGAGATTAGAGATCTTAAAATGGTTAAATACATACACTATGAACACTCAATTCCTACAGAAGCCCTGAGAGGCCAAAAAACTAACAGGGGGTCCATTACCTTCTTCAGATCCAGATTTAAAGTTAGGTTAAACATATGCATTTGCTGACTTATATTACATTTGCTATTTTTTCTTGCCAGAATGTGTTGTAATTGTAATTCATGCCACAGAATCTCAAACTCATGTTCAAAATATAAATCAGTTATGATTCGTTATTTCTTGAGTGACTTTTAAACAACACATGTTCAACACACAATCTCTCACCTGTTAGAGGCATGGTGAAATTAAAAAAAACGTTTCACAGATCAATATAAAGAAGCTTATTTTAGACTAACTGTACATTAACACTGCCTTTCAGAGCTTCCATACTTAATATACATTTGTTTTCATCACCTGTTTTTTTTAAAAATTTTTAACTTTTTATTTTTCCAGACTGACAACAATAAACCTAAAATAAACACACACACTGAACAAAATAAAACAAAAAAACAAAATCACCTTAAGGTTGGGCTTCAGTCATCACATACGTTGGCTAGATACATGTATGTTAATGTTACATACTGTATGCCACACAGATGTCAGATTGACATTCTTAATTCAGGTAAAGAATCATCACCTGTTTTTGAGTAGGACTTTTACAAGATTAGTGACATTTCTCAAACGAGTTCCTGTCAAAATATGACATTTTATGACTTGGCGACAAGCTTTGACATTTTAGAAAACGTTTTGAGATAATGACCAACACAAGAACATTTACTGATCATAAGCAATATTAACTTACATGTGTCGGCAGGTAGAGGTCGTAAGGTGTTCCAGAGTCGACGTCAATGGCGTGGAAACCTGAGAGGGAGCCGTAGATGACCTTTAACCTCTGGCCTTCCTCTACTGTGAGGTCAACAGACATCGGTTTTTGAGGCAGCGACCTGAAGGACTGCATAGACATTCACATAAAGAAAAATGGTCATAAACACAAGCAAAATACCTCAGTAGATACAGTCCAAACATCTAAAATTACATTACAATCTTTACCTTTAATGATACATTAAAATATAAATAAAATAATATGTGACAACAGTTATCTAACTGTAACGGCTGCTTTAGAAGTTATGAGTGACTTTGACAATTTAATAGCAATCTTAAGATAGTCGTGCTTCAACAGGGTGGTATATTTTTGGCCTTTTCTGAAAAAAAAAGTAGCTCAGGCCACGAAGGACGCAAAGAAATGGATCACAGTTCTGCTGAGATCTGTGTGCGTGACCCTGATAGCTGGATGAGTCATGGCTGCGAATATGTGCATGTTTCTGATCGTGGAAGTGACCCTTTTATTTTTTCCTTCCATGTGTATCAACGAGTTTGTCTAGATTGTGCAAAAATCTAGTAAAAACTAAAGGAGAACTGTATAGAGTGCAAGGATCACATATTTTTCTAGGCAAACCACAACGTTAACATCGCAAGGACCCCCTCAACAAAATGCCAATGGGATTTTGCTCAGCTTAAGGTTGCTAATGGCCGGCTAGATGATGTTTAGTAGCCTCATTGAGACATGTTAGCAAATGCTGTTTTTTATGACATTCACAAAATTCACAAGAGGGCTATGACGTATTTAAAAGTGAAACTCAAGATCTTGTGTTAACCACAGACTTTATTTCCGGCTGTTAAATAACAAAACAGTAAAAAAAGCAATGACTTTGAGCTAAGGGAACCCGTAGGTTTTCACACCATTTTGGACTTCAGGACTGCAACACTCTATTGTTCACTTGTTGGAGATGGTTTTTGATAAGACTTGGAGGAAATTTGAAGGAATTTGAATACTGGCTGAGCACTGTTAAAGTTTGTGTGTAACTCCATCTGGTTATGGAGGGTTTACATTATGGACCACGAAGGTCTGTTCCACATTTACAGCCATTAAACCCATCCAGTATTTAAAGTATGTAAGGTGATCGATTTTATACCTTACACTGCAGTATGCATGGTGTACAGTATGTTGCTTAAATCCTTGTTTCTGAATCCATAACAATTGAATGTTACAAACCTTGAAGGCCATGAATTTGTGGTAGGGTTTTGGGGCCCAGGCGTACACCTCCACTGCGTTCTTCAAAGCAATCACCAAGAACTTAATCTTGTCGTAGCGCACTGATGAAACAAAAAGGGAAAAAAGCCCTCAACAACTTAAGACCTTATCTCTTTGACTCAGTACCTCTTAAAGAGTGTGCTAAATAATACACTTGTGGAGTATATTTTAACTGCAGAAAAAAATATAATTGAACCATTCTATTCCATATGCCCTTCGCAGTGTGTACTTACCGACTTTATAGTGTGCACAACCCTCCAGGTCACCTACTGAGGTCCAGCCCTGTCTCTTCTCCACCTCTGGGTCGTTGTGCAGGATTTTGTTCCTCAACCAGGACAGGTAGTAAAGACGGAGCTTGTTCTTTTTACCTAGAGACACAGAGCGAGACAGAGAGGAGGGTGATGGAATCCTGATTAGATTAGAATAGAAAGCAAAACATTTCCGTCATATTGGACTAGCAGTAGTTGGGGCTGGTGGTCAAAGATAACTGAGAAAAATGAGCCCCTCGGCTGACATGCAAAAGGCCCATGACCTCTCCCCCATAAGAGCAAAACACAGACTTTATAGTTGTTGTATTATTGGTTTGTGTTGGGTTTCTTTTAAGTTGTTTAGGGTTGTTTGTCTTTCTGTAGAGTTGTTTTTTTTCTTGAAGTCATTTTGGTTTCTCTCTTTTTTTTTCTTCTCTCTTTTCACCTGTTTTGCATCTCTGAAGCTGTTCGGCCCTTTAAAGTCATTCTGTGTCTCTTTATGCATCTTTGAGGTAATTTTGAGTCTGCTTACTATCTGTCTATGTGTTTTTTTGAAGCCCGAGGTGGGCATTTGACACTTGGCATGCCGGTATGCTTGTTCAGTAATTCATTATATATTATTGCTGTTCATTTTTAATTCATCAAAAGCAATGCTAATCTCCATTAGCTTCTGTGCAAATGCAAGTCATTGAGAGTTCTGCTTTCTCTAGAGCCACTGAAGATTTTTGATAAACCTTGCTCTAAAGTGCAGTATATGAAGGCAGAGTCAGTGCATTTGTATAGCTTTAACCTACAGAACATGTACCTGATATGGTGATTAAAACATTGAGTCCTTCCAAAACATCCATCTGCTGAAACCTCCGTCTGCTGATGAGCGAGTACACTTTCCCCTGCCCGCTGCGATCCAGCAGCCACAGACCATTCTCCGTTCCTACTAACAGATTCACACCTGCAAGACAGACAGAAGACACTCACATTACACTCCACCACCGACATGCATCCATCTGCAGTGTCTGTAACGCTGGTGAAAATTACAAAATAAAAACCCTGTAGAGTATACACACTTTCAAAAAAAGGACATTGTCAAGAAAACAAACTCAATGAAGGTTGCTGACTGCAGTGAAAATGTTGTATACTTTAAAATCAAATTTTAAAAAATGACAAACCCCAGAGTCCAGCACAGAGGATCTCAGTGTTGAACTTCTTTTTGTACTTTCTGATCTCTGGAGAGTCGCTCTGCGGTTTGATGTTAGTCGGGTTCACGTTTACCACCGAGCCCTTCCTATGGTTCTCCCTCTTGATGAGTTCACCCTTAATGCCCACTACATCGGGAAAACACGAACAAAATTAATGTCAACAATTCATTGTGTAGTCAACTGAGTAAAGTGTCCAACAATAAAAAAGCTGTGACCTGTGAATTACTTCATATAAAAACATTTACAATCCAGAAGAAGATGTCTTAATTGCATTTCTTTATGTACTGACAGATGGATATATATGTGTGCATGCAGATCTGTGTGTGAGTGTGTATGTGTGTGTGTGTGTGTGTGTGTGTGTGTGTGTGTGTGTGTGTGTGTGTCCTCACCAGGGCTCTGGGGTGGCGATGACATGGGGATCAATCTTGGATCAATGAACGAAAGGAAGGAGGAGGAGGAAGACGTGGAAGTGTTTTTACCAGCCGAACTGCTGACGGCCTGAAGATGTGCAACAAAAGAAAGACACATGTTCTTTTGTTTGGTTCTGGCTCCATATGCAAGAACAGACAAGTCCTAATTACAGCTCTATAGACAAGTGACAACAACTTTGCAGCATCACCATTAACACACTTTTTAGGACTTTTTTTTTTCATTACTATTGCCAGATACCTTTCTGAAAGAGCTTCCTATTAACTCAAACTGTGCCAGCACTTCCCTCTAGTGGATACATGTAACAGATGCAACTGGTCAAATATCTCCCCTTTGTTAAGTCAAGGCTTTGAAATGCCCAACACATTTTCACTACTCAGCCTGCTGTTATCCAAAGGGGGTGTCTTGATAGTGTAAAGAGAAGAGTCTTCAGAAAATATTTATTTAAAATCTCACTAGTTCCAAAAAAGGTTCTTTATTTTTATTATAAGAGATCAACGCAGGTCCTGGTCCAGGCTCTGATCATCTCACGCCTCGACTACTGCAATGCCCTCCTGGCTGGTCTACCTGCAAACGCCATCCGACCTCTACAGCTAATTCAGAATGCTGCAGCTCGATTTGTCTTCAACTTCCCCAAGTTCTCCCACACCACACCTCTCCTTCCCTCCATTCACTGGCTGCCACTGACTGAATCCGCTTTAAGACATTGGTACTGGGCTACCAAGCTGTGAGGGGCATCATCCGCTTCCTACATTAAACCATACACTCCAGCATGTGCACTTTGCTCGGCGTCAGCCAATCGGCTTGCTACTTTATCTCTGCGTGAGGGGACCCAGGTACCCCTCAAAAACATGCCGGTATGCTTTCCTGGCTCCTAAATGGTGGAATGGGCTCCCCACTGGCACAGGACAGTAGAAACACGCATCTGATTCGATTGCATCTTGGAAATTCATTTCTTACAAAAAACAAAAACAAGTTCTCAAGCACTAACAAGCACTATGAATACAATTACTAAGTTAACATGGAAAAACTATTTAGATTTAGCTCTAAACCCCCAAAACCAATAACCTGTTTAAATTACTTGTGAAAATGCATGCTAATAATAATGATCAAAATATAACAGCTGGAGCTTCTGCTTGTTTATTTGCATCAAAACACAATTCTTCAAAAGTGAACAAAGCCTTCAAATTATATTTAAAGGTCTCCTATTATATCTCTTTGTCTGAAGAGAGAAGTTTCTAATGGAGAAACTCAGCTAAACGCTGCCATGATTAAACCCCATATTATGTTCCAAACCACATCCAGCATTAGTTCTGAAACACTTCTCAGTGTTTACCACTAGAACAGAGACATTATATAAACAACAACTCTAAGTCCCTCCTGCAGACATCCTGCTGAGCACACAGACACACAGAGGTGCTGCGGAGGGGATTCAGCTCGCTGACTGTATATGGGGGACAATAGGTTGGGACGTGTCACGTGGGGGGACGTTGCCAGGAGCTCAATGTAAAGCCAGCCCACATTTCGGTTATGGTGTTTAAAAGGTTGGCGTTGAGACATATTCACAGGTTCATAACCCTACTTAAATTCAAATTATCCAATGTCTTCACTAGTATGTGTGTTTCTCCTTTTGACCAGAAATGTGGGCTTTTCTTTTGCGCGTGCATTACCAACCCAGCCTTGCAAATTGTCTGTTAAGTTGGCCCTAAACACGGAAGAGGTTTTGATGATTGAGTTGCATATTCTAATACACGCTATACATTAGCAAAGAATGCTCCTAAAACCTGAATAATATCGGCACATCCCAAATGTCTACATCTAAAAACGATACATTTAGAATAAGTCCTAATTAAATGCACCCTAAATTACTTTGATGTGTACATGAACTGTATGGAGAAATAATAATAATGTGCATGTAAACATAGTCACTGATATCCTAACAATGAACTTTTCAAATGTGTTGATTAAATGTAAAAAGTTCCTCTGACTACACTCTCCTCCTAATAAACTCACATGTAGTTCCTGGTGTGTGGGGGATCGAGGGGCTGTGGGTGACTGCGAGTAGTTCAGTTCACGCCTTCGCTGCTCCTGGCCCAGTGCATTGTGGGTAGGACTAGAGGAGGAGGTTTTCTGCAGAAGGTCTGGTAGCATGTAGGCGTCATCTGAAGCTACACGAGAAATCTGCACAACATGGTAAGAGACTAAGAATGAGGCACGAGAAACACAAGCAGAGCGTATATTAAGTGTGTGTGTGTGTGTGTGTGTGTGTGTGTGTGTGTGTGTGTGTGTGTGTTTGCAGGGTACCTGATTGAGATTGTGGTGAGGCTGCAGCACGATCCCATCAGGTATTCCTCTGAAGTATTTCCCCTTTCCGTTCGACAGGCCAGACCTTCAAACACAGACAGTGGGAGATTTTTAAACCCGAGTGTGACTGCATTTATTAGTATAAAATAAAAAAACAGATCAACACATCGTTAAAATCCAAGGCAATGATTAACATCCATGGATAGAAAGGTAAAACCAAAAGAGGAATAATATATACGTAAAACATAATGAACACTGTATTCTTTGAACCCTCACCATAAGCACACGTTACTCTGTGTTTATACAATCAATTTTAACGAGACATTTGTCAAATTCTATTTGGCAAGCTTTATTTTCAAGGTTTACATATGGTCTAATAAACCAGAAATTATGCCATGGGAAGTTTGCATTTAAAAAAATGTGCTGCTTTCCCTCAATACAATTTGCAATTTGGAGTTAACTGAGCCTCAGCAGTCAGCAGAAACATTTCCACACACGGGGTTTAGCGGCACAACTGAGTAAGATAACTAAAACTACTCTCTGATTCTTGATATTGGTTTCACAATTACAAGTTGCAACAGGCCAGGTTTCATAACTGGCATGTGGGAACACTGAAAGAATGACTGAATTCTTTGTAATGGCCAGTCAATCGTACCTTTCAGTGGTTTGGTATTAAAAGGAAGGACTGAGTAAAATATAATGAAAATAACATATATAAACAAAATAAATAAGCACAATGCCATTAGAGAGTGGTGCAGGAAGGAGTCAGTGTTTCAACACTTCCTGTTCCCTCATCCCTCATTGTGGATGGGTGCCTGAAATGAGGTCTGTAGCTAACATTGAATTACATGTCACTTTTTAGAAGTTTTTATCCAAAGCAACTAACATACATTCAATACTGTGGATAATCCCCACAGGAGCAATTTGGAGTGAAGTGTCTTGCCCAGGGACACAAACACATGCCCTGATCCAAAGATCAGCGCAGTATCCCACTGACCAACGGCCTCGAGATTTTCACATATTGTTTCAATGACATAATAAGTCAGTAAATACTTCACTTGCGAATGTCTGAAGCTTCTTTGTGTCTTAAAAACGATGTTGCTAACAGCTGATTACATGTCTCTACAAAAAGTCATCAAGGCAAACATTAGCAGACTTTAGCTTAGCGCTGGGGATTTTGTTTATAGCCTAGCGTTAGCATTTTTGCATTTACGCTTTAACTAAACATTTGTTTGCCACATATCTTCCTACTGCGATAATCCAAAATCCACAGGAAATCCCCTTTTTGTCAAGGGATCCCTTGTGATGCTAACCTCGGCCTACATAAATACGCCATCACTTAACAATCTGTCATACTGATGATGAAGATGTCACGTCAACAATCTGTCATACTGATGATGAAGATGTCAGGTCAACAATCTGTCATACTGATGATGAAGATGTCACTTCAACAATCTGTCATACTGATGATGAAGATGTCACCTGTTCCTGTCTTCGTCATCGCTGCTGCCGACCTCGTCACTGGAAGAGGAGTATTCTGTGGCTTTGTTCAGCCGAACCAGAGCAGATCTGACACCCTGCAGTACGGAGGAGAGGACAGAATGAGTAAATGTGGTCAGGAGATCAGAGAAAGAGCAGAGAGGTGAAGAATAAAAATGTAGACTTTTGTATAATGTGGTTCGAAGAAGAGAATAACACAAACTATTCTACCTCTAAGCAAGAAGGACTATCACAACATGCTTGGAGGCAACTTTAAATTTAATGTAGAAGCCAACTTTTTAGTGTTTTATGATGAAACTGCTCCTCATTGTGACTCAAGATCAATGTCAAAGTACTGTCAGTGTACCTGTGTATTTTCCTGGGTCCTCCTGTGCTGCTGGAGATGGTGTTGTAGACGAGGACTCTCCAGCTTGAAGAAGCCTTCAAAACACACACACACACACACACACACACACACACACACACACACACACACATTAGTTACATTAAATTAGTAGCAGTTGTGGAGCAGGATTAGGGTTTGTGTTAGGGTGAAGCAGTGCACTGAACTCGTACCATAGTAACATCAGTGCTGAGACTTTATAATTACCGTGGACAAATGAGGCCATTGTGGAAAAACATGACTGCCTTTGCTGCTGTCTATATGGGATTTTACATTGTGTATCACTAGGGGGGATAGGTTTATAGACAAACACCGTAACTGTTGAGTACTGCCTGTTGGAGCCGATTTACTTCAACTGGTCCTAAAGCAAGACCTGCTGATGCTTAAGCAGAAATATTCCCACAAAAAATCCAATTAAGGTTAAATTATGAGAGAAAATGACTTGTAACCACCAATATCATACTTACAATACACTATCAACGTCCATGAATGGAATATCAACATCAAGCTGGCCACTAGATGGCAGTAGATATATATGATTTATCACTGTAATAATACATATATTTAATTATACAAATTCCAGCCTGAATGAATTCTGAGTCTGTCAATATTTGAGAAAGCTGTTTTTCCTGCAATAAAGCTTATTCAAAACCACTTTTTTCTAGATCCAGCCTCTTTTGGAAGATACCCAGACATCTTTTCAGTGTACCTAAATTAAGCTTAAGTGGACACTACACTATATAACAGGTTTGAACACAAACATGACAGAACACAAAGCAAGAGCATCTGGTAAATGATCTAAAAGAAGCACCTTCCCAGGTTATATAAAACAAAGGGGTAAATAGGAGTCTTATTTTTGAGAAACACAAGCACCACATGTGATTCTTCTTTCCAAATTGCCTTAACACTGTATTTATCGTCATAGGTATCTTATTCAATTGTACCAGATTATCAATGCTCTAAATACACTTTCTAATGACATTAAAGTTCAAAGAGGGAATTTGCTTTTCCCTTAGTTAGATCACAGGCATATTTATAGCTTTACAGCCACAGTAAAGCTGAGGAAAATCTCTGATCTTCGGCTCCGAACAAAGAAAGGTCGAGGCCTGCAGTCGAACTGAGTCAGAGATATCACAAGCTGCTTCCAGCCAACTGCACACGCAAAACTTTGATATACTACACATATCCTCCAGAAAGTGTTCTCTTCCCTCTGTATTTTACAGTCAAAACAAGAGATTCGTTGATGCACAGAGATCACAGAGAGCAGAGCTTTGAAAGAGATGAGTTACTTCTCTCGAGACGCACAGGTAGAGAGAGCAGGCTTTGAACTCATCACCGTGTGGGTAGTACGTTTTTGTACTATCTGCATGTGTCTGTTTATTAGTGTAGAGTTGGGGTGTGTGAGCTTGGCATATGTGCTTTTTCGAAGCATTATTTCATACCTGTAACAAATCTTAGTGAAAAACAAGTGGCAAACTTGATAAATAAGAAATAAATCGTGTACATTGGAAGGGTCACATGTTCTGACGTATGCACCAAGCTTTGTGTCTGTAGCTAATTCCAGCTCCCTGCAAATTAAGCTAACGATGATTTCCTACAATGGCCAAGCACACATTTATCAATTGTTATGATATTTCTAATTTAAAGTTAATACATGGACTGCATGTCCATCCAATTTGGTGAAATTCTGCCCTTAAATTTTTGAAGTATCACTTTTATTGCTCATTTTTACTTTAACTTAACTTCTTATATTTATATAAATATTTTTAATTGGTCATTTTATATGAACTTTTATATAAGTATATTATTATTTATTTTCTATTTTCTCTTTTTGTCGCATGTTTTTTCTTTAACTTAGCTTATTACATTTGTATAAATTGGTATATATTGAATATATATTTATATTAATTGAACTTTTTATTTTTATTGTATTGTTTTATCTAATATATTTATTATTAATTTGTTTTAACATGGAGCCACTGTCACCGAACCCAATTTCCCCCCGGGTTAAATCAAGTTTTCTGATTAAAACAAACTATGACTACATGAGCGATAACAAAACTCCCCGAGGAGTTTATAAACACACCTGGATGGTTGCTGCCAGTTGGGGGGGCTCCCTGAAACACTGAGCGTTTATCTGCCACAGACACTGGACTGCCACTAGATGGAGAAAGAGACACACACACAGTAAGGAACACACCGTAGAGGGAACAGAGATCTACATTATACGTTTGTAATCTTTAGTTTATCCTTCACGCTGCCACTGCAATGACCCAATTTCCTCACCATTAGTTTCATCTAATCGAAAATAATCATCCAAGCTAAACTAATCTGATGTGCCTGTGACAGATTGTTCTGCAGTAGTGCATGCCAGTGTGCTGAATGGTAGTGTGATATAAATCCACAGTAAATAAAGCTCAGTGTAGCTGCAAAGATAACTGCATGGTGAAGAATTGCCCCGCTCATAGCACGGTCACAATACCAAAGATTACAAATAAAAGATGTTTATTACTCACTTCCTATTTGAGACAAAGACTTCTTTTTCCTTATTAAGGACAAATCTTTCTCTAAATTGTCCACTTATTTGCTTCTCAGCCTATACTTATAGCTACATTAGTTTGTGGGTATTCCCAAAGTTAATAAAACCTAACTTTAATAACTATAAGTAAATATATAAATCACAATGTGAGATGGCGAGGTACTATCTTGTTAACAATTCAGCTGGTAGAGGATTTTAATGTGAGAGTACAGTGTGGCTTTAAAATGTAAACTCCAAGAGGGCACTATTATGCTTTTAAGGGTTTTCTATACTGTGTTGTGTTTTTTGTGCATGTAAATGGTCTGCAAAGGCTAAAATCCCCCAAAACTTGGTAGGCCAAGAGGCGGGACAACTCCAAGTGGTTGACCAAACACAACAGAGCTGGTCAGCTAACCAATCAGAACAGACTGGGCTCTGGTTTCAGACAGAGGGTGAAAAGAGGTGCTGCAGCACAGGCAGTATGAGAAAAGTGTTTTTTTTTATCCACGCCTCTTTCACAGTTTTATTTTTTTAAGGAACTAAGAAACATTATTTTGGAAGACCCATTTTTTCTTATTTTCTCATTTGCTCCTTAGGCCCTCCATAGAAACAAAACCTAGACCAGAGACACACTAAAACCGTTCTTTGGAACTATGATGATAACTTTCTTTAATATTCTGCCAAAAATAAAATACACATTTTAAACTTTTAAAGCTTTTGACATCTTGACAATATGTCCATGGACTATGTATATATAAAACACATGTCAACCTTCACAAATAACACATTTCTCTTTGAGTTAGCTGCACACATTGTAGTTGTACAGTACCTGGAAGCGGCCCTCTTGTGTCCCATCACCAGCTCGCGACAGTAGAACTTAGAGGTAGTGCGTTCTGGGACCTGGAGTTCACACACACACACACACACACACACACACACACACACACACACACACACACACACACACACACACACACACACACACACACACACACACACACACACACACACACACACACACACACACACACACACACACACACACACACACACACACACACACACACACACACACACACACACACACACACACACACACACACACACACACACACACACACACACGAATCAATCGAAGTGACTTGACAGACAGCTAGTGAAAGCACAAAGATGGCCGCCTCTTGCTGGCTCTGATTGCTTGTTTCGCATTTCATTAGTTTGCTCTTTACGAGGACCTGATGTCTAGCCAAGCAGGGTTTCAGCTAATTATAGGAAGGTTTCTGCGGTTATGAAATCTTTCTGTACAACCTTTAAAAATGCCTAAAAGGGTTTAGAGCAAAGTGCAGTAAAATGTTTAACAACTCAACAGGAGATATTTATTACTGAGAATCCACTGAGAGCATTAGGCTTTGCTATTTCTTCACATTTCACTGTTTAAATTCCCCAAAGCCATGTACAAATTTCACATACGGACTGGAAATATTATCTGACTCAGGGATATTTCTTAACCGTTTTCAACAGTGTTGCATTCATGACATGAGAAGATTGTGAAATGGATGCACGATCGTTCTGCTTGAGAAAGCACGGCGTTTCAAACGGGACCTTTCATCATTTCTTTCTTCTAAAACTCTCAGTGGTACCAACCAGCTGGTGACCTTTTGACCTTTCATCTCCTGGGGTCGCATGACATAGTTACAGAGAGGAAGACACACCCGACAGAGCAGGAAGTCAACTGTGGGAATACCTATCATCCTTCTGACAAGTTGCCCACATCCTGCATCTGTCTTCACACTCATCTGAACAGTCACACACACTCAGTGTCTGTTGACTGTGGCACAAACGTTATTAAAATTCAGAGATTAAATGTGTTAAAAGTTGAAAATGTCTTTCTATTTAAGTGATCCATTTAGTATTAACCTCAAATACATAGATTATGAAACATTTCTAAATCTGAAATTATATTTATAATTAAATTGCAATTTTAAGAGAAATAAACTTGGAGAAAGTATGTTTGTTTCTGTAAAGGAATCAAAAGGTATGAATTTCTTCACTGATGTTTTAATAACTTTAGTTTGTTTAACTGTCTGTGTTAAGTTGCTGTTTTTTAATCTCGTTTTACTCAGTTTTTTCTTTAATGTGTTCTGTTTTTATGTTGAAGCACTGAATATTAACCCAGTCAGGGTTTTTTTTGTGGTCAGTTGAAACCTACAATAGCCCACAATGCCATTGAACTTTAGACTATATAAGCTACTGTAAAATGATTTGAATTGCGGTAAAAGTCAATAAATGCTCAGCTTTGCTGCCACACATTCCCGTCAAACCCTATTCTAGTGTAGGTCCCTGAAAGCTTTAACCGTTTTAAATCCACACCCACATGGTAAGCAGCCACCGCACTGCAGTCACATTAGAGAGCACAGCATTATTAACGGCTCTACCGACTCCATACGGCCGCCTGTTATTCACCAACATGACATAGTGAACAGACAGCTTTATTGGGCTCCCGTCCTCTCTCTGGAGTAGTTATTAGTTGTTTTATCAACTCCATATGGTGTTCTGTTAGTAAATACACCTCACAGTGTATTCTGCTCATAAAACACACAGCAGGGGGCCAGTGATGTTAGATAGAGAGCAACAGAGAGAGTTACTCAAATGTGATTATCAGTCATGTTTTTAATTAAAAGGCGCTTTATGATTAGCCTTGAAGGGAGAGTTAAACATTTTTTGAAGGGGGCGTGCTGTCTGTCATCTATTCTAGGTAATAGGGTGGTGCAGTGATGACATATTTTTGTAGGCTGACGCAGACGTTAGCATTGCAAGCGCTCGTGGATTATGATCTATGCAGAAAATAAGATCTGTTGCAAACAGACGTTTATGGTACTTAACACGTTTTGTTCAGCAGGATAATCTCCACATATGTCCCCTTGACCCTGGGATTTTTAAAACATGAATGCAATCACCAATAGTAAATGATGTTAGGCTATAAACAAACTACATCGCAGTCATATGACACCGCTAAGATAAAGCAGCTAATGTTTGGCGTGATGACGTATGCTAGTCTCATTTAGCCACTTGTTAGCAACCGCTGTCTTAAAAGACAAACATTCACTATTGGGGTATTTACTGAAGTATATTATTTGTGTGGTAATCACAGACATTCATTTCAGGAAATCTGACCAAAAATGCAAATTCATATCAGGATTTAGGACTTATTCCTGCAACCTTGTAAACAATTACCATGGATAAGTACCTAATAAAACCCCTCTTCAAATATCAAAACAATTTGTTTAAGGTAAATCACAAACAATCCTCTCCCCAAATCACCCAGTGTGCCAACCTCGTGCTAGGCACAACTTCATCAACTCAGTATAAACAGAATTCAGGATATCATGCCAACCTCTTGTGATGCAGGCTACACCATGGGCCTGGCATGCCTACAACAAAAACGTCCTCTTTCTTCAAGCTTAATTGAATTTTCGTTGATGTAAGTCGCCCAACCTGCTGCCATGTGACATGAATGTGTATAGTAGCTAAAAGGACGGTCGATGCTCACCTTAGGTGGTGCTCCAGAGTCCCAGAAGACGTCGTCAGTTGGAGACACGGGGGAAAACGGGGACAATGGGGACAATGGGGAGATGGCCATATCTGACATGGAGCTGCTGTGAGGGAAGTCTCGACTTGAGCGCAAATTGGCATTCTAGGGAGAGAAAGAAGGATTACCCAAGGTTATTTGTTACGATAATTGTACTTATACAAGACTGCTTTTACAGTTTTGCAAATAAACATTTCCGCACAGTGCGATTACAACCATTAAAGTACAGTACAGTCATTGCAAACACACAAAAAGCAAATTAGCCACCACTATTAATTCAAATATGCCAAATATGAATAATCTAGTATTCGCTCAATTGAGAAATGCAAAACCTAGCTAACACCGTTGCGAAAGTGTTTGAGATTCTCTTGAGGACATTTTTTCA
Organism: Eleginops maclovinus; assembly: GCF_036324505.1. Lineage (NCBI taxonomy): Eukaryota > Metazoa > Chordata > Actinopteri > Perciformes > Eleginopidae > Eleginops > Eleginops maclovinus. The sequence continues at coordinate 21,518,739 of NC_086371.1, forward strand.
TCCTTTAGTTCTGTTTTTTGTGATTCAATCATAAGAACAGGTCATTTTTAATTCACACCACTGCAGAAAATCAAATTATTTCTGGCGCGCAAAAGAACGCAAGTTAATTTAAATTAACACACAACCTTTTTGCTTTGCATTGGGTGTGAACAATGCATTAGCCTCAAAACCAAATACTTGTCTGTAGTGTCTACGCTAATATCATTTCAGATGAAGTATATAAAAACATTTTAATTACTCAAATGGTGAATAGAAAAGTATAGATTAGATAGAATAAAAAGAGAACACATTGCAATTCATTAAAAGGAAATACTGCAATGTGTTTTTATTATGTATACCTGGTTGAGGTGAGCCCTCTGCATGGCTGGAGTACAGGGGCTGGAGCTGCTCCCAGAGCCCAGCCTGGACTGCACCTGGCTGGGGATACCAGCAGCTAAGAGCAGCCGGGCTAGGTTTGATTCCTGGTAGTCCATCTAAAAACATAAATCACATGTATGACACATGTGGGTTTGTGTTTGTATAAAGTCATATTAAGCTTGACTATGTAATTAGGTCGACACGCTGAGATCAACATATATTTTTTTCACATACAGTACAATCCAAACTGTCTTAGCATAATATATTAAGCATGTATAATGTGGGATAGAATGATGATAAATGGTTATGAATGATGTGGTCTTGACACATCAGTTTGGAGGCCTGCTATTGGCTGATTTAGTGTTTTAGGGAGGGCATTGTGGGTAGACATGATTGCAGTCTACACTTTGGAGTTCAGCACTTTAGTATCACACTTAAAATCATCTTAAAAAGTTACTTTCAACTACTTGATACAAAGCATAATTCTTAAGAAATGTATCTAAACTAGCCCTGATATGAAAGGAGCTTCTATCACATAACCAAACAAAACAGCTCAGTCAACACCAGATGTACTCTAGGTTAATTGCAAATGAGGCGTCAACACCCTTAGAATTGAACATAATACTTTAAAGCAATTTTAGACACTTTGATGCTTAACATCTGATAGTCACAGGACAAGAGATGTGAACACACAAATAATCTTTATAGTCCGAATAATCTATTTTGTCCAATGCAACAGAGTTCAGGATAAACTTTAGTCAGGCATTTAAACAGCTGGGTCACCCAGCTGTTTAAAATACCATCTCTAGAGTTGACACCTTTGCTGTGCTTCCTGTTCCAGTTCCTGGTGTGGTTTATCTTTTATGCTCAGATTAACTGCTAGGTATAAACCACATGTTCTGTTCTACACAAACAGCAAATGCCAGAATGCAAATACCCCAATGCTTTCAACCCCGTTACAAGAGTTATCGTACATTGGATAAAACAAGTCTTCAGTTCCTTTTTTTATACACGTTTTGGTGTGAACTGTGTCCACCACATTACCATTCTGTGTAACATTTGGTAAACTTTCGGCAGACCTTGGTGGACTTGCGTGAAAGTGGCCCGCCAACTAAGAAATACATGAGGTGATTAAAAAAGAAATAAAAAAGGGATAAAACTATGATGGTGTATTGGGGCCAATCTAAGTAAAATCACACAATGGAAAGATGAAGGATGTTTTCATGTCGCACCACCTTCATGTGTGCATGATGCATTTCCATTTTACTGTGGTGTGATAAATATAATCAAAGGGATGTGACCTGCACAAACATCACTATTTTAGTTTTGTGTATTTTTCCCCTTTAAATGTTCTACTTTAAACTTTAAGAATATCCCAAAAATATTCTTGTAAATTAAAAAACTTTATTTTGGTTTCTTAGTATTTTAATATGACCCTCTCTCCCCAGGGCAATAAACGTACTCATTCTTTTACCTCATTGGACCTCATACGCCATTGTAAGAAACAAAGTAAAAAAAAACTAAAATAAAAACCTGGAAAAATGTCAGTGAAAAGCCAACAAACTCAATGAAAGCAAGACGCAGAGAAGCAGAATGACAGAATGGCAGACTAACAGATTGACAGACTGATGGGCATGGGAAGCAGAGGTGATACAAAGTGCTAGACAGCGAAGGGAAGCAGGGTTTTACCACAGAGCGCTGGCTGTTTGCGGGGCGGCTGGGAGCGGAGGCAGCCACAGCAGCAGAAGCTGTGCTCCCACTGCTAGCCGTTAGCTTCTGAACCACAGCCCCAGGCTTCTCTCTCTGCCTCTGCCTCTCTCTCTCCCTGTGTCTGTGGTCGTGCTGCAGGGACAGGAGCTGGGTTTGGTCCTTGGGCAGCGTGCGGTGGGACCTCCTGCCGGCTGAGGGCTGATGATGCTGGGCCGCAGGCTGCTGGGGCTTGGCCTGAGGCTGGAGCTGTAGCTGGGCCTTATGCTGAAGCAGCTGCTTTGGAGCCACGGCTCTCTATGTAGCAAACATGAAAAGCACATATAGATACTAACAAAGCCTGGGAGGGTCTGCAGGGAATAATTTACATGTATACTGCACTGTGAAGATAGTCATTTAAGAGGAAGATCTGCTGTTTTCAGAAGACTTAATTCACCTTGTCTTCCAGGTGAGCTCTATTTCTCTACATACATATTGTATGTTAGCCAGTTTTGTTACATTAATGTCACATATTCAAAGCAGGTTAAGAAAACAACATTGATTGTTGTTGATTGATAGACTTGTTTTCCTCATTTGTTTCTTTCCAGTATCTGGGGCACACAATCATTTTCATCTCTGAAATAGCTTTTATTATTAGCTACTGCTATTGTACATAAACAATTAAAAACCCATGCCCGATCATAAAACTTGTGTCATTTCAACAGATTTAAAGCTGATTTAATGACGTTTTCCATATTGTTTGTTGAATGACAATATTCTCAAATAGCGTGCAAACTCAGACAGTAGAAAGTCCTGTTACTCGGTAAACAAATTACATTTCAGAAGCAGAAATCATTTCAAATACAATTCACAAGAAATTATAATTATATTATTATGGCAGATCTTCTAATGAAATAACATCCGGCAGAAACAATAAAAGCTCAAACTTCTGTGGTGAGTATATGGACTGTAAGATTGCGATCATGACAGTTTGTGTATGACTTACTCGTCAAACATTAACATTTCTCAAAAACGGTTTGTTTTTAAATGCAAAAATAATTGAATATTTTGCAGTTTTCAACACTCCCAGGTTCTGTAAAATCTGACAAGACAAACATGAGGAACTCATAAAACATACACTGAATCATCAAGCTTGTTGTGACACATTCAGAAAAGCACATTTGAAGGAAGCCGATACGGTCGGAAAACATTCATAAAGTAGCCATCATTGTAGCGCTGGTAATGAAGCACGGACACGAGACAGCATCTGGTTCTCTGGCTGTGGGATCTGATTTGGAAGCAAAACTTTCTCCAGAGGAAATGCAATCAAAGCTCAAATAAAATAAATAAGCCGTCATCTACATCTCACAGCTCTGACTGTCTGCAGGCTTACAGCAGAAGAACCAAGAGCCAGTTATTACCAGGAACCATGGTTCCAGTCCTATGCCTAGGGCTGGACGACTTTGGAGAAAATAAAGAAAAGTGTTCTGCGATACATATTGACAGATGAAAGCATACACCCACCGTTCCGTAGAGCTCAATTTATAGTGAATTTTAAGACCATTTTACAAACTAAAGAAGCATTTTTTGTTCTTGAAAATGATGCGCAAATCCCAATGTCAATGCTCAACAGAAAATGACGCAGCCCTAACATGCACACACTTTCACTGGTCCAGAAGATTTATAGAGAATTACGCACACCAATTCCTCATATCTTCTCTATAAATACCCAGAAATAAAACTTTTAACAAGCCATTCAGTTCCTCTACACGTAGAGATACACTTGTTTTCGGTTCCGTTCTCCCGTCATGGTAGGTGCTTAAAGAGAACTAGGAAAAACAGCGTTAGAGGCGGGGGCCTGATCATTGCTATGAAAGTTGCTCATTGTCGCACAAAGCCAACATATCCTAACTATCGAGACCGAAAATATCCAGATCATCCCTGGATCTTCTGCATCCATTGGGCCTATAGAGTGGTGCAGTCATAAAAGTATTTTTGGAAGTCGAACCGGATATTAGCATTCTCAGCTAAATCCAATGGGATTTGTCCATTGGAGTTAAACATTTTGCAGAAAATAAGCTCTGCGGCAAACACACATTAATGATACTGAGATTGTTTTGTTCAGTAGGATGATCTGCACACATTAATACATTTTATGAAAGTAGAAGCATACATTGAATTGCTGAACGTAAATACCTAATGCTAGACTATAAAATAAGATAAGATAAGAATAACTCTATTAATCCCAAACTGGGAAATCTGTGCTGCAGCAGCATAATACCATACAAGGCAAAGAAAGGAATTCTAAATAAGCTGAAGCCAGCCAATGTTCGACGTGAAGAAGTCTCATTCAGTCACTTATTGACAACCACCATTTTTAAGACACGTAGAAGCTTCAGAAATTATCGAGTGGGGTATTTACAGACGGATATTATGTCGTAGAACTAAACGTAAACATTTTGTAAGCTTTTATTAACCACCGATAGGATGTAAGGCATCTAACCAAAACACTTATGAAACAAGGAAGCCTAGAAGTTAAGTAAAAAGCTAACTCTTTTCAGGGTTCAGGACAGGAGGGAAAATAGCTAAAGATAAGGTTAATAACATATTTTACAAACTTTTAGGACCTAAAGATTTAAAACTAGGGTATGCAAGAGCTTGTACTGTGAAGTTGATTTAACTGAATATAAATACCTAGTTTAAAGACATCTCTCTATCAATGGGGAAAAAGGGGTTTCTGGCCCAGTGACATCATGTGACAAAAAAGCTGCAATGCAATGGTTTGGCCAATACAAAAATTGGCTTCAATGCCCATTGCACTTCCTGGAGGCTTGAGGCATGACCATAGTGCCACATGCCGAATACATGAGCTAAAATGCATGTGACTTCTGCTACAGAGGGGAAACCAGTAGCTATTTAAGGCTGTTTCTTGAGAATGACAAGACATATACCAAAATACCAAACTAACTCAGTTTAACTAAAAGCCATGGTACCACTGCCCTGAGCCTATTCACTATAATATAAAACACTTCATAGTTCTATCAGCAATGTACCTTTAAAATTACCTCTAAAGCAAAAATAATTTCTAAATGATTAATAATAAAAACAGTGAAAGATGGACACAAAATTAAAAAATGGGTGAATATTTAAATAAATATGGTTATTTCATTAAGTTATGTAATTTACAGCTCGCATGATTTTGAAGGCTACAACCTTTATGCATAAAAATGTTAGCAGTATTAATAAAAAAATGTAGAGCCTCCACATCTCCATTCAAACTGGCAATAGAGGACTTCCAAATATTTTATGATGTGGTGACAATTGAAGCAGCAACATATGGCGTTGCTGGCAAAGAAAACATTGAAACACCATCTACTGGGTTAGTATAAAGGGATATTGTTTTTACCAAAGTAAAAACAATATCTCTGTTACCTTACGGGGGTTGATTACAATTATTGCATTTAAGATGTGAAAATTATACAGCTAAGTATAGGAAAAATAACCCCTGATTTTAAATAAATTAAAAAAGCTAAAAATCAATTTTTCCTTGAGGGGTTACAGAGGGTATAAGAAAAAAATGTCCCCCCCTAAAAATCTTCCTTCTCCATTTTTCTGAGTTTAAATGAATTGCTCTAGTTCATGAGTAGAATATGGAGTAACATCAAGAGCAACTGTCATCATTATACAACAAAGGTCAGACAGGAGAGAAGAGGGAATTAGGGATGTAAGAGAGTAATGAGTGTGTTGGAATAGAAAGGGTATGCCTTTGTGTGTGTGGAACCCCTCATGAGTTCAGAATTTCAGACAAAAAGACGAGAGATGAGGTGAAAGGGAGTTGTGAGAAATGAAATAAATTACATGCTGGGAAGAAAGAGACAGAGAGAAGGAGAGAGAAGGTACGCTAAGCAGAGAGACCGATGAAGAGTGGAGGCTTTAAAATAAAAGCGATGGCATGCTGTGATAAGCACCAGCTTTAAAGCTTGTTGAGATGTGCAATGCTGCTGCAGTACGCACTCTGTCACTGTTGTCTCTCTCAAGTTCCACACTAACAGGGAATTAAAAAGACCAATCCTTCACCGCCTCCTCCAATGAGAACTTCAAAATGATGAACTTTCCCAGCCCCAGCAGGGCGCCGGGTTTCCAGAGCACGACACAAACCAACTGTGTTTTAAAACATCGTTTCAACCCGAGTGAAATATGAAGATAATATAGCTTAGCCATTTTTTTTAATCTTCCCTGCTCCACTGCAGTGTGCTAAAGTCTTTTCCTTTGAGATAGGGTTGTGAATAATCACGGTATCATTTCTTCTTTTTGTGTTCAATGATTAATCCAAAATAAGAAGATAGATTTTATTATTTCCCTATCCATTTATCGATCCAAATCAGCAGTAAGCAATTTGCTGGTCAACATTAAATATCAACATAAATGTAACAAATAAACAGGCAGATTTAGTCTCCGTTTCATTAATGAATGCAATCATCTATTTGCAGTTTTAGACATTTTATTCCGAATGAATATGAAAAAAACAGTTGTTATAAGAGAAATATTTTGAAGACGTGGAAGTCATGAAAGAGAGAAAGTAACAAAAAAAAGGGACAATCAGCAACTTTCCAAGATATGACATAAAAAATAAATTAAGAAATATCAATAAGGTCAAGAAGAAGGAAACAAATATGAAAACTAAGAGATAAAATTAGCAAGAAGACAGATAGAAAAAGTTTAGAGTGAGGAAGAGAAAAAGAAAGAAAGAAAGAGGCAACCTCTACCTGAAAGGTGTGCACACACTCATAATGCCGACTCCTATTCAAGTGTGTTGCTGCCAAAGTCAACGCGCCTACAGACTGTTTAAAAATAAATCCCACCTCATATGAAAAATAGAGGAATAGATGACAAGTAGTAAGAAAAGTAAAGAGTGAAGGTTCGTTACCTGCTCTGCGGTGGAGTCCAGAGGCCTTTCTGACACATCGGCACTGCGCTGTCTGCCTGTCTGCTCCTGTGACACACACACACACACACACACACACACACACACACACACACACACACACACACACACACACACACACACACACACACACACACACACACACACACACACACACACACACACACACACACACACACACACACACACACACACACACACACACACACACACACACACACACACACACACACACACACACACGGTTGATTTAAGATGTCTGTAAGTTGTGTTAAATTACTTTTATTGTTTTTTTATTTAACTAATTCCACCTTAATGAAAATTCAGATCATCTCGTTTGACATCATTGTATTTTTTGACCGTCCAAGAAAGTAACATATGATCACAAGAACGGCAAAACACTGACAGCCACACATACTTTAATTAAGGGTACATAAGGTCTTGAGCAGAATCCTGAGAGGTGGGAACTAAAATATTCAGTGTGCAAGATGGGACGGAGCTTTTAGCCCACGCCCTCAACTCTAAATATTTCATTATGACCTCCTTTTTGAATATTTCCTGAAAATACGATCCAAACTGGGCATTTTTACATTGAAATGTGGGATACAAGTTACTCGATGAGATTATTAGCAGCGATTGCCCCATTGCCTTTAACCTGTTTTAATTGGGCGTCTTAAGGGAATGGAAGTAAAACAGCAGCTATAACTCAATCTAGTATTAACACAAATGATAATGACGGTAGCGGACACCCACAACCTCATGTAAATGCTGCCAAGTGAGCACTTAACAAGCACTTTTTACCAAGCATGGCACACATCTTATTAGCAACAGGAAGGTTTAGACTTTTGGGAAACGTTGTAAACATGGAAATATGCGAGTTATAAAATGGCCTATCATGGTCAAATTCTACCTAAAAGAAAGACTGATTAAGGGAAGAGCACAAGGCCACTTCTTGTCTTACATTCCCTTGAGTGGTTGGAGTAAGGCAAACAACACTAAGTTCCTTTTGCGGGAACTACATAATGTTTTAAATAGAACACATTTTCAGATTTCTCTCTGAAATCCTCACTTTCGTCTTTTGATGTTTCTTGATGGACAGAAAACTTTACTTGTAGCAAAAGTAATGCCGTCAACTACTGTAGTTAGCACTTAGCTCAGTTTCTCGCTGCCAGGACTGGGCTCAGGAGGGGATGTTTGGTGTTTACCTAGCTTAAGACCATATGTTGAGACCACTGGGAGGAGGTAGAGCAACAGTACCGGGTCTAGTAATATTAGCTGGAATACTACGTCTTGTCTTGGTGCACCCACTTCATATTTGTCAATTTAAGCAATGTTGTTGACTGGCTAGTTTTTGATCAAAAGTAATACTATTATATTATGTCTATATTTACAACTGCAGTGTATAAGTGAATTGTAGGGGGCACTGAATTATACTTTATCCTAAATTGTGTTGGTTTGACACTTGGGCGATTTTGGACATCAATCAAGTTGAAGAGGTCAATGAACATCTGTCGCCAATTTTTTCGTGGTGTTTCCAGCTGTCATCACCTTTTCAGGATCGGGGGGGGGGGGCTCCCGGCAAAATACACAACATTGATTGGCTGATCGGTTGAGGTGAATCAGTTGCAAGGAAAAGATAAAAAACTACTCTAGTCAAGAGTGCATTCTTTTTTTCCTTTTCATCTCATTGTTCTTATACTTGGATATTTGTACATTGACATGTCTGGAATAAAGATGTCCTGAGTGGGAGTGGTTGGAAAATCCGCTGCTTTGATTCAATCTGTCTATTATAGCAACATTTTTTATATCTACAGCCTTTTTGAATGACCAAGGCCATGATGAGGCAACATAAGGCCCGTTGTTACTAGTTCTTTTAAGGTGGTTTGATGTGTCAGGGCCTTTAAACCACCGACACAACACTGAAATGCATGATGTAATGTGTGCCCAATCAATCAATTGTGTGAAATGATTGGAACCGCTGCGCCAAGACAAGTTCTGCATTTGACAAAATACAAGACATAACATCACACTCATGAGCCTGTGACATGATTAAATGCAGATGCATTAAAACCTAATGAAGCATCAGATGGATTCATTAAGCATACCCAATCTAATGACTAAGAGGCGATCTGTGTAATCAGAATGTAATACATACAGATAGCTCTCTGCCACACACAAACACACACACACACACACACACACACACACACACACACACACACACACACACACACACGTACTATAACTAGACAGATATTAATAGCAATGGAATACAGTGTCTTCTGCATGAAGAAATCACTGTTCCTAACCTGCTCCTTGGTGTTAATATGCACCTATTGAAAATCACTGGTGTGTGGGATGGATTCATTACGCACGTGTTCAAATTAATAATTAAAAAAGGGATTTCATATATAGTAGAGCGGACTCTCTGTCTTACTTTAGAAGGACTGGAATTGGCAAAGACACTTCACCCTCACACAATCGCTGTGTAACACTTTCTCACATAAAAGCTGATATGATATATATTTCCCACAGAATGGTAAGGTGTTATAAATTCAGTTCTAACAATGTAAAATATATTTGAATAGCAAAGTCATTGAAGTGAAACAGCTAATTACAGAAGACTTTTGAAAGTGCTGTTAAATCATCATTTATTTAATATGAACCTCGTCTCTCATATAGATTTAATTCCTCAAGATTTCATTTGAGGAACACCGGCATACCGCACCCACCGTTTGATGTAAAATGTAATAAAAAAACATGAGTAGAAATCTCTTGTTCCTTGTGTTATGATGGGATTTAAGGTGATGGAAACGGGTCCAAAAGTTAACTTCCCCTCTCAAAAAGTTTTGTCTTTAAAAGGGAAAATTATGAACTATGAGATCTAACCTTTAAAAACTTTTTTCTAGCAAAATGTGTCCAGGAGAACTTTTTTTTTTTTTATCACCTGGGCTTGAGTTCAGAGTTTTTGAGCCAAATAAGTTCAGGAGTTTATCACTGCAGCATCAATTATGCACAGACACACACACACACACACACACACACACACACACACACACACACACACACACACACACACACACACACACACACACACACACACACACACACACACACACACACACACACACACACACACACACACACACACACTTACCTGTCTCCTGTCACTCCTCCTGTTTCTCTCATCCAATAAGATTCTGTTGTCTTGGAGATCAGACTCCTCTCCCAGAAAGACCTCTTGAAGCTCCGCCCACTGAAAGGGGCAGTCTGGCAGCTGCCGTCTCTTTTGCTGGAAAATGCACAATTGTTCAAGTATTTACAAAAATAACACATCAACACTCTGGCGATTTAGGGATCAAAGTCGTACATTTGTAAAAGATACTTGATGTTGATCCACACTTCAAAATGAGGTCAGATTGTTCCTTGATAATAAAAACACGACCATTCTTCAAAGGGTTTTTTCGATGAAATGTGTGACTTTAATCTTGAAATGTAACATTTTATAATCTCTGATATTAAAAGAAATTCCTCCAAAATTATATATAGATACATTTCATTATTCATTTCTTAACCTCAAAAAGGCCCAAATACCCTGTCAAACAAGTACACTATTTTTTGGCACGTATTGTTCTGTTTTTTTTGTGTCATTTCTATTTGTATTCATTTAACCAATTATCTAAAGAAGAACACAAATCTATAGATCTTGTAAGCATTGCAAGAGCAGTTAGTGAGCAGAGTCACAATGTGACTCAGCAGGTTGAGAGTGAACTGAACTTGTTCAGAATTTAAGTAAATACAGAAGAAAATATATGAATAAACCACACTTACATCCTCTAACTTTTGCCGCTGCTCGTGTTGCTGTTGGATCCTCTTCTGTCGGTCGGCCAGCAGCTGCTGCTTGTAGCGCTCCTGCTCTGCCAGCTGCTGCCTGTGCTGCTGCAGTGCCTGGACAGGAAATGTTGAATGAGCATAAATGTAATAAAATTTGGAAAATGAAACTGTTTTAACACTTGATGGTAGTTTACACTCTTTAATTGAAGGTTTAAAATATATAAACCAAACTGGGCTGAAAGCACACTCTGTTACATGTGCTTTCTCTATACAGTATATGTGTCCTTCTGTACTTACAATTACAATTTGAGTGCATAGGTGTGTCCCAATGTGAAGTTTAGCAAAGCGCAGTACCCGGATGGTGCACTCATTATGGTCAAAAAGTGTCAAAGAACGAGTCACCGTTAATTTCATTTAGTTAATTTAGAAGTCTGTTTTGATTTGGTATCGCGAATGATAATGTTGCTAGCTAGCTAAAAGCCAGTTCAAGTGATTTAAGAAAATGCTTCACAAACATTCTGCAAGTGTTGACAAAGCAGGCCGTGTGATAAGGTAAGTGTCCAATTTGAGACAAAGCAAACATCCACTGTTTTTGCAATTACCATTTATTATCGTCATATTGATCAATCCGCCAATTAGAGTCTTGATTATTCATTGTGAATCATTTAAGGTTTAATTTTGGTTTTAGAAAATATATATACAGAGGTTCGCCAATGACACTTTGAATGTCTGCTGTCATAGATTATTATGTAATAATTGTACGTGGTGGAAAAAAAAGTCATTCTTCTGGATTTCTAACTGACCGCCCGCTATTAAAACAAGTAGGTGCATTTATCTGCGTGCGGAAAGGATAATAAGACAAAACTTTTTTTAACAGGAGTGAAAATGCTGTTTTTGAAGGACATAAAAATACAGATTGATGCTGTACATAAAATATATTGTATCCCTTTTTCTTTTATTCAGCAACTTAAACAAACATATTCACACCTTTGCCTACTGTGATATTTTTATTTTTCTAATGTGTATCCATATAGTTTATACATAAAAGACAAATGTGAAAAAATAAATGTGATTCTTTAATACGTTTTGACTTTAGTACTGTTAAACAGTTGGGATCGCACAAGTCTGAAACATTCAAACATGGAATCGAATTCTACAAATAGGATCAAATATCACCATAGCATAATCTTCATCTACAACTTTGCAAAAAATACTGGGTTTCAACAGAATGAACACACATGTAAATAAAAAAGAATCCTAACAGCTTTCAAAAGTTATGCCCTATAATGTACTGGATATTATTCAAGTATTAATTCATGTGTAGAAGGTTGTGTATGAACTGGAGACCTACCTGTTGTCTTTGTCCCCCGCCTCCCCCGAGGCCTCCCTCTCTGCCCCCGTCACGATCCTCCGTCTGTAAGCGGAGGAACTCCCGTCTTAACGTCCACTCGCCGGGAACGTTCACTATGGAGCTGAGAGAGGGACAGAGGGACGGAAAAAAACTGTGTTTTTGCTTAATGGCAGCCCCTCTTATGTAATGAAGTACACTAGAGAACGGATGGGAAACAAAATGCTAAATGGTTGACACACACACACACACACACACACACACACACACACACACACACACACACACACACACACACACACACACACACACACACACACACACACACACACACACACACACACACACACACACACACACACACACACACACACACACACACACACACACACACACACACACACACACACATCTCGTCTGAGGAGTGAGTGCTCAGTTCCTAGTGCCATCTGCTGTTTGACGTCCAGGGACACTGACAGAGAGGCTAGTGCATCTGTGCATGGATATGTCCTGTAGTCGTTCATTAGCTTTGCAAGTGAGGAGATTCATAACTACAGAATGTTCCATTAAGCACTGATAATGATAAAGTAACAATACATTATTTTTCCAAATCTTTGAAACATTATTTGCATGCAGAGCTGCACGATTTGGAAACAAATTGGCATTGGTTTTTTTTTAGGAGAAAGCTAATTTATAAAATAGGTTACTGACTACTATTACTAACATATTCTTTGTTATAACGACGTATTTCACATTATCACTGAAAAATATATTAACGTAGTCATGGTGGGATTTTTTAAGAGGATTGGTACCAAACTCTCTGCAGAATCAAACAATTCAGAGACTTTTGCCTATATGTAATATTTTGCTTATTGCAATAATCGATATAGCCATTTTTTATAAAATGTCCATCAATTGTGTATCCCTTTTTGCATGTTCACCCTAATTCACTTACTTTGTATGCTTAATGTCAGGATTAGAATCAGGATTTTTGCAAAGAAGGTTTACACATATGGAATTAACAACATGAGAAACTAAGGTGTACAAAATTAGCAGGTAAAGAACTTTTATAAAAGTTATTTTAAGAAAACTTAAATAAAATACAAAAAACGAAAAAAGTTAGTACAATAAGAACATCACACATTACTTAGAATGTGCAGTACATCAGAATTCAGAGTGGTAGTGCAGTGCAGTTTTCCAGAGAAATGTGCAAATAATAGAAATAAATGTGAAAATCTGCACCCTGTGATTCATTTCTTCAACAAAAATCATATCCGGTGTGTAAAAGCTTTTACCTTGGTTCTCCTTCCTCCTCTGTCACCTCATCACCATCTTCGTCACTGCCACTGTATTCATACTCTGGACCCTCTGAGAGAGAAAAGAAGAGAGTCATTTGTTTGTTAAATATTAGGTTATTAAAACCAAAACAATCCAATGTATCCTTGCAAAGAAATACATTTTCATTAATATACAACCCCTTTTTTTCCCCCTAGCCTTAAAAAGTGTAGGCCGTAGCTGACATTTAAAGAATATGTTAGTAATCTAGCTAAATGTTGTATTAACACATTCAATGCACATTGGTGAATGCTCTGCGATATTCATTCATTCATAAACATTAAACGGCACATTCCAACAACGTTTCGAGATTACAACGGCTCAGCTATTGCCACAGTGTACTAGTATTAACAAACGCACCCTTTTATCGGCTAAAAATAATCTGAACGGTTCAAAATTAGGTATGTCAACACGGAAAAAAAACATAACCACCAAACAGCTTTTTTACTATCAATCAAAAAAGAGGTGTGGTCATGGGTGGTGCTTGGCTTGAAGTCCTCTGGTCTGTTCAAATTCTAGTTCTGCTTCTCTGGCTCACTAAAGCGTCCAATGTTTGATTGGAAACTTCTCCATGCCTGCTGTCTCGCTCCTTCATCATCTGCTGCCAGTAGCAATTTAGTCATTATCGAAGCCACACAAAAGCACAGTGTGGGCAAACTTGGGCAACAAGAAAGTAAATGAGAGTCTTGTTTAGTGGAAGACATATGGGACGGAGTGGTTACACCAACAGCATTGCTGTATCATCTCATTTCTGACTCAAATGCCGTCACTAGAGAAACTTTCTCTCCTTTTTCGCCTCCTACCATGGGACCCATAACACATGTGAATTAGCCTCGCTCCCTGCCCACACACATCATTGCTATGGAGCTATTGTTTAGGTACAACTGTTCTTGAGTGTTAATTAGACCTAATAAATTTGGATTGTAGATTGGAAAATTGTTTCTAAAAATCCCAGCACAGGCCAGTTCCAGTGGGCTTGTCTTCCAAAGGCCAGGAAGATGGGCCAACCAGCTTAGCGTAGCATTTGGCCAACATATGGTGTGAAAGTAGCTCGGTTAACTTGAACATTAACTCTACCCGCCATGTGTTGCCATTAACATGCTAAAAGGTGCATTTTTTAGCCAGAAAGTAGCAGGAAGACAGACAAATGCAGCTTTTCCAATGAAAGGAGGAAACTCTGTTGCAGTGATGTCATGTTTAAAAGTTTTGGCTCACTCTGAAGAGCAATTTGAGGGTTAATGCCTACTTTTGCTGACTGAGAAGTGGCCGCCTCTTTTTTTTAATGGAGTGGATCATCTTCCAAAACATAGACCAAGCTAAGGCCAAACTACACTCCTGGGTAAAAGAGTCACATCCTTTTTGCATGATGTCCGCACCATACTGTATTTTTACAGTTTAGCAGCAGGGACTTTTCCCACATGTTCTTAGACTACCAGCTTTTCATTACACTGGAGACGCATAGGGGCACACACACACACACATTCAAGTGTGGTCTTTAACACATTGCATTCATACACACAACACATGCAGAAAGTCTAGCAGTCATTAGTGTGTTTTTATAAGCTAACAGAGGATTAGAACCAGATGGTCATTCTGTTTCCTCCTTCCTCCCCCTCTCAGCTTCTCTCTCTCTCTCTCTCTCTCTCTCTCTCTCTGTTTCTGTTGTCACCCCCTCCCCACACGAAGATGAATAAACCCTAATAAAAAACTGTCTTATTTAAACATCAACATGAGAATGAAAGAGGTCTTCGTCTCCCCCTCCCCTGACTCTCGGTTTGCTTTACACCACATATTCGCCTCATCATCCAGAGTGTAATTCACTTTTAGAGCAGGATGGGGATACAATGCTCCACCCCTCCCTGATTTCTTTTTTGTTTCTTTGTCAGCCGTGGACAGCCTTTTGGCTCCGTTCATCTTTCATTCTCTTGCTCATTTTGTCTGGCCGTCTCACTGTCGCCTTTCCTCTGTATACGACTCAATTAAAACTGGCAAAACTGGTAAAGTTCAAATAGGCAAAAAGTAGTCCAACCAGTCTCAACTGCATTTTAAGCATCGTTATTAAATGTATAGATCAAGATTTATCTTAAAGGGGCCCTATTATGCTAATTGTTAGGTCATTTTATGTCATTTTAGTATTCTGTGCCTCTTCTGAGACATGTTTCAATGCTTTAATGTTCAAAAAGCTCTTTTTTTTCTCATACTGCCTGCCTCTTTCACCCTCTGTCTGAAACCAGAGCCCAGACCGGCTCTGATGTGATTCGTCGACCGATTAGAGATGTCCCACCCCTTAGCCCAGGGATTCCCAAAGTGTGGTGGGGTGCGCGAGCTGCCACCAGGGATGCGTGAGATGAAAAATGTAATGGTGGTCTGGTGTAAAAATATTACACAGTGTTGTTTTTTAAGTGGGATTTTTCCATAGGCTACAATAAAAAAACAGGAACAATAAACATTTCCTTTGTAATCCCTTTTATTTTAAATCAAAAAACTATAATTTGTTAGTTTTTGATAGAAACGTAGAAGAAGACAGCCGCTGTCTTCTTCTACGTTTCACTGTAGGCTATATATGCGCGCCAACTCGTTTCATTCATTCTTTCAAATATGATTAACTGGCTGAAATCAGGGACACTGTCAAGTGGGATGTCTCATGACAAAATTGTTAGTCATGAAGGAGGAGAGGGACCAAGAGAGAGTGAGGATTTGGAGGCAACATAGACAGAGAGAATAGGAACGAATCCGAGAGAAGAATATGAGCGGGAATCTGAAAATTATGCGCC
Source organism: Eleginops maclovinus (assembly GCF_036324505.1). Taxonomy (NCBI): domain Eukaryota; kingdom Metazoa; phylum Chordata; class Actinopteri; order Perciformes; family Eleginopidae; genus Eleginops; species Eleginops maclovinus. The sequence goes on from NC_086371.1 coordinate 21,535,018, forward strand.
AGAGGAAACCGAAGAGGAGGGAAGGAGATGGCAAAAAAGAGGTAATGAGGGTGAACACCAGACGGGGAAAAAAATAAGAAAATATGATGAAAATTATCTGGGCCTGGGCTTCACTTGGATCGGCGATACAGATTGCCCAAAGCCTCAGTGCGTGGTGTGCAGTGAGGTTCTAGCAAACAGCTGTCTGAAGCCTTCTTATCTCCTTCGTCACCTGCACACGAAACATGGCAATATAAATCAAAAGCCCCTCACATTTTTTAAAACAAAGTTGGAGGAGTTGCAGAAAAGCCCAAAACAAATGCGGTTTCATTCATGCGTTGGGTCTACGAAAGACGCATTACGGGCTTCATATCTGCTCAGTTACAGAGTAGGGAGAAAGGGGCTGCCGCACACAATTGCCGAAGATGTGTGTTTGCCAGAGGCCAAAGAGATGGTGGAGCGTATGATTGGAGAGAAAGAGGCAAAAAAGACATGATTCCTGTGTCCAATAACACTGTGTCGCGCCGCATTGATGCCATGTCTGAAGACATCCTGGCTACATTAGTCAGCCGTGTGAAGAAAAGTGAGTTTTACTCTCTGCAAGTAGACGAGTCTACAGATGTTGCAAATCTGGCCCATCTTCTTGTGTATGTCCGTTACCTTTTTAAAGGAACGGTACAAGAAGATTTTTTGTTCTGTCGACCCCTTGCTACCAGAACAACAGGAAAGGAAATCTTCAATTTAATTGACGTTTTTATGAGGACCAATGGGATCGACTGGGAGCGCTGTGTGGGAATTTGCACAGACGGGGCAAAATCAATGACGGGGAAACACACGAGGCTTATAGCTCATATTAGGAGTCTGTCCATCCATCAGCTGGTTACACTGCAGTGTTCACAGAGAGGCCCTCGCAGCCAAAAACATGCCAGCTGATCTACTTGCAGTGCTGAACGACGCAGTTAAACTGGTGAACTTCATCAAAGCTCGCCCGCTAAACTCAAGAATATTCACACTGTTATGTAATGAGATGGGCAGCGAACACAAATCACTGCTGCTGCACACAGAGGTGCGTTGGCTGTCCCGCGGCAAAGTGCTGACAAGGCTCTTTGAACTCCGGCACGAACTGCAGCAGTTTTTTGAGGAGAATCTGTTTCATTTGGCCTCCAGTCTGCATGACGAAGATTTTCTGAAGAGGCTCGCCTATCTAGTGGACATCTTCTCAGCTCTGAATGAACTCAATCTAAGTCTGCAGGGAGTCAGTGTAACTGTGTTCAACACACAAGACAGGATTGAGGCCATGATAAAGAAGCTACGGTTCTGGGCCAGTTGTGTGAGTGGGAACACACACCTGTGTTTCCCTACGCTTCACGAGTTCTTGGGGGAAAATGACGTGGACCTGGGTGAGCATGTGAAAAGTCTCAGAATTGAACACCTCAACCAACTCGCCGAGCAGCTACGGAAACACTTCCCACCTATGGACACATCTCGTGCTTGGATTCGCAATCCATTTGAAGTTTCCCTGCCCGTCCCACAGCTGTCATTTCATGAGCAGGAGCAGCTGATCGAGCTGCCATCTGATGGAGCGCTGCAGTTACAGTTCAAACGAAAGCCACTTGTGGATTTTTGGACCGAGTCACTGACATCATACACAGTCCTGGCAAAGCAAGCCTTGAGAGTTTTGATGCCCTTCGCCACAACTTATCTCTGCAAGGCTGGTTTCTCTGCTATGGCAGCAGTTAAAACTAAACATCGGCAAAGACTGGATGCTGTTGAGAAGGATTTGAGGCTTAAACTGTCTTCCATTGTGCCAAACTTCGGAGAGCTTTGTGCCAAGATGCAAGCCCACCCGTCGCATTAATATGGGTAAGTATTTGTCGGTATTGATATTATTGCTACAAATATAGGCCTACTGGGAATACTCACACATCCTCCCCCGTCTCCCACCCCCCTCCCTCTCTCTCTCTCGCTGAGCGACTTTTGCGCTGCGCTTGAAAAGTTCCAGATGGATCCTCTTTTATCCTCTTTTAATTTAGGCCTATTTTATGTTTCTGAGCCTATGCTCTTTATGTTGTGGATCGTGTGTAATTTTATTGTAGCCCTTGAAAAGTTTCAGATTGATCCTCGTTTTTATTTATTTGATCTGTTTCTGAGGCCATGCTCTTTAATGTTGTGGATCGTTTGTAACTTAATTGCAATTTAATTCAATGTACTGTCGTTGTAATTTCCATAACCGCTGTGTTATGATGATGTTGATGTTAGCTCCACGGTCATTTACTATTGCTGCAATTTTTCTTTTACGCGGCTGAAAATATTAACATTTATGTCAAAATTGCTTTCTGTTACTGAGCCTGTGTCTGTCACTCATCCTCTTAAAAGTGGAAGGTAACTCTGTTGCATTATATTGAGACTTTGTTGATGTTGTTATCGTCATGCGTGTTCTGGTTATTTGCGCATGATTAAAAATGAGTCTTTATATGGCGATAAAACAAAGCTTTGTTGCGTTTTTTTTTTGTTGCGTTTTTTTGGGGGGTGCGTCAACCCGGTTGGGACATAGAAGGGGGTGCGCCGCAAAAAAAGTTTGGGAACCGCTGCCTTAGCCTATCACGTAGAATGTGTTTGAGCGTGAGCCAATAGAAGTGTAACATATTGATGTCACTATGTTACGGAAGTTAACAAAGGAATCCAATGGAGGCGTTTCAGGAAGGGGGGGAACTTGGGGAATTTATCCTTTGCTGACCATTTACATGCACAAAAACCTGTATAAAACACACTACAGGAAAGGGACAACCCCAAAAAGCGTATAGAGCCCCTTTCAAAAAGTAGGTAAATCAGTTATTTGATTCCTGAAAAGTTCTGACTTCAGTGTTTTGCAGTATTAATAGACAGTTTTGGATGTTAAAAGGGTTCGGTTTACTTTAGCAAAATAGGCAAAGTATCATCAATGCAAAAGAAGATAGTTAACACTAGAAACTAAATGAATAATTTCCAAGAACAGCATGCTATAAATGAGCAGAAATGCAGAGTATTTAACAGCCTGTGAGAAGCAGCTGCTGTGCCCATTAGTGCAGCTGGTGCACTCTCTGAGCTAAAGTGTGTTCATACTTCTTATTCCACTACAAGTGGCCTGAAACCCCAGCTAATGCAGGGACTCAGGGAGACACGATGGAACATGTATTCTGGGATGTGGCCTATTTGTAAAAGGTTTCATTAGTTATCTAAATAATTTATAAAAAGGGCCCCAGACTTTCTGGGAATAAGCTCTCCATACCTAAATAATTCTAACAATGTAGGACCACAATCTCAATCCCTGTGCGTTTTTGTTTTACAATAATGCTGTCACTCAATTTGGACACTCTGAATACTTGTGTCGATGGCATCGGTGAAGTGTCAAATCTCACAGGGCGGCTGTAACCTCACCCGAAGAGCTGGTTGTTGATGTTAGCTAGCTAGCAACGTTTGTTGTCCGCGATAGGAAATCATTACAGACCGCTCAATGAACCCAATTGAATAAACTGGGGGCTTTGTTTCAATGCTAAAAAAGTGAATAGTAGAAAGCCAATAAATACAACAAAAAAAACCCTCACAAGGTCTAAGTTTTTGTGACATATTAAACGGTGCAACCGCAATCACAGCTGTTGCTGCAGCTTCCGTTGTGAAGCCAAGACTGCAGTCGTTGAATGCCGGGAGTTTCCAGAATTCCAGAGAGAGATCTGCACTACACTGAGTGAACCTTTTGTAGTTTAACATTTAAAAGTGGATTAATTTATGCCGAACCACCCTGTGACATAAAGTGAATGACACCCACCTCACTCACAGCTACCTTCTTACTCCACTGACAAACACACAAATGGCATAAGACATAAAATGATCTCAACACAGGTTGTCCATCGGCCAGGACCATTATCATTAATACGCGGTCATCCAACAGAAAGTGCATCATATGGATAATTCAGCTGTTAATACAAGAACTGAGTTATTACTGACTCACTGGAATCAAGTCAAGTAACTGTGTGAAGCTGCTGTGAATAAAATAACTCAGAGGAAAAGAATCTGGCCCCAGTTCATGTTTTGGTCCTAGTAAAATTAAAACAGCAACTTCAATAGCAGACTCCATTTTATATTTAATACATTAATCCATCTCCATTCCATCCATCAAATATTTCTCCTATTACTTAAACGAGAGAGCCAACAACATTAAACACTATATCTACAACAAAAAAAAATCTGTACTTAACTATAGCATGCTCTTTTTGTTAAAAATAAGTGAAACAAATATTTATTTATGTTTTTTGTAGCTGTTTGTTCTGTACCGTTTGCAATTTGAGGATTACAGTGGCAACGCACAAGCAGCACATTTAGGAGGACTCAGAGAAATGTACTAACTGAATTAAAAGTTAAGAATGAAAACAACAGACTGAAAGAAAGAAACAAGGTGACATTTTGGTTGGACTTACAGTTTCGTCAAATCTAATCTGATGACTAAAACTACTAAGACTAAAACATCTGACAAAATTGACATTGACAGTGAAGTACATTTTCTTAGTGTCCAAACTTTGGTACTACAACCTTTCAAGCCTAAAAATACTTCTTCCATTGAATTACGTGGGGAAAGACGTCAAAATCAGCGTATAATTTTTGGGGGGGTACGTCAACTACCCAGAACCTTTTTATAGCCCAAATTTGAAAGATTAGGGCCTAATAGTAGTATAATCCGCTAAAACCCGAATCCAGAGTTTTTTTTGCCTTTCCATTCATTTAACTGAGCCAAGAACAGCTGTGACAGAGCAGATTGGAGGCGGGGCTTAAGAGTAAAGCAAGTGCCTACGCTCTATGGGTCCAGATACGGTTATTTTGGCTCTTCAGAGTCATGCCAAATTGCCTTCATTTGCCACTGAGCAACTTTATAGGAATGAACGGTGCCCCATCTCCAACGCTGTATGCGGTTCTCTTTATGCACCCATTGTTTAAAGCTCTTCACACATCTGTTATGCTTAAACTATTTCTCCTCACCTTTCTCTTTTTTCTTTCTGGTTCTGTCCAGGTGATCTTTGAGCATGATGCGCACTTGTCTCTCGTTTGCCAGATCCCGGATGAAAGCGTGTCTCAGCAGGGTGTCGGTGTTGGGTCGGTGCAGGTGGTTCTTCACCAGACAGCTATCGGTAAACGACAAGAAACGTTTCGACCTGTGGAAGGGGGAAAAGACAAAAGATGTTAGCATGACAAACTCCTTCAAAATGTTGAACGACAGCTGAAAACACATTTTGGATTAGCCTCTGGTCTTCCAGTCTTAAATATGTTTTTTAATATCGTCTAATTTATTTATTATTTGTATTGTTTCATTGTATTTATTCGCTTGCCTATTTCACATCCATGGTATCATTATATGACGAACACATAGCATGAGTGTCAAAAGGTTTTAACAGTTGACCCAAATTGCTTGTATTTATTAACGTGTTTTGTCATATTGTTAAAACACTTTAAGCTGCATCCTATGTATGGGTTACATGTTTGATGAAAAGTCTTCCAGTTAGCCTTCACATAGCACAGTGAGGCTCAGTTTCTGAAAGTTATTAATATCGAAATTAATTTATTCTCAACTTCCAATGCACACTTTAACTTTCAATAGCCTTTTTATTAAATCCCTTTTTAATCATCGTGTTTGGTCAGATTTTCTGTAAAGCTCTCTGTGGTAAAACGGCCAGCTTAAAGCAATCTATAAATAAACTTGAGTTGACAAGTGGGAAGTGGGTTAACGGAGCAGAAATTTCAAACACATGTAACCCACCAACCCTAACCTGTACTACATTAAACAGGTCGAGGTGTAGTATTCACTAGATCCTTATCATGAGATTGTTGACTTAGTTTTGTTAACTTATGTTCACTTAAATAATCTGTTAATAATGAAACATTAGCATAAAGAAGACCACTCTTTAAAGCAAAACAATATGAAGTATAAACCCAGTCAGAAACTAAAAGTGGAGGAAATTCAGAAATCTGTAAATAAAAATGCATTCAAATGACATGAAAAGAGAGAATAATATAAAATCTATAAAAGGGAAATTTAACAGATGAATCAAAAACAGCATTTACCTTAATCAGACATATTTTAAATCAAACTGCATTCAGATATTTGGTTGAACTCACCCAGATCTTGTTAGATAGTTATCATTTTGTCGAAATATTATCAAGTATTTCCTGTCAAAATGATGCAGTTGTATTCCTAACATTGGAGAGGTGTGTATTCTGTACTCTGAACACCGAAACAGGGGGAAAGGATTTGGTGTGGATGCTTAGTTTGTGGTCTGCTTGTCGCCTTTGGGAGGCCCTGAGGTAAAAGTACTGGGAGGCACTGCAGACCATTGGAGCTATTAAAAGCTGTCCTACCAACTAGTGTTCCTGATGACATTAATACTGAATGAAAGACAGCCTGAGTTCAACCACCAGTTCAAGCTGAAGAGCTTGTCCATTATAAATGGAAAGGAAGCGGACAGGAATATAGGAGAGGAGAAGAAGAGGAGAGTAAGAGAGATAGAGGGGGTTCATTATAACTTGGATTAAGATTTAAAATAAAAACCAGGGATGGATTACGGAAAAGGCCTATCGGGCACAGGCTCCCCTTGACTTCACCCACACATTGTGACTATAAAAAAGAGATATAACAAACCGAAAGAGCGAGATGATCATATTGAGGAAAAAAGACTACGACATGCAAAATGACTACAAAGAAAATAAATGACAATAGAAATTAGAATCAACAACAGAGATTAAAAATGACTGCAAGAGATGTCTACACAGAAAAGCAGAACTTAAAAAGAGTATAGACACAAAACACACATAACTATAGAGACCAAAATAACTGCAAAAACAAACAAAGAGACTCACGACTGAAAAAGGGCAAAACAAATACTAAGAGACACCAAATGACCACAGAGATTTGAAACAATAGTTATGAAACATGGCGACAAGGAAACCAAAACACCTACAAAAATAAACAAAAAAACTCACAAAAAGGAAAAGGGGCAAAACAAATAGACCCAAAACAAAAACAAAGAGGAAAACATTGACTACAAAAACACACAGAGACACACACTACAGAGAGATGCAAAATGATGACATCAAAGAAATTAAAAACAACAACAGATTGACAAAAATGACTAAGAAGGCACAAAAAATGACAACAAAAACAGGCAAAATGACTTAAGAGACACACAATGACAACAAAAAGAAGTAAAATGACTATAAAGAAATGGAAAATGAAAACAACTTTAAGCAAAACGACTACAAGGAGATGCAAAAAGACTTAGAAACACCAAAGACAAAACATAACCAAGAAAAACAAACTACAACAAAGTGAAATAAAAACAAAGTGACCACAAAGAGACGACATATGCAAGAATGTTGTCAAAACAAAAACATATTTCCTTACTCATTTGTAAATCAATGTAGGTTTAAAAAAAATGAAATATCTTTGGGTTTTGCACCGACAAAAAGAAAACATTTAAAAAGACACCACTTCTGAATCTGAGAAACTGGAGTTTAACGACATTTTAAAGACCAAACTATTAATCTAGAAAATAATACACATCACGAACAACCTTTAGTCCCAGCCATGAAACAGATGCGTAACAACTATGGTAAAAACACAGTCCGTTTCAATAAGGGTCAAATGCATTACAGGTTGTTATTTTTAGCTACAGGAGTGCAGATCATGCCTGGACATGCCGGTGACTTTGAGCTTTCAGTTTGTCTGATAGTCCTGATGCATGACACCCACAACAAAGACCACTTTCAAGCCCTGTTACAGAAGAGAAAACCTAAACACTGGCCATGACTTCCTGCTGTGTGTTTATGCAATGCGTGTGAGTGTCTTACCATTTCTTTGATTTTAGTTTGGGTGGAGAGTTTCGTGGTATCAGAAACAGCGCTCTCATTGGATGCATGTCGCACAGAGCTACAAACAGAGGCAAACACAGTAAAAGATGAGAAAATTAGACTGAATGGAAATGTAAATACAGAAAAACAAACTGTACAACCGTATCAATCCACGAGGTGTATGAGTGGACAGCTTTTCAACTTACGAGGGGCTCCTTCAGCCATCTCCAGAGCAGTGATGCCTAAAGACCAGAGGTCACTCTGACAACAAGAGAGACACGAAAAGGTTAGGACTGGGGCACAGGGAAAGCTAATCTCGAGCTCGTTTCGTTTCCTGTAAACTTTGGATTTCCTCTACATATTCAAACAGTAAATCAGTTTGTGCACAGCGTGACAGCACAGATCCAGGAATTACAGAAACAAGTTACAAGACTTCCAGCCAAACTTCTGGTATATCAATAAAGAAAGAAAAGAATCAGGGGATCATTTCAATGACGTCCTGGATGTCAAAAGTCAGCGTCTAATCACTTGTAGTTAAGCATCGCAAACGTTTTCATAAACCTCTGTTATATTATATTATGCTATAACTATTTTGTTGAATAAAACATAGGCTTATCATCTCATCTTGGGAAGTTCAAACAGCTATCAGAGACCATAAAAGCTTAGTAATGGCATCCAACAGGCATTTAAGAATTCAAATCTAATCATGGATGTTTTCTACGTAACGCCTAACCCTCATACCGTCTTGGATGTTGGCCAGCCTCAGCAATAAATTGCCCGTCATGGGAGGGTCGTCAGGATATAACCACCTGGGTCTTTTTAAGCTCAAGGAGCTGGCCTGTCTGCTCAATATATTGCGATGTTCAAAGTTGTTTCTAAGTTCTAGGGTTAGTTAGATGGGCAGAAAACCCAATCAAAATGTTGAATGGGTAGATACACACATGATATTTCACTGTTGTTAACATTACAATATAAGGTATGTGTGCTGCATAAATGTAGTATCAAAATCGTAAAACCTTTAGAAAATTCACACAAAATAAATGTAAAAGTGTTCAAAATAAATGCTCTGAAAGCAATAACATACAAGAACATTTCTTTGCTCATGAACTCACCTAAATCGGGAAATGGGACCAACCTAGGAGCAAAGGAAGGCAACAGTAGCCTTGAGGTTGATTAATTCCTGCACTCAAATAGATTTATTTCTTATTTACCTTAAGAGAACATCCAAATGGTCTGCATTTCGGCTATTACTAAAGGATTTTTTTTATAGTACTTTTTAAGTTCTCCATTGTCCTGCTGGATGCCTTACTCATTTCTCTCATTAAAGGTGATGAAAATGTGCCTAGAGTTGCCCGGGAAACACTACTTTTATTGATTAATTAAGTACCCTGTAGTCATAGGCAGCGTCGGGGTTCTCGTCGCAGGCGATGACCTCCGGAGCCATCCAGTAGGGAGTACCGATGAAGGTGTTCCTCCGCCCGATCGTCTTATCCAGCTGTGCCGACACCCCAAAGTCAACTGCAACAAAAAGAACGTGTGACAATTTCCCATCTCGAAACAACCACAATCTTTGCTTCTTCATGGGGTGTTTCTGCGGTTGTGTGATTTATGCATGTTTGATTGAATGACTGTGTGATTGTTCCACAGTTTTTTGTCCCGAGGTGTGCGGACTCGCTTGAGAAACCGAGGTGCTTGTGTCGATGTGTCATACCCAGCTTGACTTCGGCATTCTCCGTGAGCAAAACATTTTGTCCCTTAATGTCCCTGTGAATCACATGATGGGAGTGAAGATGGGAAAGACCCTGGAAGACAAATATACACACACAGAAACACATACACACACTGTCAGATGACCACCATCGCTCTAAGTATGAAGTCGCAAACACAGCTTTAGAATAGTAGAAGCATTATGTGTCCATTATGAAGATTATGGAACCAAGAGTATAACTTATTTTCATAACTCTGATTTCCCTTGAAGGAGAAATAACTTTAGGTAGCTGAGGCAGCCAATCGGTGGCAAAGGGTGTGTGTTTGTGTGTGTGCGCTCTCACTTCTTCAAAGGAGGTTAAACAAACAGAGGAAGTGAGTCTTATTTGGAACAATGACTTCACCATGCTTTGCAGAGTGTCTCTGTGTGTGTGTGTGTGTGTGTGTGTGTGTGTGTGTGTGTGTGTGTTGGGATGTTGAAAACAATAAAGAGGCAGCATGTCTGACAGCAGCAGGTAAACAATGGCGACAGTCCAGAGAATGTTTTTTAACAATTAAAAAATCATCAACTTTCATTCTGTTCTTGGTGTAAGCATCAAGGAGACGCATGCTTGAACCGATACTGTTTGTGTATGTGTAACACACAAACACACAAAGCAGTGCAAACATTCTTTCTCAGGACCTTGTGATCTCCCATAATGATAACCATAACATCTTACAGACATGTGTTTGAAACCGGCCTTTTAAGTATACAAATGAAAAAAAAAAAAACAGTTACTCTCTCAGTGTCACAGTGGGAAAACATGGGAGAGATACTGCTCCCCGGACGTTAAGAAGTATGGCCGTCAGTTTATCTCTTTGATGTTTTGGCAAAGGCCCAACCACTAAAAGTAGCACCGTGTTTCTTTCACATCGGCAGCAACTCATCTAGACGCTAATTACTACCTCGGTTTTCACCAGCACTTTTTTTAAAAAGGGTACAGTAATATAGTGTGATTGTATTCTGTGGGGAGATTTCCGAATTGTTCAAAGAGATCTTGAATCTCATGTCGGGCCCACATTGTTGATCTTTTATGGCTTTTAGTAAATACATGTCATTATCAAGAACTGACTGTCTAGCTTCCCCCATGCATAACTGCTGGGTTGATAAGGTTATGGTTTATTTGAAGTTGAAAATCACAACAAAACAACTCACAGGCCCGGTTTCTGAATTCCCCAAAATGAGGGAACTACCTTTATTTTACAATATAAGATGTATTTAGTTTTATATAATTTATTTTCAAATTACACAGAATACATGAATATTCGTTTTTAGATAGAATCGGAGGATGAAACCCTCTTTATTAGTCACATACATGCACACAGCAGAGCACACACAGTGAAATTGGTCCTCTGCATTTAACCCATCCTAGTACTAGGAGCAGTGGGCAGCTATTGTGCAGCGCCCGGGGAGCAATGGGGAGGGGGATTGGAGGTGTCCGGTGCCTTGCTCAAGGGCACCACAGCAGGGCCTAGGAGGTGAACTGGGACCTCTCCAAGTAGCAGTCCACTTTCCATATTTCAAGTCTGTTCGGGGACTTGAACCGGCGACCCTACGATTCTCAGTCCAAGCCCCCTACTTACTGAGCCACTGCTGGACTAGCTGGATTTTATTATATTCATATTATTTGTTTTATATATTGATTTGAAACCTATTGAAAAATATTTTTAGGTAGGCTTTGTTCCTTTTTTTCTTTATATTCCCTTTAATATTTTTTTACTTTTATTAGTTTATTTTTATTTTTCTCATGTCATGTGTTGTGTCACACAAAGGAGGGGTGGGATGCAGATGTTTGCATGGTGGGTATTATGTAGATGCCTGAATTCCCATTAAACAATTGAATATATATGTATACTGCAGCGAGTCTCACTGTGTGTGTGTGTGTGTGTGTGTGTGTGTGTGTGTGTGTGTGTGTGTGTGTGTGTGTGTGCGTGTGTGTTTTGTGTGAGTGTGTGTTTTTAACATCATCCTTACCCTGAGCACCTCTCTGCAGATGTAAGCTATCCAGTCTTCCTTCAGACAGTTCCCTTTGGTCTTCTTCACCAAGTCTGTGACGGAGCCGGCTCCACAGTACTCCATCACCAACTACATGAAGCAGCCAGCACAACTGTGATTATTACGAGCAAGATCTTATTATATATTCATAATAATAAACCAAATAGTAAGAGTCATTTATTTTGTATTTAAACTCAATAGCTATGAGTAGTTTACAAACCCAGAGTTGGTGGTCCTGTCCAGCAGGACTTTTCTTAATGAAAGCTCCATAATAGGTAGCGATGTTTCTGTGGTGGGAATAACTCTTCAACATGTTGATCTCCAGTTTGATCTCCTCTTCTTCTTCCTAAACAAACCAACAGATAAAGAGATCAAACCACATATATTGTACAGAATATTTGGGTGATTAGAAAACATCAATGTCTGAACGTTTGATGGACAATAAACGTAATAACGTTTGGTACAACCCTTTCCCAGACGAAAGGTTTAATGGGGTAGCTGGGACTGTTTGAATGGGGTTGTATTTGTACTTGTAGTAACTGTATTAACTACACTACAGTAAATGATGGCCAGCATGCCTCTAGTTTGGAGAAACAGGGGGAAAAAAGCATGAAATATATGAAATAGTACTTCTTTCAAAATCAGTCTTTCTATGCTCTCTTTGAAGCCACCACTCCATTGACAAAAAGCATAATTTTTATTTACAAAACACTGGAGATGTTGGTCTACTGCTGTCTTGATCATCAGGTTTGTTTCTGTTATGGCGAGTCTGTTATTCTCAGGGAAATGGAGAACATTGGTGAACATGACACTAACATAAACCAAAGACAGACGATGAGTCACACCAACAGACAGATTCAGGCAGCAGCAGATCAACAACTCCTGTGTACTGCAGAGTCTTGTGACTCGGCAAGGGATTCAAGTATTCTAAAAAAGTGCGGACACTAACACTGCTTTTGATTTTTGAGGTGGCTAAAATATGTTATGCTGTGGCTCTTGCTCACAGCAGATACATTGCTTGGTTTCTGTTTTGTTACTCCTGTTTGTTTCTCCAATCTGGGGGTGTGCTGACCGACTACTTTAGATAATACAAAGCCACTTCTGCTTTGAATGTTACTAATCTAGATCCCTATCCTCACTTCCTGCTTTTTTACATTAAATTACATTAAACTTTACATTAGAAACATGTATTATCCCACTAACGTTGAAGTACAGTAAAGTCCATAAATATTTGGACAGAGACAGTTTTAATAATTTTGGTTCTGTACATTACCACAATGAATTTTAAATGAAACAATTCAGATGCAGTTGAAGTGCAGACTTTCAGCTTTAATTCAGTGGGTTGAACAAAAAGATTGCATAAAAATGTGAGGAACTAAAGCCTTTTTTAAACACAATCCCTTCATTTCAGGGGCTCAAAAGTAATTGGACAAATTAAATAACTGAAAATAAAATGTTCATTTCTAATACTTGGTTGAAAACCCTTTGACTGCCTGAAGTCTTGAACTGATAGACATCACCAGACGCTGGGTTTCCTCCTTTTTAATGCTCTGCCAGGTCTTTACGGCAGCGGTTTTCAGTTGCTGTTTGTTTGTGGGCCTTTCTGTCTGAAGTTTACTCTTTAACAAGTGAAATGCATGCTCAATGGGGTTGAGATCAGGTGACTGACTTGGTCATTCAAGAATATGCCACTTCTTTGCTTTAATAAACTCCTGGGTTACTTTGGCTGCATGTTTTGGGTCATTGTCCATTTGAAATGCTGCCCAATCAATTTGGCTGGATTTGAGCAGACAGTATGTCTCTGAACACCTCAGAATTCATCCGGCTGCTTCTGTCCTGAGTCACATCATCAATGAACACTAGTGACCCAGTGCCACTGGCAGCCATGCATGCCCAAGCCATCACACTGCCTCCGCCGTGTTTTACAGATGATATGGTATGCTTTGGATCATAAGCTGTACCACACCTTCTCCATACCTTTTTCTTGCCATCATTGTGGTAGAGGTTGATCTTGGTTTCATCTGTCCAAAGAATGTTCTTCCAGAACTGTGCTGGCTTTTTGAGATGTTTTTCAGCAAAGTCCAATCTAGCCTTTCTATTCTTGAGGCTTATGAGTGGCTTGCACCGTGCAGTGAACCCTCTGTGTTTACTTTCATGCAGTCCTCTCTGTATGGTAGACTTGGACATTGATACGCCTACCTCCTGGAGAGTGTTTTACACTTGGTTGGCTGTTGTGAAGGGGATTCTCTTCACCATGGAAATGATTCTGCGATCCTCCACCACTGTTGTCTTCGTCTTTTTGCGTTGCTCAGTTCACCAGTGCTTTCTTTCTCTCTCAGAATGTACCAAACTGTAGATTTTGTCACTCCTAATATTGAAGCAATTTCTCGGATGGGTTTTTTTTCTGTTTTCGCAGCTTAAGGATGGCTTGATTCACCTGTATGGAGAACTCCTTTGACCGCATGTTGTCTTCAAAGCAAAATCTTCCAAATGCAAGCACCACACCTCAGATCAACTCCAGGCCTTTTATCTGCTTAATTGATGACATAACGAAGGAATTGCCCACACCTGCCCATGAAATAGCCTTTGAGTCAATTGTCCAATTACTTTTGATCTCTTTTAAAAGAGGGTGGCACATGTTAAGGAGTTGAAACTCCTAAACCCTTCATCCAATTTTAATGTGGATACCCTCAAATGAAAGCTGAGAGTCTGCACTTTATGTCCATGTCCATTGTATAACTATAATTGGAATATCTTTCAGTAAACAGGTAAAAAAACAAAACTTGTGTCAGTGTCCAAATATATATGGACCTAACTGTATATCTTCAAAGGTCCAAGGTGGCACAAAATGTTTCCTTTTTCTTTTCATATAGTACCAACAAGGTACACATCCAGACAAAAAGCATCTTCTTTCAGTGGCCTCAGATAGTTGACCTTATTTCAACTACAGCTATGTCTCGACAAAACAACCGGGGTTGGGACGCAAGGAACAGGAATGGTGCGACCTTTTTTATTTTTTAAGCTATAAATCCCGGAAATGATTTGTGACTTCTCCAATTCACTGAACAACTAAATCTATCCAGGAATGCAGAGGTGGAGGAGAACAGGAGCGGCGGAGGAGCTGGATGTGGCTGTTAATCAGACAAGAGGAAACAACAGAGAGCTTCTCCCAGTCTCTGACCTCCTTTAAATCTCCACAGGACAGGAGCAGAGCAGTTTGAACTTTCACCTTCTTCTAAAACACAAAAGCCTTCTGCCTGTCTGTGTGTGTGTGTGTATGTGTGTGTATGTGTGTGTGTGTGTGTGTGTGTGTGTGTGTGTGTGTGTGTGTGTGTGTGTGTGTGTGTGTGTGTGTGTCCCATCTCTCTTTCTCTATTTGTGTGTGTATGTATGTGTGTGAGAAGGGAGATAATAGCCGAGCATTTCCTGCTAAATTGTTTGTCTGCAAGAGAAGACCCAAAATCTCATCAACAGGAAGGAAACCAGTGTCCAGTTCTGCAAAAAGCAGATCTGGGCCAAAGTATGAAGCATCAAGATATTATACTACTGTAGAACCTGTTTGTCTGAAAACAAAAAGTACTTAAACTACTTTCTTAAACACGTCTTATTATGTTACTCAATTAATTGCTGGAACATTACCACAAATTCCTACATCCTAACGTCACAACTTGACATCATTCAATTACGATAGCTCTGTTCAACAACAATCCAACACCCTGAGAAATTCTGACCTGTATAACTATAGTGTATAACTTATTATAAGCAAAATGAATCCTACCAATTAAAAAGCGGGGAAGTTACAATTAAAGTAAAGCTAGATCCTGTGTGAGACTGAACTCAAGCTAATTGCTAACATCGGCAAGCTAAAACCCATGAATGGCTTTACACATTTCCAAGGAAATCCATCTAATCATAGCGAGGATTATCAGTCCGGAATAAAGTGGTGAATTGACCAGCGGACCAACCTCCCAGAAAACAGCACCTTAAAGTACCTTAACAAGACTAAAATGTCCACATTATGTTGAGTGTACAGCAAATCTCTTCGCATCATTTTTGAATGACAATCCTCCATTAAACTGCTTTGCTACGTTATGGCAGCGAGCCTCACACCACCTTCTTCAACAAGTTTTTATTAGCCTTCATTTAACCCCATTCTGCGGGCACTGGTGCTCTACATCTGTAAACCAACAGCAACATTCAATAATACCTCCACAAGTCTCCTGTTTGTACCCCGGTACAGCTGTAGGACCACAACACAGAGCACATAAAGGCATATCAATCCCTCTTTCGAGCCAAACGTAGAGTGGAAGGTGTTAAGGTAATCCATAACTCTAAGGCGCACATATCCACTGAAATTCAAAATACAGAATCAAAAAGATTTCTTATTTCCTCCTCAAATTCATTTACAATATGATGAGCTTTATTAACATTGTATATCAGCAGAACTGTGTGGCTTTAAAAGTAAGCAGAACTTTAATATCAACGACATTCCCCAAGCATCTAATAAAATGGACTATTTCTGGGTCAAAACAGTAATATTGGTGGGACTGTAACTGTAGGAAAGTAGAACCTTTTTCCTATAATTACATTTTGTCAGGCAAGCAACATCTTAAAGTAGGTTTTTGTTTGCACCTTATTGTAAAAGTCCCATTGCTTCAATTACCTGCACGAGTACAGAGGGAATTGAATTGGGATAGGACGAAAGAAAGTCACACAAAAACAACTCATTGAGTACATTATGAGCTTTACAATGTTTAAACTGGTGCAAACACCTGCAAACCTGTTTGTGTTATTGTTTCATGTGTCTTTCATAGGCACAAAGTACCTTGAGAGAAAAGGACTTACACAACAATACAACAGAAGAAGCTTTAACAACAACTCTCTCTGCTGCTTGCTGTCTTAAAACGGACTATTACAGTCAATCCTGTTGGATAATGACACTTTGGAGCCCCTTCTTATTTCATTTCTAACCCTCTCTCCTTCTCTTTTATTCTGACAAGTTTTGGCTCTATTGATTCCCCATCCTTAGTTGTGCCTGCCTTGAAAACATTATACTACTGAGCCAGCAGAGCCTACAAAAACATAATTACTGTATTTTGACGATACAGGAAATTAATCTGTGCCTTGACTATTTTCAATCACTACTTCTCAACCCATTCAAACTTTTAAAACCAATTGAAATCAGCAGGAGAGCTTGATTTGTCTCTCTTGTCTTGTCTCAAGCAACAAATAACACACATAGTGAATTCATTTTCCTTTTAGCAGGCTTATATTGTGCTGCAAAGGGACGACAAAGGATATTTGATTTAGACTAAGGGCAGATCTTTAGAAGAAAAATAAATTAAAGGAGTACTGAAGCGATTTTTTATTGAACATCCATAGAGGTTGGGCACTCACAAAGGACATATTTAAAAAGGAGTGGTCAGAATTATTGCGGCAGAGGCTGAGATATGCTGACGTTTAGTCCCTCAGTGAGCGAGACTCTAAAAAACACTGGATTTTATATTTCCCACGATTCAACTTCATAGGCTCTTTTATTAGACCCACGTAATTCAACCTCTGTAATTCCAGTTCATGATGCAGGCTTTATACCTTTTCAGACTTGAGCCCAATCCATAATCAGGGATTTTTTGACTGGTCTGCAGCAAAACAGGGACGAGCTCTTCAAAGGCGAAAATCTGTCAATGACTGACTCCCTGAGTGAGTGATGTAGTTTCCCTATTGGCTGTCACCTTATGGAATGAATCAGTAGGACAGTGTTTTCGGGGATGATGTCTTTTCCTTTGGAATAAATAGTCTGATCCCCTTCTTCAATACATATGCGGTTGCCGTTCCTACTTAGCGGCTTGTGCTAAGAAGCCTCATTTTTTAAATGTAGTAAGTAGCTCTAAAATATCGTAATTGTTGCGGCCACTGTTTAAGTTGACATTTTCCCTTATACGTGTTTTATAAAAAATGTTCCTTGTTAATAAATGCAGCTCATCAACAACTTAAGTAAACTTCCCTTGTTTTCCAGACTTCTGAAGTGTTCATAATGTCATAGAATGAAGCCTGGGTCTGGTTTGTTAGATTACGTTATGCAAACCTGTCGCTCCATGGCGTGATGGCCTTTGAATGAAATTGGATAATCACGCTTCAGATGAAGAAATGAAACATTACAAATAAAAAAAACAATTATTTGCCCCAATAGTTTAACATCTCATATATACTGCCCCAGAACACTTATTACATTATAGACAGTACCTCTGACTATCCCTTTAACCATTTGGCCTTAATTGACCAAACACGGTGCACTCATAAGCTATTTTTCAACTTAGATCACATACAATTAACATTGACAGCATGCTGAAGGTTCTGGCAATGTTGAAATGTTCCCAATGATGAGTAAGAGAAAAAAAGGACTGTATAGTTGGTGAAGATGGAGAGAAAAACAGTGAGTGTGTAATTTATTGTGATGTTCATTTACCTCTGTGACTTCCATGACTTTGATAGCTGCCAGTTGGCCGGTCTTGACATGACGACCCTGGAAAAATATACAACAGATAAAGTTAGGGTGACAACAGAAGAAAAATGCAACACTTTAAATACAAAGCTTGGATTACAGATTCATCCCGACATTTTTAAAGTCCTCACAACAATTTGATCAACACCATAGATCAAACTGAGATAAGATACAGTGGGGCAAAAAAGTATTTAGTCAGCCACCAATTGTGCAAGTTCTCCCATTTAAAAAGATGAGAGAGGCCTGTAATTTTCATCATAGGTATACCTCAACTATGAGAGACAGAATGAGAAAAAAAAATCCAGGAAATCACATTGTAGGATTTTTAATGAATTAATTGGTAAATTCCTCGGTAAAATAAGTATTTGGTCACCTACAAACAAGCACGATTTCTGGCTCTCACAGACCTGTAACTTCTTCTTTAAGAGGCTCCTCTGTCCTCCACTCGTTACCTGTATTAATGGCACCTTTTTGAACTCGTTATCAGTATAAAAGACACCTGTCCACAACCTCAAACAGTCATACTCCAAACTCCACTATGGCCAAGACCAAAGAGCTGTCAAAGGAGACCAGAGACAAAATTGTAGACCTGCACCAGGCTGGGAAAACTGAATCTGCAATAGGTAAGCAGCTTGGTGTGAAGAAATCAACTGTGGGAGCAATTATTAGAAAATGGAAGACATACAAGACCACTGCTAATCTCCCTCGATCTGGGGCTCCACGCAAGATCTCACCCCGTGGGGTCAAAATGATCACAAGAACGGTGAGCAAAAATCCCAGAACCACACGGGGGGACCTAGTGAATGACCTGCAGAGAGCTGGGACCAAAGTAACAGAGGCTACCATCAGTAACACACTACGCCGCCAGGGACTTAAATCCTGCAGTTCCAGACGTACTGGCTTAAGCAGCGGGACACATGTCCAGGCCCGTCTGAAGTTTGCTAGAGGGCATTTGGATGATCCAGAAGAGGATTGGGAGAATGTCATATGGTCAGATGAAACCAAAATAGAACTTTTTGGTAAAAACTCAACTCGTCGTGTTTGGAGGAGAAAGAATGCAGAGTTGCATCCAAAGAACACCATACCTACTGTGAAGCATGGGGGTGGAAACATCATGCTTTGGGGCTGTTTTTCTGCAAAGGGACCAGGACGACTGATCCGTGTAAAGGAAAGAATGAATGGGGCCATGTATCGTGAGATTTTGAGTGAAAACCTCCTTCCATCAGCAAGGGCACTGAAGATGAAGCGTGGCTGGGTCTTTCAGCATGACAATGATCCCAAACACACCGCCAGGGCAACGAAGGAGTGGCTTCGTAAGAAGCATTTCAAGGTCCTGGAGTGGCCTAGCCAGTCTCCAGATCTCAACCCCATAGAAAATCTTTGGAGGGAGTTGAAAGTCCGTGTTGCCCAGCGACAGCCCCAAAACATCATTGCTTTAGAGGAGATCTGCATGGAGGAATGGGCCAAAATACCAGCAACAGTGTGTGAAAACCTTGTGAAGACTTACAGAAATCGTTTGACCTCTGTCATTGCCAACAAAGGGTATATAACAAAGTATTGAGATGAACTTTTGTTGTTGACCAAATACTTATTTTCCACAATCATTTGAAAATAAATTCTTTAAAAATCCTACAGTGTGATTTCCTGGATTTGTTTTTCTCATTCTGTCTCTCATAGTTGAGGTATACCTATGATAAAAATTACAGGCCTCTCTCATCTTTTTAAATGGGAGAACTTGCACAATTGGTGGCTGACTAAATACTTTTTTGCCCCACTGTATGTGTCAGTAAGCAACACCACTAAACAGAACTGCAACGACTAGTCAATCCAACAGCAATTGGCAACTATTTTATGCGAAAAAGGAAGATTACATAGTTTTTTTCATCAGAGAGTGAATGTCTTTGGATTTTTAACTGACAAAACAAGACATCTGAAAACGTGTTGTTTTTTTCACAATCTTTTGACATTTCATTGAACGAGTAATTGAGGTAAATAATTGGCGGTACTCTTTAATGAAAATAATCATTAGTTGCAGCCCTACCCCCAAATCTTCCAAGTAAACAATTCAATCTATCAATCTATCAAAGGCCGTAGTGTGCATTAAAATTAGAAAATTAGATTGAGGGAGATGACGAGGGCCTCTCTGCTAAAATCTGAATGAAGTGGATTATACAGTGCCCGGCCAAAAAAAAGGTCACCACCTGGATTTAACTAAGCAAATAGGTAAGAGCCTACCTTTGGATAATTACTGCATTGGTGATTATGTTTCAGCTGGCAACAAGTTATTGAACCCTAACTGATGCAGTGAGTAGCTTCTCATGTGTTAAACAGTCATGTTGAACGACATATCCTGTGGTCGTGGAAAAGATGTTAATCTGTTTCAGAAGGGTCAATTATTGGCATGCATCAAGCAGAGAAAACATCTAAAGAGATTCCTGAAACTACTAAAATCGGGTTAAGAACTGTCCAACGTATTATTAAAAACTGGAGGGACAGTGGGGAAGCATCATCTTCAAGGAAGGAATTGTATATATGTGGTCGGAAAAAAATCTTGAATGATCGTGATCGGCGATCACTTAAACGTTTGGTGGAATCAAATCGTAGAAAAAAACAGGAGAAGTCACGGCTATGTTTAATAGTGAAAGTAAGAGCATTTCCCCACGCACAATGAGAAGGGAACTCAAGGGATTGGGACTAAACAGCTGTGTAGCCGTAAGAAAACCACTTCTCAGTGAGGCTAATCGAATAAAACGGCTTCAATTTGCTAGGGAGCATAAAGACTCTGGAGCAAGGGAAGAAGGTCATGTGGTCTGATGAGTCCAGATTCACCCTGTTCCAGAGTGATGGGCGCATCAGGGTAAGAAGAGAGGCGGCTGAAGTGATGCCACCATCATGCCTAGTGCCTACTGTAAAAGCCTGTGGGGGCAGTGCTATGATCTGGGGTTGCTGCAGTTGGTCTGGTCTAGGTTCAGCAACGTTATGTGCCCAAAGAATGAGGTCAGCTGACTACCTGAATATACTGAATGACCAGGTTATTCCATCAATGGATTTCTTCTTCCCTGATGGCACGGGCATGTTCCAAGATGACAATGCCAGGATCCATCGGGCTCAAATTGTGAAAGAGTGGTTCAGGGAGCATGAGACATCATTTTCACACATGGATTGGCCACTACAGAGTCCAGACCTGAACCTGATTGAGAATCTTTGGGATGTGCTGGAGAAGACTTTGCGCAGTGGTCCCAATCTTCGGTCATCAATACAAGATCTTGGCGAAATATTAATGCAAGACAGAAATAAATGTTGGGACTTTGCAGAAGTTTGTGGAAACGACGCCACAGCGAATGCGTGCCATAATCAAAGCTAAAGGCGGTCCACGAATATTAGAGTGTGTGACCTTTTTTTTGACCAGGCAGTGTATATAAGTATTCTTGTCCTAAGATATTACGAAAATCAGCAAACAAGGATTGCTCCATAAACAGATATTGACCAGAGCACCAAAAAAAACTCATGGCATTATTCTTCACAAATGTATATCTATCAAATCACATCAAAAGTGCTGCTTTGCAAAAAAAATGTGTTCATCAAAATGTAAAACATCATAACTCAGAAACACCAAACACCGGTAGCCTGGACTGAACACTTTGATTGTGATATAATTTTAAGCTCTGGACAAGGCTACGTCTACATCATTTCATATTTCTCATGAGAGGCTCAGTCAAAAAGAACAAGACAGCAGGCGAGATGAGAGGTAGAAGCAAGGAGCGCCGGAGCTGTAAAGTGCAGTCAGGTGAGAAGGGGAAAATTGAAAAGCTTGTCATGAGTCAGAAAGCTGACAAGATACAAGAAGTAGCTACTCTATAAGCCTTTAAGCTGTGATGTATGACAGGGCTCTGAGCGTGTGTGTGTGTATGAAAGAGACTGAGGGGCATGACAAATCCTACAATACTCAATAATATTTGCAAATAATCAGTTGAGACAAAGATGATGGAGTGCTTGAAAGCAAACTACATTCTTAATATTTGTCTATTTGTTTTGTATTTGCTCTGCAGCTAAAGTCTATCTATCTGACTAACTGTTTCCAAAGCAAAGTTACTGCATTACCCATCAGGGTGACTACATCAAGTATTTCACATCAGAGAAGTGTTCAGGAAATACCAAGAATAAGTCTCGAGTCAGCAGCAGGATGTAGCGCAATTCAACATCTCTGGGTAAGAATTTGATACCACGGTAAAAAACTAAAAGAAAACCAAGATTCCATGTCATTCAACACACTCCTTTATTTGTGTTTGTGACTGGTTTTAGTTGGAAGTTTAACAGGTCATAATAGAGTGGTGCAGTGATGACTTGTTTTTGTTGGCAAACCCGTAAGTTAGCCTCACAAAAGACAAGTGGATGTTTCCATTGGGTTATATCGCAGAAAATATGATTTGTTGCAAACCGGGTTTTAAGTTTTCTTCAGCAGGAAAATCTCAAGAAAGAAAACCTAACGCTATG
Organism: Eleginops maclovinus; assembly: GCF_036324505.1. Taxonomy (NCBI): domain Eukaryota; kingdom Metazoa; phylum Chordata; class Actinopteri; order Perciformes; family Eleginopidae; genus Eleginops; species Eleginops maclovinus. Next base: position 21,557,607 of record NC_086371.1, read on the forward strand.
GCTATAAAATAACTACGTCTAGGTCAGATGATCTAGGTCGTGGACTTTAGGAATTTTGGTAATTACGAAAGTATTTTTTGTGTTGAGCAAAACATGCAAACTGCGTTAGCTTGTATTAACCCGAAACCTTATTTCAAGCTTCTAACCAAAATCTATTTCATGTGGCGAATGAGCCTTGGAGAGGTCAAGCATGAGCATAGCTCTCTATACTGTAGTGCATTTTGTTTCATCACTGCATGAGCTAGAGTTGGGTGATTGGACAAACTAGATTGCCAGTTGTCTCTGTGGGCATTTTGGCATTTTATTTAGCTCATTTTGTAGTTTCACGCATCTAACTTATTAAACCAAGTGTTATCTTTTTGGCCAAGCTGTAGCTGATGATTGTTTGAAAAGCTTTATAAGAATAACCAAGATGGATGTAATTAGTTTCATTTTGTTTCTGTTGAGTTTGAATGAAGCCTGTTTTACGATGAGTTGACATTAAGCTAGTCTTCATTTGGAGGAAGAAATTCTAATACATTTACACTGATTAATATACTGTAGTAACTTTGTAAATGTAAAACATATTGGGCATCCAATTTTGTATAACCAGTGGAATGTTATGACATGCCTTCACATTAAACTTTATTGAAAGTGTTGCTGAAGCAGCAGTCGTGGAACAGTGTCCTTGTCAGTAAACCGCCTAAGTGATATTCTTTCCAAATATATTCCGCTTTATATATTGGATGTGAGATGTACAGTGTCAGGCTCACTGGCATACTCTGGCCTTGATTCTGTCCCCAAGCGGAGGACGTTGTCTCCATAATTGCAAAGAATTGTGGCACACAGACCGCCACTGGCCTGACTGTGATAAATAAGGAAATGGCCTTCCTGTCCCTTCAGACTCCATGCTGTCTGCGCTGCCTGCCACCACGACTTACAAATGTGAAATGTTCCACTCTAAACCGAGCTTCTTATTAACAATATGCAGCACTGACACACACACACACACACACACACACACACACACACACACACACACACACACACACACACACACACACACACACACACACACACACACACACACACACACACACACACACACACACACACACACACACACACACACACACACACACACACACACACAGCTATCTGCTATCCACCAGAATTAATTGGAGAGAGCTTGTTCACTCTCTGACATTGATGTCCAATGAATCACACACATAGGCTTATGCACATACACACACATTATGATGCTGTAGTTGCTGAGTCCATCACATACACAAATAAATCCTGAAAAAAGTATCCTCTCTATTTCTGTTGCTGGTGTTCAGACACACACACACACACACACACACACACACACACACACACACACACACACACACACACACACACACACACACACACACACACACACACACACACACACACACACACACACACACACACACACACACACACACACACACACACACACACACACACACACACACACACACAAAGTGGCAGAATGAGCGTGCTCTACAAATAATGTCAGTGAAAAGGTTAATATAACCATACGTATGCTAATTAAATACAAAGGACATTTATAATGCAGACAGCAACAGGACAAATGTGAGAACAACTTTTACTCTGTCTACATTCCAACTTTCTGTCTCACCCCTCTTTTTGTCTGACTCTCTCCCATTTCCATCTCCTGTCTATACTGTATAGTGGTGAAGGAATGAGTCCTAAGCACGAAAATCAGTCAGCATTTTAGCACTTCCGAGTTCCGTCGTCATTTAGTTGACGTTTTTTGACCTAGTATTTGGTAAGATGCATGAAATTACAAGCCATTTAAATGTTTAGGTTTTGTAATACAACATTAACAACGGAAGTTAACACCCAACACGTGAATCTCTTAAGCTTTTACGCGTCCTAAAAACAGCTTTTGCTAACAAGTGACTAAATGACACCACTCAATGTCATCAGGGCAAACATTAGCCGTATTTAGCTTTGCGATGCAGACGTGACGTCATCCCACCTTGATGTAGTTTGTTTATAGTCAAACGTTAGCTTTATACTTCTGCTGATTGCTTTCACACTGCTATTATAAAAGTGCTGTTAATATGTAGAGATTCTCCTGCTGAGCACAAGATGTAAGTAGCATAAACGTGCGATTGCCTCAGATCTTCTTTTACGCAATATTCCAAAATCCCTAATCCAATGTTATAGACCCGTTGTCTTTCTTTGTCTCCTTCAGATCACAGTATTGGATAGCCTCTTTGTTTGGATGGACTGCACCAATGATCTGCTTTCCTCTCCATCGGCATGTAAAACGATATTTTTTACAGGCTTTACGTCTGTATCTGTTTGTGTGTGTGTGTGTGTGTGTGTGTGTGTGTGTGTGTGTGTGTGTGTGTGTGTGTGTGTGTGTGTGTGTGTGTGTGTGTGTGTGTGTGTGTGTGTGTGTCCAAAGAAACAACCCATTTTCTCCCACTCCATTCACACGGCCCCTACATTGGCTGGCACTACGGGGTCAAAGAGCTGGACTGGTTTGACATTATGCTGAGTATAATGCTGCTAAAAACCCAATGTGCTACTCTAATTGGAAAGGAACTGAGAAAACAGCGGGCCCCCTCCCACTCTGTTTTAGTGTAGGCACATGTGTGTACTAACGTCGTCACCAGACTTGGCTCAGAAAGGCCCCATCTTTTTTATTTATCACTAAAGGTATTTTAATTAAGGATTTGAGGTGGGTTTATTTATAATATCGACAATTACAACATCACACACACACACACACACACACACACACACACACACACACACACACACACACACACACACACACACACACACACACACACACACACACACACACACACACACACACACACACACACACACACACACACACACACACACACACACAGCCTAATGAAGAAAAAAAAAAACTTAATTTGTAGTACAGAGATTTTATAGATAGTATGATACAATCTTCATTTTCTGACAGTGTAGACGAATAAAGGAGATGGCACAATTTCGGCCTATTTATCATAGAAATATATGTTTGGATATATGATGGCCAATAACATATAGCAATTTGAAAATATTTTCTACACCACTTGTTGCTTTAACTCTTCATATTTCTCCAGTCTAATGAAGGACTAGGGATGTCCCAAAAAACGATTATATTTAATATAAAAAAATAACGGTACTTGTTTTTATATTTGTACGTGTATACCATAGGCACTGTCAGGGCCCAAAACTACGGGGCGCCCCGTTGGCCTGGGAAGACAGAACATGAGTCTGGGAGACAGTAAACTCACTATTGACATGTCCAGGGGATAGAATCTATTTGTTTCCCTAGCAATTTTGCATTGTGGAACAACAAACCTGTGTTTAAATCGGGAGGAGGAGAGCTGGACAACGTTAGCTGTTAGCAGTTAGCTGTTGGCAGGCTGTAAACATGGGGGGAGGGGGTTCCATTGAGTTACATTATTTTACTGGTATGGCTATAAATACTACCAATTCTGGTATTGTGAAATCCTGTTGACGATTATCTTACCTTAAGACAGAAATGCCAAGTCATCATTGTGGTAATTTCAGATGTTTTTTTTAACTTTGACAGTGTTTGTTCACCGAACAGCAGTGACAAGTTTAGACATTTTTTCATCAAATAATCATCGAATAACATAATTTGGTTACATTAACAGAATCGTTTTTTAATTTCTGTACTGTGGTTCTATCAAAAAGAGCATCCCGTTCCAAGTTGCAAAGCTTAATTTACTCTCTAGCCAGTTCTTTCAAACTATATTTAGACATGTCGTAGAAGGAAAAGCAATGAATGATAGTTGCACTACACTTCTGGTACTGTGCTTGCTAGCTTAGTGGCTCTCCATGGAACCGAGCCTTCGTTAATGTCATCAATTTGCTTTACCTACTCTGACAAGCCAAAATGTCTGCTATGAAGAAGACCCATTTATAATAAAATATAAATAAGTGCAGGTTTTAAAGCCTGTACTGCACATTTGGGAGTGGGGAGTTTGAGAGAAAATGGCATTTATGAGGCAGGCTGGATCTTAAGAAAAGACACCACATGCATCAAGTTGCATTATGGGAATTCAAGATTCAGCAATATGAGAGCCTCCTCCGTAGGGACTAAGAGGCTGGATACCTCAGCCTCACTGCATTGATTTTTGACCAGTCTTTTTATTTTATCCAAGTTTTTAACTTTATTTAAGTGCACCACTGAATCTCTGGAGTACATTTCATTATACTTTTGGCATTTAGAAAGTACAGTAAGAAGGAAAGTCAGTTCTGAAGTGATATTCTAACTCAGACTTTCCCCATATTCTCAGGTCACACAGAAAACACACGCACACACATGTAATCAGCACAAAGCATAGCTCCAAACCTCATGGGGGGCTACTTTCCTCTACGCGCTCGAATTTTCATCGGTCTCTCTCCCTCTTCCTTCCTCCCCTCCTCTCCGTCTCTCTGCCTTTCACCTCTGCCTTCCTTCCTTTTGCCCTCTCTCGCTCACTCTGTTTCCACTCTCTTTGTTTTCATTTTTTTTCCCCTTTTCTCTCCGTCTCTCCCACCTCGGTGCAGAAACACAGCTCTACACTATTTTGGAGGATGTTTCCTGTCTCTCTGTGTCTCTTCTTTTTTCCCCTCAGGTCAAACCCCCGCACATTATTGCATAGCTTTGAAACAAAGACATATATTTTAAAAGAAGATGAAATTCATGTCAATGTTCTCAATTCCCAATGATGTGATATAGTAACAATGTGCAATAATGTTACACAAGTAATGCGTCTAGTTAATGTAATGCAAGGATTTTTCAAATACAAACTTTCAAGCAGTTACGAAAGAAAGAAGGGAGTTGGTTTTTAGCAAGTAGTAGATGGTCCAAACATCCTTTGGATTTTTTTTACTCTTTAGTCAGCAGATCAGTCACCATGAGTAAGATAATATGAGGATGATGTCGGTGACAGAAAAGGGAAATGACAATATCCAAACCAGAATGTTTTGAGGAAGTGCAAGTGATTCATTCTGGGAATCGATTGCTGCCAGCTGTTTTATGGCTGGGCAGAATCCATGATGTCTCAAAACGGAGCCTTCCAGGTTTAAAGAAGCACGTCGGCAATCACAACTCGTATTACAATTGTCCTGAAAAATTTGACTAAACTAATAACAATTTCGATAATAATCTAATAAAAAATGAAATACTGACTGTTATATATAACATTCTACCCATAGAGCGTATGTGGCGTTGTTGAATTAGAATTGGAAATCAAACCACAAATTCTGACAAGAAGCCCGGTGTCTTTGGACATGGCGAACATACAACGGAACATTTTTACTACAGGTATCAGGATTTGAAGGGAAATACCCATGGATTAGAGTTGCCTGATGAGATTTTAAAAAGTGTTTTACAAATTCTGCAGGAAACAAAACTACCATTATTGTTGCTATTCTTGGCTGACACGAAATGTGATGAACCACGGCGACGCCCATCCCCACTGATTCATTCTTGTCTTCTCCCCCCGTGGCTACAGAGAAAATGTGGCCTTTTTTACAAATTTGTCAAAAGCAGGATGCCGATTTCGACAATACAGTTTAGAGAGTATTTATCTTCAAAGTGAACTGTATATAAATATATATCTTTTCTCTAATGCCAGTTTATTTTTATTTCAATTTGTATTTCTTCTTTGAGATGTCTATAATTTAGAATTGATATTTTGTCACAATTTAGTCCTGAAACTAGTAAGTACTTCATCTTTAATCAGAGCAGCACAGTGTTGCATCAGCAGTCATTGTGGTGCTAAGATTTTGTCGACCTAGACATTACACACACACACACACACACACACACACACACACACACACACACACACACACACACACACACACACACACACACACACACACACACACACACACACACACACACACACACACACACACACACACACACACACACACACACACACACACACACACACACACACACACACACACACACGATGACTCTACAGCAGTGGCTTGCAGTGAAGGGAAGTTCCTTCTGCAAACTGGGAAACGCCCTGGGTGTGTGTGTGTGTGTGTGTGTGTGTGTGTGTGTGTGTGTGTGTGTGTGTGTGTGTGTGTGTGTGTGTGTGTGTGTGTGTGTGTGTGTTTAAATGATGAGCATGTAGATCTAAGTCTCATAGTGATGCATTATTAAGACTGTCCAATAAAGCAACTAACTAACTTGTTTGAAACGTTGAACAGCTTAATTTACTACTGTGCATTTATTTCTTCATTTATGAGCAGAGCAAACTATCTGTAATCCCCACCAAAGACAAATGAAGTTGTTTTCTGACTCTCAGATTGTCCGAGACTTCTTTTCCCTGGGCCACAGAATGACTGCAGGCATACTACTCCCATGTGATTACTACTGCACACAACACATCCTTTAATACTAATAATCTGCATGGGTGTGCTGCATCACTAGGACACTAAAGGTTATGTCCTTGTGTGCACATTTTTAGGACACCAAAAAGAAAGAAGCTCACACAAATATGTGCATGATGGCAAGGTTCAAAGGCAAGCAAAAGACAAAGAGGAAAGAGTGGAAAGATGAGGGTTAGTGGAAGTGAGGTTATATGACAATTAGAAACCAGAGGGGAAAGTGAGAGTGTTTTCTTTTTTAGGAGGCCCGACCACTTCTTTATTTGACCACAGGAACATTTCCAGGATCCTTTTGTGAGGAACTTTACCTGCCCCTTACTGAGTAGGAACCTGGATCCAGCTTTAGTTATTGTCCTCAAAACCTCCCTCGCTTTCTAGCCAAAACTATACGGGTGGAGTTAACAGAACTAAATGTCACGGGCAGTTCAAACACAAGTTTCATTACTGAAACATACTACTGCTTACAGAAACTGGGACATCATTATATCCTCTCCACCTTGGGTCTTGACTTTCGATTTCAAACCGCCCTGCACTCTCCAAATCTGGATTTTTCCTATGCCAGTGATAAGGCTGTGTTGTCTCATTACATGCCAAAACTGTTATGATCTGTCCAGAATTATATCCGTTCTCATGACAAGGCGGAAACACAAAAAGAAACCAAGTGGATTGAAAACTGTTAGACTTCTTGTGTAGTTTCTGATGGTTTGTATTTGGTTCCTGGGGCAATTTGATTCAAAAGGCCTGTTTGTTTTCTCCAGCCCTTCTCTACACCCAGAAGGGATCTCTATCTGAATCTCCATTATTTTTCTTGTCAAAAAGTCCTGTCTGCTGACCAGGGGGCCATTTCGGTGAATTAAAATGAAAGATTCCACTAATGGGGCAGGCTTTCCTTTTAGTGTCAGTTCCCACCGACTGCAGGCTTTGGTTGACATTATATCTGAATACTAACTGGCCATTAGTGGATCAAAACATGAGTCTAGATAAATGTTTTAGCAATTACAATAATCGACGCCTGTTGCTAGACACAGGTCAGCTGTTCAAACAGAACATTTGCAGCAAAACTAATTGGAAACATTACCTTAGTTGGACTACAACAAACTGCACAAAGAGGCTGACGCAAGATACCTTTCAAGGGATGGCTCAACTAAAACTCAATGGGATTTTTCCATTGGATTTCACATGATTGCACAAAATAAGATCTTTGGACATCACACGTTTATAATACTTAAGACTTCTTTGTTCAGCAGGACAATCTCCACATATTACCACTTTTATGATTTTGGAAGCATAAATGCAATTACCAAAAGTAAATAGCTAACGTGGGGCAATAATCAAACAATATCACAATGACTTCACATCACCACCGCTAAGCTAAAGGCAGACTTGTGTTTGTGGTTTGATGACTTTTAGCAGTCTTATTTAGTCATGTGTGAGCAACCACTGTTCCTATGGCACATAGGTGCTTTGGACATTCCCAAGGGGGGAATTTACTGAAGTATTTTATGCTGTGGAACTCAATGTAGAAATCTCCTAAGATTGCTTGCTGTTCTTGAGACACCTGCCTACTTCTTTGTAATTCATTTACACAGAAGAGGACACCTTTTTCCTACAGATTCTCAGAGGGTCAATGTTGCCGAGACGCCACGGTGCTTCAGTCATTACCACCGACCTGAGCCTTGATTTTCTTGATAAATGCTGTACAAGTGTTTACCTGCTGCCTGCCCAATCAGATTTGTTTGTCCGACTGCACTGACCTTACCTTAGCCCTGCATGTTGCTAAATGTTAGACTGTAAAGCCACTTTAGAGCTTACTAAAACTGCTTTTCACAAAACTGGTCCTTCCTCTAATTTGGCATTTGGGTTCTGCTGTCTGTTGCCAGCCTCTGTAGAACAGTAAAACACATCAATTCAAACAAAATTCACTGCACTACCAATTACGCAAGTAACTATACGAACATTTCATGTGACCGTTATATTGGCCAAAGTAATTGCAACTCACAATATTATGCCTAAAAGTCATCATTTTACAAAGTGGTAATACAGATGTTTACACTTTGAGTTAAGATCTGATCCTTGGTTGCTGGATTTGCTGGAGTAACATTACTTAAAAGGCAAACAAATGCAGTGTAATGAAAACTCACATACAAATAAACAGAGGAAATTACTAGATGCTTTGTCAGCATCTCCTGCACTCACGTCAATCCACAACTGAGTGTTTTCTTAAGGTGCCGAATGTGTGTGTGTGTGTGTGCGCGGCTTGAGTCATTGTTCTAAAGGCCCTATTCCTGCCCTGGTTTCCCATGTGGGACTCACAGTATTGGCTGAAACACAAACACACACACTTCTGAGTTTCTGTATCTGGAAACAGATTTGCTGAGTCCACATTAAGATGCACTTGATTTTCACTAAGCATTATACACTAACATTTACATTCTTTTAATAGCAACTCATTTTATCGATATATTTCAGTCACTTGCTTTGAATACAAATAGGAGTTAACTAATGGGTCATTTTGCCAATAGTGCAAAAACAATTCCTTGGTAGGATTGTCCAATATGAAGAAAATCAAATGTAGCAATATTTTTGAGCGAATACTTTGATATCGATTTTGCAGCGATATCATAGAGTTGGTGCTTCCATAAAATATTTACGCAAAGAGATTAAGAAATAATCATTAGAGTATAATGGCTTAGTGGATAAATGCAAATAATTGAAAAGTTGGGTCAGTTAGGAAAATGTAATACTTTAAAACCAGTGAAAGACACCTATGCGATATCACATTATCCAAAATAAGATAAGAGGAGATGTACCTTTAGATTGTCCAGTTTAACTCCAACAACAGAGCTAGCCTTCCTCACGAGCTTGTTCAGCCTGTCAGCGTCCCTTTTGTTGGTGTAGGACGATATCTTTTCTCATATCACGATAATGATATAATATCTATATATTGCCTATCCCTAAGTAGATGTATTAATTATTTCTTAGGAACTTTAAAGTCCATCTCTCGTAAACACAATTTATTATGTGGTGCTTTAGCGCAAATCCTTTTGGATTTATACAGAACAGTAATCGCTTAAACAATAAAATTGGACAAGTGTTCAGTCCATGTCTCCCCAAATAGGATTATCCCATATTAGTCCATTATGGAGTTGTTTTCCTTGATACAGCATCAATGAATGTGAGCCATTGGAAGAAATTAGAGATTTTGTTTTCCCCCGGTGTAAAAGCACCCTGTGCAAAGGCCAACACAGGCCTCACTGTCCTGTGTGCATCTCTTGCAACATTTCCTCTTTCAGGAAATCAAGTGGCAATCGAGGCACACACCCACCTTCTGTCTTACACACATTCACACACACACAGACCATCCATGGACCTCATTCATTCCTAAACCATAAACTTGTGACATGTACCTTAATTGATATTCTCACCGTTTTAAGCGATATAACACATTTTATGGGAGACCTCGCACAAGTCACTTCTTCAGCCAACTTAAAGTGGTATTTTCTGTTGATACAAATATATATGGGCCACACTGATTAGCAAGAAAACAATGTCAAAAAGTCACGAGAAGCTAACCTGAATTAGCATCTATTTCTTGTGCAAACAACAAACCTCCGCGTACAACCTATTGCTTAATTCATTTTGGATTGAAGTAATTTGACATATTCCTGTTTATAAATATGTCTTTTTATCTTATAAGGCTGGTACATCTTTTAAGGCAGCCAAACATAAATGTGTTTATAAATCTCAAAATGAAAATGGGTCTGAACCCCTCTTTGGCACAATCATCTTACACCAAGGAAGATCTCTTTTTGGTATGTTTGAAACTGAAAGTGTTCCACATACGTTTAAAAAAAGACAGTTTGTGTTATTGCAGAAACACAACCATCTGCACAGAACTAAATAAGACTAAACACCTTCTGCAACCACAAACCACACCACTGGTACACAAACAGATATTGCGATAAGGAAGTGAGCCCCACCCAGGGCCTTTAAAAGATGCTACAGATTCTTGTGTGTGTGTGTGTGTGTTCTGCATGTACAGGATATTTCAGTCAGCTGATAATTTCTTCTTCTTTCCTCCGAACTAACTGGGAGTAGGGTTTTAGCAGTAAGTTTTACCAGACGTGACGTGTTTTATACCGTGTGTCCGCAGGCTGTTGAAGGCTCACGGTGTGCAGCTTGTGAGAATTCTTTAAAATACAACAAGCTATTTTTATGATCTCACTTACTGCCATGTAAACAGTGTTTAAATGGAAACATGACATATCAGTATCAGTTTGCAGCTGTTTTTCCGTTCTGCCATGCATGCAAACAAACATCTTTTAAGATGGCAGAAGGCATCACGGGAGTACTCACCTTGTACACCTGACCATATGTTCCATTGCCAACCACCTCTACCAACTCAAAGATTCCTGCTGGATCCTAGAAAAAAAGAAAATGAAAAAAATATGTGGTCAAGATAAAAAAAAGAGGGTCAGATAGGATTGATGCTTAGCATTAGCTCAGCAGATTTCTCTACACATTAATATAAAGTGGTAAATTCAGCATCATAAACTGTGTTATGTAATCTGTCAACATATAATATAATATATATTTAAAATGATGATGATGATGACGATGACGATGATGCAATTTTTTAAAGGATCTGTACCATGAAAGATTATTATCAAGTCTGTACAATAACAATTATAGGCTGGGATGTCTGTGCAGCGACACAATCCTTCATTACAAATGATATTTTCACATTTTAAGCCTTCACCAAACATTGAATTTATTGTGGATATTGCACTACTTCATATTGCAATCTCAAAAACAATTCTATTCATTTTGCACCCCTACTTTTATTCCTATGTACAGTATTGAACTATACATTATTTCATCTTATTGTATTTTAAATGTTTCGAGTTGACTTATTCCTACATTTAACTTGCACCTTTGTGTGACATGCACTACTTTATTTATTTTTACGTCTTAAGAATATCTAGAGCTTCAGATGTAATACATTCACTGCCAACAGCTACGCTGTTACTGGTATGTATGTGACAATAAAGCCTTTGAATCTTTGACTCTTGGTACTGGGGTCAAATGGAGAAGAACAATGCAGGGTTATACTGGGATGGAGACTAAGGAAGTGGGACTGCAAAAAAGATAACAGTGTGAGTTATAAAAAAAACTGCTAAGAGATTATTGATATAATACGTGAGCTTCACTGACTCTACAAATACTATTAAGCTAAAACTTTTCAAAAATCCAATCACAATAAACATACTTGAGTCACAGTCATTTCCTACGCAAAATAATAAGGGAGAATAGAAAAAATATTGTGCCAACGAATAAAAGAAGACAAATACTTCCATAAACTGACTAACTGGAGAGTCTTTTTCCAATAATTACACAAAATGTATCATGGTGAGCTTTCACTTGTTGCATGTCAACTTTTCAATCAAAGCAGCCAGCCAAAGGACAGTCCTGTGTGTAAACACTGTAGCTTGTAAAGTTTCAGCAAACAGGACACAGTGCAGACAAAAAGCGTAATGATACAGGGTAATGCTTTCTATACATTAAACACCGAGGCCAAGACACGACATAACGTTATAAAGTACACAGAGTGAGAGCCGAACGTTAGACAAGGGGGAACATTACGTTTAAAAGCAACACCCACCACATCCTCCAATGTTTACTCAAACATTTCATTTAAAATCAAGACAACAGTTTTGAACTTACCCTTAAAGCAGCGAGGTCTATGCTGTCCAAACTTCGAGTGGTGTTTTCTCTCGACATTGCTGCCAATAAGTTTGTCAGCGGGTTGAAATGTGTGGACAAGACATGGACGGTTACAGTTTTCTCTACAAACTAACGGGTTTTCCTCTTCTAGGGTTCATTCTAAAGTTTAGCTCGACAGCGTCAAACAGACCACTTCCGGACTAACCTTTCAAAATAAGTGTCTTTACTACTCGTTTTAAAGAGACACGTAACACTGACATAAACAGAAATGTATTTAAAAGGGCATACGTTTTACAGTCTTAACTGTCTTAAAGTGCATCTAGAAAAATCGAATGGGTTCTTAAATTGTGCTAGCATGTTGGAAGTTAACTTCCTGTTGGACTAGTTTCACAGTAAAGTACATACTTCATAATTTATGTTTTGCTTCAGGCTAAAATCTTACACTACATTTCAATTAAGCTGTGTTGTGAAATGAGCATTATCCGGTGATTGCAGTAACTTCTCTTAACTTGTCACTTCTGAAGTTTGCTCACGGGAAGTGTGTTCCCTTTCTTTGCGCGACACGGATAACATCACAACTAGTTAACCCCGTTGAAACGAAGTTTACACATTAAGCTGAACGTAAGTCAACAAATGCAAAAACGTTAAAAACCTCTCCACGTGTATCTCCGTGTCCGTGTATGTGCGCGCGAGTGTTTGTGTTTTTGTGGGGAAACTTCAGTTATCGCGAGAACCTCTCAGTAGTCACTAAGTAATACAGTATTTATTGACTGATGAATACATAAATAACAAAGTAAGTAAATAAATAATAATTCACTTCTTCAAAGTCAAATAAAGACAAAATGTAAGAAAATGGTACACACACTCTCACACACGCTTAAGCAGGATCCATAAATATAATAAATGTGAGAAATCAACGGTTCACATTGTATTGTTAAGGAAGAGGATTAGGGCCACATGAAAAAATGTTTTGAAAAATGTTTTGGAAATCCCCAAAACATTTTTTTCATGTGGCCCTAATCCTCTTCCGTATATTGTACAACACTTGTGTGACTGCTGATTTTCCTGTATACTTCATTGTATTTTAAGGAAGACAGACTTCCCATGTTCCCAACAACTAATATTGTATGACGATAAAAAAACAAACAGTAAAACAGTAAAAATATGACAAATATTGGAATTTGAATGGTGAACTGTGCCAATTTTAAGAGGTAGTGTAAACAAACAAAAATGCGAAATATTCAGTGGGGGTTTGCAGGATTCATAAAATTAAAATCACCAAGATGTGCTGGCATGATGTGCATTAATGTTGTAAGAAGTATCTATGGAGGGGGTAAGAGTCAGCTTCAAGGGGGGGTCCCGGGCTTTGTTGATGAGGCCAGTAACTGTTCTTGCTGTATTTTAGAAAATACACATAGCACAAGTATTTTGTATGTGATTTGATTTAAACATTTAAAAGTTGTTCTGTTAGATACTCTGCGCAAAACATGTCTGTACCACACTTTGTGCAAAAATACTTTGTATCAATCAGAAGAAATTATGCAGTGCCTTTACTTCCTTTTCATAGCAAATATTGTTAGGGCACAGATGGTTTTGAGTGTATTAAATGTAAACTGTCCCGTAAAATATTGCTTTCACACAGTGTTGAATGCTTTTAACATCATTTAAAGTGTTCAACAAAGAAAATAAGCAACATATTTGAAAGCAGATATATTTTACTTTTGGAAAATAATTGTTGTATTTAACCTCACATGCCGAGATCTTTGCACATAAATTAGCTCTTCTAATTACCAATATACCTTATAAGTGAAACGTTTATTTTACAAAGTTTATCAAAACCAGCTTCTTTTTGACTATATATTTAAACTTGACTTTATTATTTATGGTTTTAAGTGTAAAATGTATCCAAGAGATTAAGCTTTACTTTCCAGTCTCCTGGGCGAAACCAGTGATTCACAGTCAGCATGGTGGAATAAGGGTCATTATGTGGCCGGACACAATCACTGTTGTGTGTGTTTGTGTGTGTGTGTGTGTGTGTGTGTGTGTGTGTGTGTGTGTGTGTGTGTGTGTGTGTGTGTGTGTGTGTGTGTGTGTGTGTGTATGTGTGTGTGTGTGTGTGTGTGTGTGTGTGTGTGTGTGTGTGTGTGTGTGTGTGTGTGTGTGTGTGTGTGTATGTGTGTGTGTGTGTGTGTGTGTGTGTGTGTGTGTGTGTGTGTGTGTGTGTGTGTGTGTGTGTGTGTGTGTGTGTGTGTGTGTGGAGGGGAAAACAGAGAAAGGGCAAGACTGTTGAGTTTGTGCGAGTGCACCAGAATAAGGCAACGGTGGTTAGTGACTCCATAGGCGCCGATACCGTGGGTGCTTCGGGGCCCGAGCACCCACGGAGATTGCCGAGCACCCACGGAGATTTAACCGCACACACGGAGATTGTCGAGGGTCGGGCTTTAAACTTTTTAGAGCACCCACCGGCAGAAACATAAATCGGCGCCTATGAGTGACTCTCTTGCTCCCTCTGTATGTGTGCTGGTGTGTGTAAGTGAGTGTGACGAAGTAAGATCGAGAGAGGGGAGAGATGATGGCCGTGAGTGTGTGTAGTAGTGTGTGTGTTTGTGTCACAGTGAAGAATGGTCTCTCTGTGGTCTTGCACAGTGGCCCTGTTCACAGCAGGGTCAGCTGCACACACGCACGCGCGCACACACACACACACACACACACACACACACACACACACACACACACACACACACACTTCAGGACTCCTATCCAAACTAAACAAGACATCCTTCTGAGAAACAATTGAATAAGAAAATTCCGGAGTGATAAAGTCCACTTGTCTGTCCGTGTCTCACCATTATTTCAGTCCTTCTGTGTGAGATTCTGTTTATATTTTTAAAACATCGGGTATTCTGGGGAAGTGCAAGTTATCTACATCACTATTTTCTGCAGGCACTTGTAGGCCTACTGTACGTATGCATTCAGCAGAATACATGTACACAGCAGTAATGAGACGGCTGATATCCGTGTCAGTTACGCACAATACAGATGCTTAAAGTGTGTTTTATATTCCTACATGAACATTTTCTTTTTTTAAATGAAATTAATAAAAAAATATTAACAAGGACGGACACTATTTAAAACGTTTCAATCACAGACTCTCACCACACAACACAGCCCTTTTCTTATTTCTGTTTTCGTATTGGCTTGCCCACCACAAGATAGTGCTGTTGCCCATTTTGCATGTTGACTGTTCTGACGTTACTTCTGTGAGAAAAAAACATCAGAGGTGCTAAACATGTCCATTTTTAGAGTTCTGTGAAATCAGTAAGAGCAGGAAGTGGCTTTTATACAAGGCTACTGTATGTTTGGGTTTCAAGTCTTTTATTCTCTCTTCCCCTATGATCTCAGTCTCTGTTCAAAAACTCAGCTAGAATTGGGAGAGTTTTGCTAAATGTAATTTGAATACTTCAAACACTATATTTGATTGTCTCCTAAATATTCTGATAAAGATATAGTTAAGTCAAGTGTTATTCAGCCTGTTGAACTGAAACAAAACTGAACCAACCAGTTTGTTGAACCACAATCAGGCCAGCACTGCCTGAGAGACCAAAGTGTTCTTGCAAAAAAAGAAAAGACAAAGCAAAGGATGACATAGTAACACAGTCTCCTGTTACAACAGTTTGGGCGTGATGAAACATGCTATCATTTACACATAAACTTTTTAACAAGTCAATTGAGTTCTATAAATACGTATTTTCTAACTAAACACTGTATTTTTAAAGGCAGGAAAAGTTTTGTTTCATAACCAGGTGACAAAATGAATGATCACTGTTAAATCAACTGAAATGTATTAGAAAATGGAAATATATATTTATTTATTTATGCACAGAATAGATAAATACATAATGAACGTCTATTTAAATAAACATATCAATTGTTACAATTAGAATCATACATACATTGACAGTTGTATTTTTTAATTATCTGATCAATTTCATGTGATACATGCCATTTTTACTTATAAATACCTTCATTAAAGGCTGATGAATACCATTTTGGGATTTCACATTATGCAAAACAGATATTTTAGAATGCACCAAAGTGGTGGACTGAACAATAAAAGGTCTGACATTGCCATCTTCAGTGCCGCCATTCCACTAGAGAAAGTAAAAAAACTGTTCTTCTGTTTACAGCCAAGTGTGCCACCACATGTATGACAAAAGAAAAGCTGTATGTTGCTGTTGAAAGCTTTTTAAAGATGTCATGGTTATTGAGATTATTTAAGAGTTGTTGCAACTTAAAATGTTTGCAGCAGACTGTCTGGAATTTCCCAAGTGACATGGCAACATTGTATAGCAGACCTCTTTCTCTTGTCTGGTTAGTTTCTTTGGTGAAGGCTAGTCATTTTGTACTTATCATACACAATATCATCATATCATTAAAGTTGCATTGGTTAAGATAAGAATTTAAATTTAAACCATTAAAATAAGTATCATTATCAACATCATTTAAGGTGTAGGCTAATGGTGTTTATGTTAAGTCATAGATGTCTATGTAGCCTATTGCACTGCAGAGATATCTACTAAAATGAAATCGCTAGCTGAGCCCTGGCCCAAGTCTTTTATTGTAATACCACTTTTGTTTTTTTGGTGTATTTTATCAGTTGAAAGGATCTTCAGTTGGCGTGGTGTTGAAGTCATGCGACCCTGCTGTACTCGTCTGTAGTTCGTTTATAGCATAACGTTAGAATTTTGCTTCTGGCGATTAGATTTATGATTTGAAAATGATAAAAGTAGGGTAGACATGTGGAGATTATCCAGCTGAACAACACGTGCACTTATCAAACAGGTTCGTTTTCCAAAGACCTTATTTTTTACAATATTCCAAAACCCTATGGAGAAATTGCATAGACTTTTTGTCGAGGGAACCCATGGGCAGTTTACTTCCGGGTCAGCCTGCAAAAACACGTCATCCCTGCACCTCTCTATACTATATTCATAGGGGATCAGGAGATGGGCGGATCTTCCGTTAGCAGATTGCTACATTTTCTGTTACTGCCATCACAAAATTAGCTCAATGTAACAATGTTCCAGCACAGCTGCTAACTTAAGCTCCATCCCCCAGAGCCACTTTACATAGTAGAGATACAATATCGTACCCTATTTCCTTGTAGCAGGTGGCTTGGTATTACACATTGTACCTTTAAAGTAACATTAAAAATATGATTCACATGTAGCCGCTTTTGGTGAATACAACTCCATTGTTTCACAGCTTGGTAACTACTGCTGAGTTTAAAACACATTTAAATTTGATGTGTTAGACATGAAAGCTGCATGAACACAACATATCCATCCTACAACTGTGCAAGTATTGACATATTTTAAATAATTTGTGCAAACTTTGCAAACCCTTTAGGATATCAACACATTATTCGTCAAAATGTTCATATTTTGTAAGGCCTTAACTCGCTGAAAGATGCGTTTTTAGGTACACTTTAAAGTGTCCAAACATGCACCAAAAGCCTTTGAGGTACAGTATGTCTTAAACTGTATGTGGCACCTACTTCCACATTGTTTCAGATTTGGTGCACCAAATGAGGACCCAACAATCCAAACTTTCAAAAGGGGGGTAAAAGGAATAAAATGCCAATGGTCTATACTATTAGACATAAATTATTAATAACATAAATATTAATACAACTATCACTTTAAGTAGTTTAAAAAACTGACTGAAGATCACATAAGCTGTCACTACATACATAAATGGTGTAGGAAGTGACAACTATTGCATATACAAAATATAATTTCTTTGTTATGAGGTAGGTTAAGACCACCAACGAACATCAGCGAGTGTTTTTAAGGCCTTCAAAAACAACTCTAACAGAGTGATACAGTGTTGTATCTGCCATACTGCAACATGGCTGTACCGTGCAACACTGCTATGAAGTTATGTGGGTAACAGTCTTTGATTGTCTTAGCAGTCAGTGGTTTTCACAGTGCAATATGCTTTCCATGCTTCTGAAAGCTGTTTAGAGGTTTGCAGTATTGTTGTAATGACAGAAGTCCAGTAACAGTCGCTTGTCCAATGAGTACGAAATCCCCTAAACAAATCACCACGAGGAGGATCTGTCATTTGGATTCCCAAATGCTCCATACACAGTCCCACATACACATCTTCAATGTAAACAGCTCTAACATGTTCAGATGCCTCCAGTATCTTCTTGGGTAAATCCAGTGACAACACATAACCCAGTCCCATGGCATACGGTGGGTACATGTACCCAGAGAAGGCAGAATAGGGCATAAACCACTTCGATGTTGGGTTTCTTACAACAAAAGCATTCCTCACCACCATCCCTGTCATGTAAAGTTGTTTGGGGGCTTTCAAAAGCAAGTCAACAAGGTTGTGGACATTGAGGAACATGTCCGAGTCTATTTTCATGGCATAGGAGGTGTAGGGGCAGTGGGAGTCAAGCCATTCAAACATGACCATGGTTTTAATGGTGAGGTTATTATAGCTGTCCAAAAAATCACTCTGGAGAATATCATGATGTCTCTGGCTTTCCTCTAGCAGCTAGAGAGGGGGACATTGGAGAAACAGTTCATAGTTAGTTAAACTTATTGAAACGTTTATTTTTTGTTACATCCAGCAGATACAAGTAACGTCAGAATTCATGTGGAGTCTTGTTGCTGGTGAACTCTTCCAGGCAAGTCAATATTCTCTCTTTTCAGCCCTGGTTTTCTGGTCTTTCTCCACTAATTTTATAAAAATATATCTGAATATAATTGCAGATATACAATAAGGTCCCAGAAGTCCCAAGTTCCTTATCGGAATGTAAATAATGACCAGTGAAATATAGCGGAAGTCTTCACTCGATAAAAGCTTATTTGTTGTCAGACCTCACATCAGACAATTCATTTCAAGATCAAGAATAGAAATGCAGTTTGATTTCAAACCAATGAACCCTGTAATGTTCTTTCACTCAGTTATTTAAGGTAGTGTCTAATATGGTTGAAAGGGATAGGAAAAGGGCATTCAGGAACATTGCAATGAGTCAGCTCACTTGCTCCTTGAGGGTTGCAGTCTCATCTTCCTTTTTGGACAGCCCCAGCAGAAAGTAGTGGCTCACAACTTGGCCCAGGACTGTGGTTTCTTTCCCCCATGTGTTACGGATTGTGTCACGGGAGTCTATGTTGTGGGGTGCGACTGGAATCACAAGAACTAAGAAAGGTCTTTCCTGCAAACATCTATGGGGTTCGTCCAATATGAATCGATACCTGTGAGGGTAAGGCACAAAGTACGGTGAAGGATCCTCTGGTGAAGTCTGTAAGGAGAGAAGGTTGGAGGTTTTGAAAGATGCAACTGAATAGAACATGACTTATCCATTTTGAACTTTAATATTCTCTCCATATTAAAAGACAGCTACAGCGGTATAAAGATTTGTTCAGACAAAAGGCAAAATTAAAACGGAAAAACTGATCAACATCACTATCTACTCTGTACTTTTTTTTAATAGACACTTTGCGATAGATTTAGAGCTAGTGCTCCTCCCAACCCATTACAAATTACATACTGCATTTTGGTTTCCATGGTCGTTTTAGTTGTTTGACCGTTCACCATTTTTGCTACTTTGCAAACTTGGGAAAGCCTTACCTGGAAAATCAAAAGCCCTATCGTCTGTGTTTTTTTTTGCACAATAGGAAACGCATTTTTGTGCTGTAAACATGGCCTTAATTTTTCAAGGACATTGTAAGGCCTACCTGGAGGCAGAAATAATTGCACCAATAGGGGACCAATCTAAACATCGATAGTGTCAAATTATAGAGCCATTACATTGTCCAATTTGACTCCTCGTGTGTGGAGCAGCACCATTTCTAATACCCTAACTCACAATGCTAGAGCAAAATCATGAATCTTCGTGCTGTTTTACGTTAATCCAGTTCTAATGCAAATGTCGGCTCTAAATTGTGTTCTGTTTGAACACAATATAGCAGTGCACAATTCACTTTTTAGAAATATTATCTGATAGATAAAGTATTAGAGCATGCCCTTTGCGATTTTTTTCCTACAATGTTGCCATTTTGTATTTCTGCAAATTCAAGGGCTTTTACTTTACATCCATTTATTTGAATGAATTATTTGATATTATGTAAAATATTCTGTCTTGAACATTAAAAAAATATTCCTTGACTCAAATATGCTTATGCAGTTATGGAAAAACTCCATGAAGTGTAATACTACAGATGACAAAAAAACAATTGTCAGCTGAACAGAACAACATGTGGTGTGTATCCTCTTGCTTTGCCTCCATCATTTTGACAGTTGCACTGGTTACAAATTGACACTAAATATACTCACAGTAAACGCTGGAGTCATATCGTCGTGAGATTGGCTTGACTTTAACCTTGTCCAAAACTTCAAAGACCATGACACTTTGGGTCTCGAAATGTAGAAAGTTAACATAAACGTTACCAACATCAGGAACATTATCAACAAACACCACCACCGTTTAGCTCTTGTCCATGGAGTTTTTTCACTGCAAGGACAAAAGTAAAAATTGATATCTTTAATGACTCTTATCTGAAAACCAGAAGCACTTCACCATCCATTACTGGGTTGGAGTGAGGAAGCACTTTGCCAACAATGTCTCTTCCTTGACCAGTAATGTAGTCGTTTCTTATTGATTTATGTGTAACTGGAGAACTGCAGAAAATAAGAACACTTCATTGTATAATGCATGTAAACACATAGTTCATATTGATGTGTACAGTAAGTTATTATATTGAACACGTTTTACCACATTTTGTAGACTATGGACCTATTAATAGAACATATACATCAATCAAAAGCAGAATCATGAGTCACCAAAATCCCCTTTCCAACAGGCTTAATGTGAGACCCTGACAACTCTAACAGCATTTAGCTTAAGATGGGTGGGAGAAAAACTATAGGATTTTATCCTTTGCAGACCATTTACATGCACACAAATCTGTATTACATACTACAGGAAAGGGAAAACCCTAAAATGCACAATAGGGCCTCTTTAAAATACATGATTCCCTCTCTTTATTTATCAACATAATTAATGCTACAGTATAATGCCTAACAGTACCTTACAAAATGGCATTTGAGGCAAGTGTGGCTGCTCATATGTCACATGACTTGGTACTGTGGTTTAATGAGTTTGTGCTGAGGCTTTAAGAAATGCACGCACATAAGAGTTAGCTTTACATAATCTACACTGGGCAAGAATTGCTTCCAGTTCAAGTAAACTCAAACATAAATCAGTCTCCCATGACAAAAAGCTGTGATTAGGGTAAGAAAAATGTTGCCAGTGTTCCCATGTGATACTTTAAGCTATGTACAGGTTGTAACAAGTACATATAAGGACATGTTGTCACTGTATGTTGGGAGGGTAACCGTGAACATCTATGGTGATCTGTGAAGATCACCACTTTGTCCCAACGTGTTTATGTGAGTAAACAACATTTGGAACTTGTTCAGATTCAACTGATTTCAACTCAGGAAAATATCTGATAAGAAAACCCTTGGTTTCAATTCAGATATACTACTGTTGGGAAACCGGTTATAAATGTTGCATTTTTCTGCCGTCAAACCAGGAAAATAGATAATGTTGGTACTATCAGTAACATTAGATATGTATTCCTTGTCTATTTTTTGACACAGCCACAAAATCATAAATGATAATAATGATTAATTATGAGAGGAGTGGAGTCCCGACTGAAACCAATCGCACTGGTCCATTCTCATGAAAGCCAGAAAAGATTTCTTATCAAAGTGTTCATAATCAGGAAGTAAATCGCGCATTGGACTTAACTGCATGATTAAGTCAATAAATAAACTGAATTCAAATCTGGACTTACCTTTGGGAAGAAAAACGCTCCATAATTTTCTAAAGGCAGTGATCTCTGTTGCGAGAGCTAAAAGTGAATATGTTGCTGTAGATGTGTAACTGTCCTCTTGCGTTGTGGTTGGTGGTAATGTGTGTCAGACAACACACTGAGCCTTCTGAGCAGACAACCGCAGCACACTGCTTTGAAAATATGCAGGTAAGGACACGCAAGTTAAAAAGTGTTGGATGTCGTTCACAACAAGAGCCTTCCGAGTGTGTTTTGAATGGAATGCATTGTCAACATGACTGAACCTGCGGCTTTAGTACCAATTTCACAATATAATTAACAATAATGCAAACACACTCTCACCTGGATGTTTACCTCAATGTTTCTACTGCATTTAATGAAGCTCACCTGAAACCTTTTTTGTGTTTTTCATATGAACATGAAAATGGTTTCAAATGTTGGTGTTTATTTTGCGAAAAAAAGTAGCTCAAAGTTGTAGATTTAATGACATTTTTTAAAAATACATCAAATATGCTTACACAATGGATCATGTATCAAGTTAAAATCAATAATTCAACATCTTTATTAAGTAAAGTATGGTTTCATATTTCTTGCAAATCTTTCACAATAAAATCACTGATTCATGGTTAAGGCTTTATGCCTACGCAACCATTGGAAGGCTTTTCCTTTGAAACAGACAGGCAGTGTGCAGACTTAGCAAGCCATTTGTTTTTTACATTTTTTGTCCCCTCATGTAATCCTGTCTTGAGTACAGAAAATATATCTTTGTTCTCAAGAAAAACAGAGGGCAAACAACTCACCTCCATATCTCATGACAGCCGTGTCTCAAAGCAAATTAGGTTGCTAACCAGACATCAGATAATAACTTACATTTTCTAGTTTTAAGTGAAGAACATACACAAATCAGCCTGGGCTGTACTGCTAACATGACATTACTAATGCTTGTAACAATCAGCTTGTATTCTAAGCCTAGTTACCCAAGAAAAAAGGTTCAGGAGCTACTGGGGTGATTCAACCTGGCAAGGAGTGGGGCTGAGATACTAAGTGTCCACTAACTAATAATGTTCCCCCCCCCCCCCAACTAAACCAGAAACAACGTAGGTCTGGCTGCTAATACACAGTTTAATGAGCCCAAAACATACACACACCTCCAACAAAAGTACAAACATAGAATAATTCTGGAGTGTTTCTCAATAAAATGTCCAACTTAAATTGCAGTCTTTAGGATAGGCTGAAAAAAATAGTACCAAAGTCACTCAACAAAAATATATTCCAGCAAGGCAAAAAAGAAGAATATCCACAAATATAATGCTCACTGGCTGCTGTCCAAAGGAAAAATAGGGGTTGACGCTGTGTTTCAGTCTGGTTCCAGGGCTCTAAAGGCTCCTACTGCCAGCCCTACATCCCAGGTTAACTCTCTCCACAATTAAACAACCCCCTCTAGCTAAAGGCTAGGCTCCCCTTTTTTCCTTACTTCCTCACCATCCAAAACTCTTTTTCTTCTCCATACCAAACATTTCCCTCTCCCTTTGTTCCCTTTGGGCGCCGCCCCCTTCCCCACACCTGAGTCCAATGCACACCTGATTAAGGCCTTCAGGGAGTGATAGGGGAAAGCTGAAGGGAAAAGAGGGAACACTTGCAGACTGGACAGCAGTATAGATCTATAATTATCTACCTCTCACATGCTATCAATGAGAAAGTAACAAAATATTATACATGCTTCACATCAGCGTGTTAGCTAGCAATTTGACATGTTGACCTGGTTAACATTCAAATGATAGTATTGAGCTCAAAGAAATGCAGGTACTGTTGCAAATCTAATTCATGGAATGTCCGACTGCAAACCAAAAGGGGAATATTTGCAAATCAGACCCAAACCCTGAAATACATGCAGGTCCCCGGGCGCTGCACGATAGCTGCCCACTGCTCCTAGTACTAGGATGGGTTAAATGCAGAGGACTAATTTCACTGTGTGTGCTCTGCTGTGTGCATGTATGTGACTAATAAAGAGGGTTTCATCCTCCGATTCTAGGTCCGTTCTGATCAACAGTGAGTACCGTTTGTCTTAAAGATTAGATTTTCCTGCAGTCTAAACCTATCCTAATTCCTGGTATAGTTCCTTTTACTCACAGCACGTATTGTAGTAGGGAAAGATGGTTGGTATCTGAAACCACTATCTTTACATTACCCAACTAAAATGCTTTTGTTTCCTAAACCTACCCACATGCATGACTCAAGATCTGGACTCTGGTTTCTAGTGTGTCAGGTTCTCTGTCCCATATTTCCCTTTTTTACCACTCAACATTATGTTATTCGACCAGGAAACCCATTTCCTGACAAAATTTGATCAGATAAACAATTGAGCAGAATTAAACATCACTTCTTGGAGACTTGGTTTTCTGCAGTTAACATCAGACACAGTTGACCTTAGCTGGTCAGCAAACACCACAGAAAAAAAACAAAAACTGCCCGTATTTCTCAATGTACCCAATTAGTTTAACTTGAAAAGTCAGATCCATTTATATCTTAGACAAATAAAATATTCTCAGAATCTGGTTACAAACTGAAGGTTAAAAAAGAACGGCAGTGGAAACCGCAGAATGCACCTATAGTGCATATAATTGGAGGTAGTAATGGGCCCCCCCTAAGTACGCATCAACCGTAACTGCTATAGGCTTTGAAATGTCAGGGGAAAAGAAACCAGTCAACCACACATCTGTGAGACATGCAGACATGAACTTTTGAGCTTGACAGCTTTTACTTCCTTTAATCTGTTATACCACTGATACTCCACTGGTTGGATTTCCTTTTTGCTACACACCTGTTTTTCTCTTTGAGTAGATTTGAATCTGAACCACTATCTTGCTGGGCTCTATAGAACCAGATAACTAGGGTAAAACATTTTTGGGGAGGCTATGGCCATCTTTTATCTTTCCCATAAAACCCCTTATTAAATAATGAAACACTCTGTTCTACATGATGTTTTATGATCTTCAGACAGAAAACACATCTGATGTTAAATTGACGGAACTCCTTTCTGCGGATTAATATGACTGCACATCGTCCAAAGTTTGAACTCTGACTCTGAATATCATTGAACAATCAGAATAAAGTATCAATCTCTTCTCTGCCTGTTGGGATCAAGTGTCGAATTGTGTTTTCAGCCAAGGCATGTAAAACTGGGAGGTGATCACAACTCTGTGTTTTCTTTTTATTTATTATTATTTTTCGAACAGACTACAATGTGTAATGTGCTTTATAAATAGAAATGATTTGGTTTTCTGGGGTGCTTATGTTCTTAAATTACTTTCTATTCACTGCTGCCTTTGGCAATCCCTGCTCAACATAGCTCAAATCCTATTCAAGTCACTGTGCCTCGGATCAGCTCTGCTCAGATTAGCGCAGCAGAGTGTAAAACTGGTTTCAGTATGTAAAAGCCTGAGTCTATTTCCACTAATCTGACCAGAAGGTGTTACAATGCCATCAATACAACCAGCGGAATTATTATTATTTTTGATTAATATCCTTATTATCCAAAATGACTGTGGGAGAAGAGTCAAAGGACTGGGAGTTAAAAGCGAAAGAGTGTGGGAGGAGCTGGGAACAGTACGAATAAGACATTTGGAAAACAGAATGAGGAAACAGCCTGTAGAGTGTCTGGTTAAGTAAGAAACAGCTAATTAAATAAACAAAGGGGGAACATGGAAAAAAGAAACAGAAATAACAGTTTCATCAGACAGGCATCCAAGATGTATAAAACAACTCATATCATTTTTATTTGCTCTCAGTTAAATTATTTCAACAAATATATCCAAAGAATATTAAAAGAAATTAGCAGAAATCAAAAGACAACCACTATACTGTATATTGCCATCGAATATAACAACTCAAATAGTTAATAATTGTATCAAACAATCTCAAATATCCAGAATTCATTGGTTCTAATAAGACAATGACAGTACCTTTTGTGAAAATTCAAAACATTATTCACTTTGCTTAAATATTATGGTAGTAGTCTTGGTTTCTTAAAGCTCACAAAGAAGAGTGTGGTTTAGCTTGGAGTCCGGCTCTGTGTGCAGTGAAGCCCCTTCGGCTGACTGCTAGGGTCTGGTTTCCAGTGTGTCAGCATCAAAACATCAGGCTGTTGGTACTGCATCCATCCATCCACACCGCATTCATCCCACCAAAAATCTATCCATCCATTCTCCAATCAACCATCCACAATTTATCCACAATCCAACCATCAATCATTTATCCATCCTACACCAATCGTTCTATTTATCCAACCCTCCATCCAACCTCACATTTATCCCTTCATGTTTCCATCCATATATCCATTAACCCTATTTATCTATCCATCCACCCATTGATCCACAACCCACAATCCATCAAACCACTATCTATCTATTGATCTTTTTATCTGTCCATCAATCCATCCAACTACATTGGGTCTTTATTTTTAATGTGACAGGACATGCAGATAATCAAAAGCATGGACATTCAAGGAAAGGATAAACTGTGTAGATGCTGGATGCTAGGAACTGCAAAATATAAATATTGGTCTGTCTTCTCACCAGTCCATTCAGCAGTTTCATAGGGATGGTGCAATAGATGTGGCGCCCCCCGCCAGGGTGGAGAACTGCACGGTGGAGTGAGGTGGGAGGGGAGGCGACATGGAGGGAGGCTGTGTGGAAGCCGGAACTCATAGCTGCTGCAGAAGTGCCTCATTTGGGCTGCTGTGGCAGTGTGACCGCCTCCCAACGGCAACGTCATCTGGTTATAGTCTGGGATCTCTGTCCCCAAGGCAACCTGTGGTGAGAAACACAACTCTGTTATTTTTTTTTCTCCAGAAGGTAATTAAATCTCTTTAATTCCAACACTACTGCTGTGAAAATAAGGAAAGACAAAAAACATAAACTCTCTATAGACCTCTTCATTTATCAGGGATTTCTTTCTATTCTGTAGCGCACACGGGAAACGGAGATCACCGGCATCCTTTAAATTCATTTTAAATTATCGTATGGGGGGATATTTTTTCAGCACACATTTGGATTTCTTGTACTTGAAAACATTTTTCCGTTCAAAGGCCGTCAAATACTGGCTGATGGAAACACTGCGTCACCACTGGTTCTGGAAACACGTCGACTCAGTATAGCAACATAAGATGCAGCAGCTGACCTGATGATGTGCATGGCGACGGTTGATTTGGGGCGCCAAGTAGGCGGAAGCGGACACGGTGGTCTGTAGGTCACCAAATCGACCCTGTTCCCCAGAGTCCATCACCTGTTAGCATGGAAACAGTGACATCGCTTTTACAATGCAGATTTATACAAATATCTGTGTAATCCGGGATATTTAAACTTATTTTGTAACAGTAATAGGAAACATATTGAAATACATGGTTAGGTCAAAAGTTAAGACTTTTAAAGTTTTAGTCAAAAACCTACGAGAGACAGAGTTACACATTTGTCCTTTGGGAGTTGTTGACAGACAGAACAATTAGAACTGCATAGCCTTACTATCTAAATGGATTAAGTGAATGAACATTTTTGAAAGTCAGACCCTGTGGAGTAATCTTGGGTGCAGTGGACTGTAAAGCTCCTCGAGTAGCATCGCAGTAAAGGGAGTAATTTAAGCAAATATGAGGTCGCTATCAATGTTCTCATCTCACTTTAGGGGAAGAAGAAAAGAGGCATATGCTATTATGGAACACAACATGTACTATGAAGTGCAAAAGATATTAACCTGTTGAACAGGTCCAAGGACCGATATCAAACACACTTATCTTGAAAATGGTGGGATACATTGGTATATTGGGTAAGCATTATAGGTGCTTAAAGGCGAGCTAGCTGTTCACCTTGTTTGCATTCTTTATGCTAAGCTTGGCTAATTACTTTCCATGTGCTGCTTGCTAGTGGGAGATAAACATACAATTCTACAGTATTTTCCTTATACAGATATTTTTCCAGTTTTTAATGTCTTCTGCACTTTGACCATCCAAATGTCCCCATTCTGTGTGATAAAAATGCAAAGACAAATAATTAGATTTAGAGTCCTTAAAGAAAGAGGCAGAGAGCAGATTTAAACATTAGTATGGTGCCACCCTTCCACTTATTTTGTTCAGGAAAAGACTGGCAGGAGTTTACAGCAGAGTGACAGGAATGCTTGTGCAAGAGTTTTGGTAACAGCTCTTTAATGGGGATCAGAGCTGTGCTGACACACCATCAGCTCTTACCTATAACGTACTGGAGGAAATGTGAACTCAATGAGGTGAATACAGTGGTGCAGGAATGAGTCCTGTGAAAATCCAGAAATGAGTTACCTTTTACCACTTCCCTTGTTTCAAAGTCCACTTCCCTTGTTTCAAAGTCAACATTTTGATGCCTGAAATAAGGTCTGGGGTAAAACAAGCTTAAGAGATACTGAAATCCAATGAAACAATCCCATCGCTTTTTGTCGAGAGAGCCCTCGAAGATAACTTCCGGGTCGGACTACAAACAAAACATCACCGATGCACCAATCAACCAGCGAGAAGACATAGCATATTTTCAGTTAGTTGAATTTAACTAAACTAAAAAAGTTCAATCCACTTCATATATTGTTAGCAACATGGCTACCTTTAGCCACTTTCTAAAGTCCAAAAGAAAAAACAATAGCTAAAATCTAAGGGACTTTGAGTCAATAGCGACTTCTTACAGAGCTCAACAAATGCTTCTTTTCATCTTCACAGTGTTGTTGCTTCATCCTGAGGTCTATTCAAACTCATATTCACTAACTGTCCCATTTCCAATTTTCAGTTTTTACCTTCCCAATGTTTATGGGAACGTATGCAGTTGAAATTGCCCATTATTTCTTAAATGTGTAGTTACAGAAAATGTCTGAAAACTGTGTGATCTGTGAACTAAATTAATAACATAGACTTTAGAACAACACATTGTGATTTCACGCTCAATTTGAGGGGCACAAATAGTACACTGCATCTGAAAATTCACTCCCTTTTTCTCTTCCCTGCTTTGCTTTTCCATCCCTCTTTTCATCTTTCTCTGTCTGGCTAAATTGTAAAGAAACAACAGTAATGGTGATGAAGTAAACAAATCGCCTTAAAGTTCGTCTCTCGATGTACTATCTGTCTCGTCTTTCATTTATACCACGATATGCTGAAATGCCTGTGTCCACATCACGCCTTTTTCTGAGCGCCAGCGCCTTTTTTAATTGATATAAACGAGAACAGACAGCTTACTGATGGAATGAGCTAGCCCCAAGCATCTTCTTTTTAGCGCTTTCCCTTTCCGAAAGCCTCAAGTGAAAAAATTGCAACTTTTCAGAAAAGTGCCAGTGACGTCACTGTATACATTGCATGAGAAGCACATTTTTTTGTCATGTCGGTCCGACGGAAACTATCAGAACAAAGTCCAAAAAGCCTGTTTGTCGGAGCAGATTGGCTGAGTGTTCACTGGATGTTGCTGCCGGGGAGTGTGTGACTTTTATTGTCCTCCTACCTCAATATATGGCTGTCAGACTGAGTGGTGACAAGCTCAATACTACGGGGAATAGCACAAATCTTCCAGTTGGTGCTCAAAGTAGTCCAAACAGATGATAAAAACTAAGCTATTCTGTCATACAACAGCAGGGATACGACCTCATGTTAACAATAAAAAAGCAACTGGAGTATACAGCACTATATGGACACAGGCCTAGTCCAAATAGTTTCTTGAAGATATTGTCAAAATCGAGTAAGCATTCATACAAACAGAGAAGTAATCTTTACTGCACCCTCACATTGTGTCTGATTTGTTCTTGAAAGATGGTGGCCTCAGATAATCCAGAAATTGCTTCAGCCGATCTCAAACCCTAAAATCTAATCAGCAAGAATGACTGGCCTTTAGCGTGGACCAATAATGGTATTTTATTGTCATTCTGGGTTTTGGTTTTCTATGAGAAGATTTGCTCATGCTTAATGTTCTTTCTTTCTCAAGCTGTCTCTCTGAATATCCCTGTATGCTGTCTGAAACTCTCAGTTTTAGCTCCCGTTTCTTTAGGACCCCCCTCTCTCAAAGCTCAGTTTCTGATTAACTTTCGAGAAGATTGGCGAAAGGTAGTTTTCAAGCCGTGGGTGGAGAAATCCCATGCCTTCTGACCTAAGCAGACCACACTCTGTTGGCCAGGAGGTGCTCCTGATAGACACGTGTATGCAAAAGACGCTGAAGCTCTTATAACTTGACAATAATTTAGATCACTTTAAGATGCATTCCTATGACACGAACTTAGAGACAACACAGCTTATTTAAAATAATAATAAGGATTTTTGAGCATTGTGTATTATCTAAAAATGGCTTATTTAAAATGTATTTTCATAAAGTTGATGTGGTCCTCAAAGCTACTTTTCTTAAACTGACCAATTACAGCCTGGAGAGGGCGGGACATTAAAAATAGGCTGATGAGCAAAAGCAAACTTTTGCAATGTTGAACGTATCACTATGCATGATGTTACAGCTGCAGCAGAGGAACGTCAGCGGAGTCTGGAGACGCATGAAAACCATCTCTGGCTACAAAGAGCCAGACTCCAAGGTCCAGGGGGACCAACACTAAACTACTTGAACATTTTCTTCAAAAGATCTGATCAGTCGGCCTATTTGCGGCTCATTCCCCCCTGCTGCTCCCCCCCATTATCCCCACTGCCTGGAAATGGCCCTGTCAACTCTCCCACCTCCACTCAAACTCAAAAAAAGGGCAACTACTAACAAATGATGACATAAGACTTCTAAACGTTGTTACGCAGAACATTAGCCTCACTACACTGCCCAAATCTGCTTCTATGAAGCAACTAAGATTTGAGTCCATTGTTAGCCCTAACTCGACATTCACAAACCTTTGAATGACACGTGAGAAACCATGTCCTTCTTGCCCTGTCTATTTTTCTGTCTGTCACTTTCTCTCAATCCCTTCACTCTCCTGACAGCTCACTCTCTCTCCATGTTTTCTTTCGAGTAAGACTCTCTTCATGGTGGCTGAAGGCAGCTTTCTGCTCTGTTGGTTACAATAAGTGGATGTTTATGGTGTGTGTACTGAAGGTGAGTGTGTGACTGTGAATGCATGCGTGCAACATAGATGCATCAACCCATTACCTTGGGTCACCGCAGGGTGAGAGCACACCCTAATTCAATCACACAAACAGTGCATGAAATCAAGCTTTGATAACTTGAGCTAACTTAGGGTACCTTGTGCCTTGTTTAGGCTGTCGGGCTGTGTTCAGGCGCCCAAATGTAACCATATTAGTTTCAAGGCTTCAGGCCAGAAGGCGCCGTCACTGTCTGTGGGCTTGTTAGCCTGGTTAGTGACCTTTTAGAAAGAGGAGTCTTTAGGCTACTAGAGGTGGAAATTACAAATGACTTTGCACATGGTTTTGTTTCAGTTCAATTTAAAAGTTATGGTGACTGACTATGTAGTTAGTTCATAGACATCACTGTTAAATACGTCATGACTATCTTTCTATAGTTCAGTCTTTGTTAAGTAAGTCTGTTGCTGGTTCAACAGTTCTGTTCAGTTCAGGACAAACCGTGGCCCATATAAGCAGCGTCTCTTTTTTAGTTCCATAGTTCTTTATTTGTAAATATAATAAAACCAAATTATTGAAAAAATGTACAACGTGAGAAAATGCACAGGTGGGATAAAACAACCGTGTAAAAAAAACTGGCTTAACATGTAATATAAGACGGATTTATATGCTTGCCACCACTTTAGACATAAAACATGTTATTTAAGGATTCATGGACGTTGGAAGCAGACATAATAAACTTTGAGCTTTGGGACAAATAAGTGAGGGAAAAGAAGAGGCTGTTGCTAAACAGATGGGAGGAAAGGTTTCTGTTTGGTTTCTTTCCATTTGTAACTCTCTGTAGTTGTGTAGTTATTCTGAATTGGGTTGTCTTTTTGTTGTTGTTTTTGTCTGTGTTTGTTTTGCCCCTTTTTATTATTCATTATGTGTGTCTTTGTAGTCACTTTCTGTCTTTTTGTAGTTGTTTTGTGTCTCCCTGTGGTCTTTGGAGTCTCTTTGAGGTTGCTTTTAGTCACCTCAAGGTTGTTTTGTGTCTCTTTTGAGTAATTTTGAGTCTTCTTGACGTTGAAATCCTCCCATAAGGTTTCTGTATACAGCTCTTGAAAAATTAAGAGATCACTCCAAATTGTTCTTAACTCTCTTCTTAAAACGTCACGAACATGGATGTATAATAAGAACTGGATACAGCGTTGGAGGCGGGACCTCGTTCATTCGTGTAAGCTGCTCATTAGCACATGAAGACAAAATGGCCTGAAATTCTCGAGAGCAAAAGGTCACAAATTACCCATCATGCCTGGCTGTCGAGAGCATAGAGCATGCGCAGTTGAGTTTCCCCTTAAGCCCCGCCCCCGATCTCCCGCTTCGGCTCACTAGAATGAATGGAGAGATAAAATAAATCTGGATTCAGCTTTTAGCGCATTTTACAACTTTAAGGACCTAATGCTGTTAATAAGGGCTATACAAAGGTTCATACTGGGTAGTTTATTTGGTTAAAAAAGATATATACCTCCGCTGTTAAATTATGGGGTCAGATCAGTCTCATAATACACAAATGCAGACAGAAGGATTCACACTTGTATTTCATGATCCGCAAAAGCTTTCACACTTGTATTTCAGGATCCATACAAATGTTTTCCAATGCAGAAACAAAAGTGTTACATTTCACATACATGTAAATAAAATCCAAACACAGAAAAAAGTTTAACATGTGTATTTTTGATCAACCCGCTTTCTGTGCATGGATCGCTGTGCATTCGACTGTGGGTTTTTTGAGACTCCCCTGACAGTCACCTGATTCTACTTGTAATCTTTTCTATCTATAGCCAATCAGATGTCTCTTCCATTCAAAGCCAATCATGTGAGCGCGCCCCCACAAGGGTATGTGGTCCTAAGTAAGGTCCTAGGTAGTCTATTAGCATTATATAGCTAACCTGCCACCCATATTGCTTCCATGCTAACAGTAATACATCACTAACGTGTCAAGAATTCATACCTAAAACATATTGAATCATTCACGCAGAGACACTTATCACTTGTGCTAGACGCAATGTTGAAGTTGACCTGTCAGCTCCGGAAAGCGCAAAATGCATACATGAAGCGCTACGTCACGAACGCAAGAAATCATACCCTCGTGTGGGCGCGCTCATGTGATTGGCTTAGAATGGAGGAGACATCTGATTGGCTGTAGATGGAAAACATTACAGGTACGAATCGGGTGACCGTCAGGGGAGTCTTAAAAAACCCACACAAGAATGCACAGCGATCCATGCACCGAGAGCGGTTTGTGTATGCAGGTTCAGCGGTTTGACACGGAAAACAAATGTGTGTGGGTCAAAAATACACATGTAAAACTTTTTGATTTATTTGGATTTTATTTACATATATGTGAAATGGAACACTTTTGTGTGTGCATTGAAAAACATTTGTGTGGATCCTGAAATACAAGTATGAATCCTTCTGTGTGCATTAGTGTATTATGAGACTGATCTGACCCCATATGAAACTGCTCTCAGGTTAAGAAGCATCAGAACAGTGCATTCACTGCAGGGTCCAATCTGTGACAGATACACTGTAAAGTGGCTGAGGATTTCACCGGATTTCGGTCCTCCGGCACAAATAAGCACCATGAGATGCTCCTTAAGATGGCGCACAAAAATCTACCTCCGGTGAGACCGATTACTGAGGAGCGAGGAAATGACAAATAAGAGAAGTGAGATCTACCCACTGTGTGTGGAAGTGTGTGTCTGTGTGATCCTGTGTGTGTGCTTTTACCTCGGTGTGAGAGTCCCGAAGGTGATGGTTAAGTATAGTAAGATAGATTTGACACCCATGGCATTCAGCAGCAGTCGTACGCAGAGTGAAAAGGACTGTTTTTAGAACCGTCCTCTTTTTTTTCTTTTTCTCCTCACTTAGTCTCTCCAGTTTTTCACCAACACCCCTCAGATTCCCTGTATTTCTCTCTCTGTCAGCTTCTATTATTTCTACCTTGTTCTCAATTTCCTTGCCTAATTCTGTCTCCTGCCGCCTGTTTATCTCTTTCCACATTCCCCCCAAATTCCCCTGTCCCTGCTCCTCTGCATCATGTACGTTTATTTTATATAGCGGGCATTCATGCGGCCCTCTTTTCCACCAAAATTTGAGGTAACAGAGACAATTCATTCCCTCCTCTGGCACTGTTTCTTTTTGTTTCTCTGTATTTCTCCGTGTTGTGGCCTCTGACTCAAACAGACCCGTTCTCTCTGCATTATCAGATGAATAACAAGATACTGCAGGACTGCTGCAAATGTTTTACAAAGGGAGCTGTGCCCTCATGCATTTTTCAGCTGAATACTTACAGCGGTAACTATGAGATCCTGTTCTTTATTTTGTCTCCGTTTGTGCTGCTCCCTCTGTGTCTTCCTGGACATCAACTGTCAATCATCCTGTATGGTGGGATCTTTTCCCTTGGATCTCTTGGTTAGTCTGAGAGTCTATATATTTGGTCCTATTTTTTTTTATTATCCAATTCAGATGAGCTAACAAAAGGGTTATAATAAATGTTTGGAAGAGCTTTTATCTCTCACACATTTCATGATAACAACATGCATCTAAATTCTTAACTATGTTGGAGGACATTTACATCCACAAATATTTACTGGGCCATAAAAGTAACATCAGTTCCTGGCAGGGTTTTCCTTAATAACAGAATCATAAAGAGAAATTCAATATGTCTGAGAGCGAAAGGAAAAAATGAAGCACTGCTTTAGGGAAAAAAAACAGTGAAAGCTTTCAATAGAGAAACTGTTTAGTGACAGTTAATTATCTAAAATTAGAAATCTGCTTTCACTTAGTTAATGTTTACCCTGCTTAGAGGAATAGTTTAGGATAATAAACATATTGGACAACTTATTTTGCCTTCTTGCCAATAGATTGTTGAAAGTTGAGGCCGATCTGTTTTCCCCTTATTTTTTAGTTGTTTCACTTCTGTTTTAAATGTTCTGTGAGTGAAGCTAATGTGTAATTGGCTAACACTTGTTTTATTTCTAATGGCCATCAGTGGGCAACTTGACTGGTTGCAAAAAGAAGTCTGACTGTATATAAGTCAATGAGAAAACGTTGCTCACATGATATAACATTTATAAGCATTCAGTTGTACTAAAAGACACAAAGGAGTGGGCTGTTTGTGTTGAGTACATTTTGTTTTTGAATTACTTCAGTTCACTGCTAACAATGCTAGATAGCTAGCACTGGCACTATCTGGTAACTTAGCATAGCCTTGCCTATGGACAGCTTTAAACCAGTCATTAAACCAATGGGTGACGTCAAGGTTAGTACGTCCATTTATTTTAGAGTCCATGTTTTTCTATGTCTTTGCCCCATTTAACAATGCTAGTTCTTGTTGTTTTACCTTAGCTCTATATAAGTACATTTGGGTGATGATAATGTTGTTTCAGTAGTACAGACATAAAAAAAAAAACATATGCTGCTGTTTTTATTAGATGAGCAATTAACGTGCAAGCTGTCACTGTTCTGTCACTCATTTAGATGTATTGTTTGAAAAATCAACATTAATATGAAATTATTTTATGATTGCTGGATTTCTCCACATTGGAGTCACTGATTCAAAGTTACACAAATTGGTTGAAGGAAACAGAAAGAAAAAGTGATCTACCTTTCTTCTGCAGTATGGCACTCCCGCTGCGCCTCCCTATGTGGTTCTCCACATAACAGGTCTGCCTCCACAGCATCAAAGGTTAAGGAGAGCTGCACCTCCTTCTCCCTTAAGTGCTCCTTCAAAATTCTGGACAAACACAGAGAGACAAAGTCAGTGCTTTTTCTTTAAATTCACTCATTTTACAATAGTAACAATTATAATGGTAAAGGAAGAGCACAGTTGAAGAGAAACGAGGAGTGGAGCAGTTTAGAGCAGATGAAAAAGGAGGCCAGAGGGAGCAAAGAGGCATGTGTAGAAAATATTGGCGACAGCTGGAAAAAATACTCTCCTTATGGCGAGGTTATACTCTTCTAATAGCCTGTGAGGAAGAGAGGAGGTGGAGGGGGGGGCAGCTGAATTGATGTTTGGGTCACGACAAGCACATTTTAGCCTGATTTAAGGTCAGATTTAGCCACAACAAGACATATCCAAGATCATACTAACTGTGCTGACACAGCAAATTCTGAGCAGTCACACAGATGGTCCAGCGACATTGTCTCCTCATAGCGGTAATTTTATTTAATGTGTTCACTATTCTTTGATATTGTTTCAAGTAGTGAAAACTCTAAAAACTATAATGTTTTTTGCTGACTCATAACTTAAAAAAAAGTACCTGAAATGTATACATTAGAGATCTTGGTAAATGTGCTAAACTGGGATTGGACAGCCGTCTTTGTGAGAGAGGAGTTTAGCAAACAGTTACAACTAACAGTTGACCATTACTTTCCCCCTGCTATAAATAACTCTGTCCTGTGGCCCTGAGGGAAGGATTATTTTAAAAGCCAGTGTCTTGTGAAGTGAACTCAGTCTCAGCGGCTATAAGTTGAGTATTCACAACTTGAACCTCAGAGGAAATTGGCATAGCCGGGGACAGGAAGAGAGAAAATGAGTGTGTACTAAGACAAATCAATTTTTGTGTTTAATGGTTAGACAGACCTGTAACAAAACCCACACAGTGAGTGAAGACTGGACAAAAGTGTTGAGAAATCTGGGTTCTTTTCATGCAAAGAGATTTAAAGGTAGATAATAGGAATTAAGAACTAAAAGAAGATGAAGGGTTGCTCGAAATACTTATAGCTATTAAAACAGATTACGCTTGAGGGCGCTTGGTTTGAATTGAAAGTGTCTGACGTAAGAGAACAGGGTGAAAATGAGCGTCCTTGAAGAAACAGGGGTGAAAAACCAAAGACCACCGGGGAAAACTCATTGCTGTTGGCTGTGTGGGACACCATTTGCTAAATGTTGCTTGCAAATTCCCGGCAAAGCACAGTTCAAATGTACTCTGTTATAATGACGCAGTCGT
The DNA here is from genome assembly GCF_036324505.1 of Eleginops maclovinus. Classification (NCBI taxonomy): domain Eukaryota; kingdom Metazoa; phylum Chordata; class Actinopteri; order Perciformes; family Eleginopidae; genus Eleginops; species Eleginops maclovinus. The sequence continues at coordinate 21,594,686 of NC_086371.1, forward strand.
GACGTCAATAGTGTGAGGCCTGGCTCTGGGCGACGCCCACCCTGACTTTTTCAGTTAAACTCGTTCGATATACAAATAATGAATAGATGTCCGGATTGAAGCGGCGTGGTACTGAAAGACGACCACTGTCGAAGAACCGCTAAGAAGGCTCCGCTAATATATTACCATTGCTCGCGCCTATCTAAAAGTCATCGCAACCTGCGTCCGTTTCTGGGGGCCGTCGAGAGCAGGAGTACTTTTAATAGGAGCAGACACCTGATCATTTAGGCAAGGTAGCTTAATTGAGAAAATATAAACTTTTACTGTGGCTGCGACCAACTTTGCGCCCAACATGAATGCAGCATGCATTTAGTTCGATATTTGCATTCAAAAACACCACACCACACTATTCCGACATTCAGCAGTCGTTATCAGCTCCCAACCACAACATAGGGAGCGCCACCTGCTGCGTAAACTTCATGAAGGAGTTAATATGGCGATACTTATGCTTTAATAATTAAAACGGAAGTCTATTAGAAATCACCCTTTCTCATCGTTGTCAGATGGAAAAGCAAGAGAAAAAGATTTTGGTACCCGAATCGTCTGCTGTAAAATTGCATTTAACAGGGGGTCTATGAATGCCGGGAGCAGCACCTACCATTCGGACTGTTCTCCTCAAATTGTTCATGCAAGCCGGAATTGGTTATGCAAATGGTTGTAACCATGGGAAGCAATGCCTTTTTTTGGTTTCCCATGAAAGTAATTTAAGAGTCATGGGATCCTGCAAAATTGGACTTACAAAGGGATTAGAAAGAGTCTTTAAAGCTACTTCACACAAAATTGCCAATGGCCGCATCCTCCTAACCCTTTTTACCTGAGCTCTTTAATAATTGCTTTTAACCCGTGCCAGCAACTTCCACGCCTAATGCCTGCATCCAAAAAAATTGTTCACCAGCGCCGCCACTTTATAACGTTATTGAAAGAAACCGTTTCAACAATGACTGCATTAGTTATCATTTTTTTGAACAGTTACAGGTCCGTGCAATACATCCTGATTTGGTCTAACTAAGAATAGTCTATCTGAAGGCGTTGAGAGCTTGTAAATGATGAGAGGAGTGGCACTTAAGTGAGGTGCAGTTTTGGAGAGATTTTATGCCAATTTCAGCACGTAGTTAAGTAAGGTTTGTTGGATTATTGCTTCCTTAGACCAGGGTGAAAAATTCTTCAATGCAATAATATTTTCGCTCGCAGATCCTTTCGTTAAAAAACGATCAGCTCTCATTGTCTATACGCTACTGTTTATCCCTTTAACAATGTTTGGACGGTCCACGAATGTTTACATTACCGTAAAGCTGACCCTCTAAAACAAGACGAGAGAGAGATTTGTGCAGCTAAACATCGGGATTTAGCCTTGGATTACTGCACAATAATCTAATAGACACACCTGAAAAACATTTAGCTGACAGTCTCATCCATTAAAATTTGTGGAAGATTGTATGCTCCTTGCGTGTTTCAAAGTTTTTCAGAAACGCTAGGAAATGATTATTACCAAAAAACAACCCAACAAGTCATACAAAATAGTGCATTTTTCACCCCCTGCAAATGGGCAAGTGTGCTTTGCTGGCTGGGGAACCTGCCGCCCCTAAAGTTTCTAAAGGTTCTGTGAAGATGTTTCCAACCCTAAGCACTCGTCCAAACCGGTAGACATGCAACCAAAGGTGCTTAATACGCCTTCAATTTAGTGAATCAAACTTCCATGTTTGATCCCTAGAGAGTCAACTGGGTGGCCTTTCAATTAACGTTCCGTGAACCCTAACTGGCTATGGTGAGGAGGCAGTGGAGAAGAGACTTACTCTTCTAATTGAATATGACCGTATTATGATTTAATTCAACTACTGATGTACTTTCGGTGGTAAATAAACGACTTACCCATCATTTTTAGGAGTTCTAAAATCCATAAACACCCCCTGCAACTAGTGGACAGAAAACAGTAGAAAATAAAATTTATCATGAACAGATACGAAGATTCCCGGAAAAGCATGAAATGAGGCTTCAACAGTTGGATTAAAGACTATCTATATTTCAAAATAAACTTCACACAAAATAATGATGCAAAAAATAATGACACAAACATGGCCCTAATGTAATTGTCATTCAATTGTATCGTTTTTAATAATTGTAGGCCTATTGTTTCTATTTTCAACAGATTAAGTCTGATGACCTCGACTCATCCACCCTATGGTCTTAACTATGCTTGACCCTCGCCACAAACACCTGGGTTCTACCTCCAGCTACCAGTAGGTCAGCTCAATCCAAACTGCTTGAACTGGCTACAGCTGAACGCGACAGCGTCACAGCAACAGGTGCCGCCCCCGCTGGAGACGACGGGAACACTGTCCAGACAGCAGCGCCTCAGCGACATGGGGCTACATCTGCTATGAGTTTACTCCTGGGTGAAACCTATTCCAATGCCCGCAAAGGTGGCGTGGAGACTCAGAGCGAAGTGGAGATTTACTTTAAGGAAACCTCCTGCACTTCTTGAGTCGAACCCCACATGCTGGTGGAAAGTGAATGAAGGGAGGTTTCCGACGCTGGCAAAACTAGCAAAATGGTATTTGTGTACGCCAGGCACATCAGTCCCATCTGAGCGTGTATTTTCAGCAGCTGGCCTCACTGTAAATAGACGGCGCACACGCCTTACCCCTGACCACGTTAACATGCTAATTTTCATGAACAAAAATATATAGGTCCAGTTGTGATATGAGCTGTATAGTCATTTGCCACATTTCAGACAGGAAAGGGTAACATGATTTGATCATTACTTTATTTGATTGTTCTGGTTTGAGGCCCTGTAATGTTTTATGTTGTGTCCAGGTACACTGTGAACGTTTCATTCTATTTTGCTGTAACCCTATACAAATTAAGGCAGAAAATGTTGTGGATGTTTCAGTTAAGGATTTCCTAATTAATAGCCTAGATGCAGTTTCTTCATAATCTATAGGCTCAATAATATTCTGTTTGGCTCTCTATTTAATTTCTTCTATTCTTTTTTACATTTTTTAAATATGTCTAATGTTTCAAATGCAAGAACTGAGCCAGTCATTAAAGAATGTATTTTGTTATACCATAAAAAACATGTCTGCTTTCTTTTCCTAATGCATAATTACTTGAGGAATATATAATATAATACAATATAATTATCAAATTATAATATAATATATACTTTTTGAACTCAGTGTTTTAACTAGGCCTAGCTGATCTTTTTAAAGGCCCTATTGAAACACTGAAATCCAGGTGAAAAACGCCGCTTATCAATTAATCGAAAGTCGATCGATAAGATCAGTCAACTAATGATTAATGAATTAATCGATCATTTGCATCCCTAATTTAAAGGTTATCAAAACCTAAATAAATATTAAGGGAATGAAAGAAGCAAAACAGAAGATTGAAGCGGGTATTGAATATACCTTATGCTAGCTGAGTCCTGCCACAATCAGCTTACTGTGCTCTGTGGCAGTTTGGTTTGAATTGAAAGTGTCTGACCGTACCAGCAGACAGCAGGGTTTTTGAAATAATGAGCATATCCTTTGAAGAAACAGTGTCAGAAAAAGCCCAGACAGACCACCGGGTTGTGTTTCCAACTCTTTGCTGGTTTGGCTCACAGTGGTAGGCCGGACATATCCATTCTAGCTATTAAATGTTAAAAGGGCTTGCCATACTGGCCAGGTTCTACAACGCACAGGGGATTGAACCCAAAGACTGTATAAATAATGGACGTAGTATCAGTGACGTCACCCATAGGTTTGTGAAGAGCCGTAATGAAGCTCAAAGTGGGCGACTCCCACTGTCGACTTCTTCTCAGTCTACCTCCCGCCCCCTCCCGACTAATTCAAATATGGACATAGGGTCGGAGCTGAAGCGGGCGTGGCTACTGAAACACGCCCATCTAGCTCGAAGCTACCAAGCTAGCGAAGGCTTCCAAGCTAGGCTACATGCTACCATATGCTACTCGCGGCGCTATCCCGCTAAAAGTCAACAGCACACCCTGCGGTCTCGTTGCTCCCGGTTGCCGGTCGAGAGCAGACGATACTTTATACATTATATGGAGCAGACACACTGATAATTAGTGCTAACGGTGCTAAAATATAAATAAAATAATAATAACATTTTACTTACCGAAACAACTGCAGACCAGACTTCTTGGACGGTCTGTTAGTACAATTAATCGCACAGCAAGCCATATTATGTCTGATATTTGCATTCAAAACACACCAACACCACCAACATGTCCGACAGTTCAAGTGCAGCGTCTGTTAGCGGAGCTACCAGAGCAGGCAAATAGCGGCTAGCGCCCACTGACGGCGCTAACCTGTCTATCAAAGCGACCGCGCCCTTAATTATGCATAACTTTAAGCTTTAATATAATTAAAACGGGAGAGTTATATAGAAATTCACCCTCCTCACAGTTGTCATGAATAGGGGAATTAGCTATAGAGACCAAAAGCAATTTTTGTACCACACTGTAAACATGTTTATTTCTGCTGTAAAAATTGGCATTTTAACATGGGGGGTCTATGTAAATTGCTCTGTTTTGGAGCCAGGCCACGCGACCATTCGATGAACTGCAGTTTTTGGCACTTCCCTATGTGTTTCACTGCACAGCCCCGGAAGTTGCCCCTTGATTGAACCACAAGAGAGATGGCTTGGTCCAACCATGGCAAGCTGAGATGAGGCAGCAAGTGTGGTTCTGTTGGCAACTCACCATGAAAAAGAATCACAGAGTCATAAGGATTTGTATCCATGCAAAGAATTGGAGCGTTACATGTGGACTTTAAGTATAAAGAGTCACTTTTGGAGTTTAACTGCTTACCTTTTCAATAATTGCCAACGCCTCATCTCCTCCACTAACCCTTTTTTCCTGAGCTCTTGTGTGTTTAGTATTCTTATCCTTCGCTGGCTCTAGGGCACTTCCACATTGCTAATATTAATGTCTTGGCAATCCCACTTTAAAGTATAATTGCTATTACCTTGTATAGCGTCGCCAGCTTTATCAACCTTTATTTGCCAAAGAAACCGTTTTTAAGCGTTGAATGACTTGCTATTTAGTTATAGCAGTTTTATTTAAACAGTTACAGGCCGTTGTCATATATCATCCTGATTTGAGTTATACATAATTGTAATGTTCTATCTGAAGACTTTGCCAGGTTGAGAGCTTGTAAATGATGAGAGGTAATGTTGGTCACATTAAGTGACGCGGTGCTGTTTTGGATGTAGTTTTAGTCATTTTTAGGCACTGTAGTTAATAAGGTTTTGTTTGTTGTTTTGCTTTCCTTAGCCAGGGTTGAATATAGCTTAATTCAATAGTAATATTTTTGTTGCGATCCTTTTCTTGTTATGAACAGCACCGATCATGCCCTCTGTCATTTGTTTATAGCGCTACTGTTTTTATCCTTTCATTTTGAGATTCGTGTCCACCATGTCACAAGTCACTGTCAAAAGCATTGACCCTCGATTAAAATTTCAAAGAGAGAGAGAGAGAGTTCGTGGGAGCTGGGAACATTGGGATTTTAGCCTTTGTAGATTTACATGCACAACAATCTATATAAGACACTACAGGAAAAGCATAATAGGGCCTCTTTAAAGACAGTCCTTCCATCCCATTAAATTATGCATGAGAAGTAAATGATTATGCTCATCTTTGAGTGTTTTCATAAAGTATTTTAGAAAGTGCTTAAAGTGAAATGAGTAATATTTTACCAAAAAACAATAAATAAAGTCATACAAAAATAATCCCTCTCTTTCAACACCGATGCCCAAATGCAAGTGTGCTTTGCTGGCCAGGGAGAACCTGCCGCCCTCTCTTATAGTTTCTAAACGTGTTTCTGTGTTCAAGATGTTTCAGGGCATTAACCCCTATAAGCGACCAGGTGCCAAATCGGTTGCATGCATCCAAGAGGAGGCTTTATAAACAGGCCAATATAGTGATCAAGCTTACCATGTTTGATCCCAAACGAGAGTCAATCTTGGGTTGGCTTTCAATTACTGTCGGGAACCCTCACCCGGCCTTTGGTGAGGAGGCATGTGCTTAGAGAAAGAACATTTTACTCTTTCTTTAATTTGAATATGACCGTATTTATGTTTTTAATTCATCTACTGATGTACTTGTGGTGGTAAAACCGCCTCTTATACATTTTTAGGGATTTAAAACGCTCCATTAGAAACTACCACCTGCAAACTAAGATGGATAGAAAATAACAGTAGAAAATAAAAAATAATAATCTACCCTGATACAGATACAAGCTCTGAGTAAAAAATACATTGAAACATTGAGGCTTTGACAACAGTTGGATTGGACAGCTGATGTGAATTTCAAGAAGGTAAAGCAGCTCTCCACACCACTAAATATATGGGCCAGGGCTGCCTTGAAGTGAAAATATGAAGGAAGCACTGGCCCAAATGGAAATATTGTAATTATGAATTCATTGCACATGAACGAACCATGGCCTATCATAGCTAAGATGCAAAAATGTTGAGCGGATGGACCGAACTGAAGCTGTGCCAACAACCGCAGTAAGACTCATATATATTATGTTGGTGGATTGAGATATTTACAACAAAAACACTTAAATTCTTGCTAGGTTCTGTTTATATCTTCTAAAGACAGAGGCAGGGTTTCAGTAGGCGAGTATTTCAAGGCCAAGAGTTAAGGAAAAGTAACTTCCTGTCTGCTGCACATATTCCCTCTCTCTAGGTGCTGTAATAATTATGCAGTTCTCTTACATTCTGCACCCTAACAAGAATCAGTAATTACCCGTGTTCACATTGTCATGGAGGCCACGAGACAATATTACATCCTATATGCAAACAGAGAGGGCAGGCACCGTCAAATGGCCAGTGCTGCAGCGGGATGGGAGGTGGGAGAAAACGTACACAGATTAATGTGCATCACAGCGGGTCTCTCTGCTGTGCTGCAATTGTAGAATTTGGAGTAGTGATGTTATTGGAGCAGAGTGGCCAGAGGGACCGGACTGAGAGATGAAGAACTCATCAGGCAAAGGTTAATTTAATACCACGGGGCATGATTAGTTTCAAGTTTAAACACTCAACACACTCCATCACACCATTTTTCCCGGGAGTGAACATTTCCAGAGGCCAATGACTTAGTGGCTACAGAAACAATCCTTCAAATAGAGAAGCTGGGTTCAAGCCCCAGCAGGTCAGCTGGCAGCCCTCCTGCTGAAGTCCCCCCAGCTCAGGGGCTGCTGTGTGGCTGACACTAACCTCTGACATCCCTGTGGACGGAGCAAGGGGAGAGGTAAAAGGAGTTTCCTTTAGGGAGAATATAAATGCACATTAATATTGGTGGGCTGAGTTGATGATATTAAATATGACGGCTTCTGGGTAGGAGAGAACATTTTGTCTTTATTTTACCTTTAAAAACGTTTTCTAATGACTACTTACTGGGTGAGTCCAACCCTCACAAAGAGAGACGTGTAATAGCTACGTTGATCAACAGAGCAAAACAAAGTATTTTAGCAAAAACAACTCTTAAATTGTGACATTGCTACGTCATTTTTTCCTGTGGATTTCTAATGGTCAGCGTCAATGTCACAAATTTACTGGCATGAACAAAAAAAACATGGCGGACACCCGACTTAATTTTTGTGTAAATTCCAAAATTCTAGGATCCTTTTGCCATTATAATGCTTTTGGATTACATTTCTAGCAAGAAGTATACATTCTAATTTCAGAATCTACATCTAGTGGATGTGTAGGATCTATAATTTGATAGATTTACGAAGATTATTTCATGTCTCACCATCAAAATGTTTATATACTACGTACAGTACGTAGACTAATAGGTTGCTATGCGTGCAGTGAAGTTGTCGTCAACTCTCACGGCGTAAAACTGTATTTCTGGTCTTGGCATTTTCATGATAACTAGGTGGTTGCTAGGGACGTAGCTATCACTGCATTTTACACCCAGGAAGTAAGTATTGTCCTTTCTGATTGATTTTCCAGTGATTGTTTATACAACAAATAATTTTTTTGAGTTTTGGATAGCTGAGGACACTACATTACCCATAATCCTCAGTTATCGTTGTGAAGACGACGCCAGTGCGCTTTGCTTGACAAACCTCTTGATTACTCAGCAAGCGAATTGGATGTTTTAGTTGCAATGCACATTGGGATTCGTAGTTGGGAAACTAATAAACTAATAAAATAAATCATACATTAATCCGCATGTGCTTGCTTTTCTCTTTGCAAGTCATCCCATAAATGGTTCGGCTGCGTTACATTTTTGACATTTGCCGTAGTTCTTTATTTATAGGACCCTAATTAGAAGATTTTTGGGCAAACCAGAAGAACTTGCACAACGAAACTGAATGCATGACTTACAGGTCAAATATTACATTACTCATAAGTGCACGTGGTACCAGAGCACCCTAGGCAGAAGGTCCATGATCAATTTTGTTACTGTATCATCGGACTTGAGGCCGTATGTTTTGGAGACTCGGGTGAAGAGAGGGGTGGAGTTGTCAACTGATCACCATCTGGTGGTGAGTTGGGTCGAGTGGCGGGGGAAGACCTGGTAAGCCCAAACGTGTAGTCCAGGTGAACTGGGAACATCTGGAGGAGTCCCAAGTCCAGGAGGCCTTCAACTTACACCTCCGACGGAGCTTTTCAGGCATCCATGTAGAGGCTGGGGACATTGAACCACATTACTCAGCCTCCCCGGGAAAGTTTACTCTAAGGTGTTGGAAAGGAGGGTCCGGCCGATAGACGAACCTCAGATTGAGGAGGAACAATGCGGATTTCGTCCTAGTCGTTGAACGACGGACCAGCTTTTCACTCTCGCAAGGATCCTGGAGGGGGCCTGGGAGTACGCTCATCCGGTCTACATGTGCTTTGTAGATTTGGAGAAGACGTATGACCGGGTTCCCAGGGAGATACTGTGGGAGGTGCTGCGGGAGTATGGGGTGAGGGGGTCTCCACTCAGGGCCATCCATTCTCTGTACTCCCAAAGCGAGAGCTTTGTCCGGGTCCTCAGCAGTATGTCGGACCGATTTCCGGTGAGGGTTGGCCTCCGCCAGGGCTGCGCTTTGTCACCAATCCTGTTTGTGATATTCATGGACAGGATTTCGAGGCGTAGTCGTGGGGGAGGGGGTCTGCAGTTCGATGGGCTAAGGATTGCACCACTGCTTTTTGCAGATGATGTGGTCCTAATGGCTTCACTCGCTCACTGGTTCGTTTCGGAGGAGTTCAAGTATCTTGGGGTCTTGTTCTCGAGTGAGGGAACAATGGAGCATGAGATGGGCCGTAGAATTGAAGAAGCGGGAGCAGTACTGCAGTCGCTTTACCGCAACATGACAAAAGAGAGCTGAGCCAGAAAGCAAAGCTCTCTGTCTAATGGGCCATTTTCGTTCCAACCCTCACATATGGTCATGAAGGATGGGTCATGACAGACAGAACGAGGTTGCGGGCAATTAAAGGGTTAAAATCCTGAAAGTATTGAATGTTGGGTGGTTTTCAGCAAGTTTTAAGTCATTTTATGATTTTATTGATATATGATGATTTAATAGCAGTTTTTTGAAGGTGCCATTTTTGCAACAAAGGTGTTTAGAGGGTGCCACATTTTAAATCTGACACTACATAACATAATGTAATCTTTGACTGATCCAAGAGTCACCACCAAATTCTCATCCCCCTACTATTTATAATATTAAAAATAATTATTTTCTGTTTTTTTTTTGTAATGACTAATGAAATATTCAAATAATTTAACAAGCATTTAAAGAGTTAAAATACTGGAAATGATTAAATGATGTATGATGATTTAATAGCAGTTTTCTTGTGCTTGTACATTTCTGCCACGCAGGTGTAAAGAGGGTAGTACATTTGAGGAGGGCACAAGGGTTAAATTACTTTCTATTCACTGCTGCTTTGGCAATCCCTGCTCAACATAGCTCAAATCCTATTCAAGTCACTGTGCCTCGGATCAGCTCTGCTCAGATTAGCGCAGCAGAGTGTAAAACTGGTTTCAGTATGTAAAAGCCTGAGTCTATTTCCCCTAATCTGACCAGAAGGTGTTACAATGCCATCAATACAACCAGCAGAATGATTAGGGAATCCAAAATGACTGTTGGAGAAAGGAAAGTGGGCTTTGACTCAGGGAAATGTTAAGGGAAGTGTGGGAGGAGCTGGAAACAGTAAGAATAAGACATTTGGAAAACAGAATGAGGAAACAGCCTGTAGAGTGTCTGGTTAAGTAAGAAACAGCTAATTAAATAAACAAAGGGGGAACATGGAAAAAAGAAACAGAAATAACAGTTTCATCAGACAGGCATCCAAGATGTATAAAACAACTCATATCATTTTTATTTGCTCTCAGTTAAATTATTTCAACAAATATATCCAAAGAATATTAAAAGAAATTAGCAGAAATCAAAAGACAACCACTATACTGTATATTGCCATCGAATATAACAACTCAAATAGTTAATAATTGTATCAAACAATCTCAAATATCCAGAATTCATTGGTTCTAATAAGACAATGACAGTACCTTTTGTGAAAATTCAAAACATTATTCACTTTGCTTAAATATTATGGTAGTAGTCTTGGTTTCTTAAAGCTCACAAAGAAGAGTGTGGTTTAGCTTGGAGTCCGGCTCTGTGTGCAGTGAAGCCCCTTCGGCTGACAGCTAGTGTCTGGTTTCCAGTGTGTCAGCATCAAAACATCAGGCTGTTGGTACTGCATCCATCCATCCACACTGCATCCACCCTGAATCTATCCATCCACCCACACCGCATCCACCCAACCAAAAATCTATCCAATCATCCATCTATCCTACACCAATCTATATATTTATCCATCCTTCCATCCACTCAAAAACCGTATGTATCCAACCAACCAACAATCAATCCAAACACCATTTATCCAATGATCTTTTTATCTATCAATTCATCCATCTCACCGCCCACCCATCCATTAAAACCCTTTATCTATCCATCCACACTTCTTTCCTTCCATCCATCCATCCATCCATCCACTCACCAATCAGATCTCTATCCAACCATCCACCCATTCAGCAATTGACCCACCATTTCATCCAATCATCATCCATCCATCAATATATCTAACCTCCAACCATCCACTCATCCATCCACTCATCCATCCATCCATCCATCCATCCATCCATCCATCCATCCATCCATCCACTGATGAAAAGAGGAACAGAATGGAAGAGGCTCTGGCTCTCACACACCGTAGGAGTTAACAGAAACTTGAGGGAACAAATCACCGTCCTGTATATGTCTATGGATAAGTTATGGAAGCTGTACAGAGATTATTGTAACAAACATTTAAAAACAAAGACTGGTTAAAATGCTCACCACCCTTCTAAAGCATATTATCCTAAAACTAAAAAAGTGCTTTTGGAGGGACACCTCCTTTTTTTCCCTTTATCAGTTTTACCTTTACTTCATGGCCGGACAGAAAACAATACTGTATCAACAAAAGACGTTTATTCTCCCCCGTATTAAAAGAGGCTGCGAGAAATGATTGTGTCATTTACTCTTATCTATATTTATTTGATTATTTTTTTTATCTAAATGGGTGGTCATGCAAATAGAAAAAAGCCAAGTCCATTTTGCTTTTAGCTTGGTGGTTAAAGGTTACCTTTTGGCCAGCTCACCTCTTGATGAGTTGACTACTTGCTGATTGCTGTGTTACAAGGTGAGCTGGCTCCTTAGCAGCCTCCTGGTGCTTTTAGCTCGAGAAGTAACTAGCCTTTGAGACAAATAGTCTTGACAACTAGCTATTTTTCCCTATACACCTGCTAGGTGTGCTTTCTCAGTTATACAGTTCACCAAGTGCTCCACGCATAGCTTCTTATCTTGATATTCCTGCTGGAATCTATTTATTTTTAAGTCAACGATTTTAGCTTCCAGGAAACCAAACCAGGTATCTAGCTAGCTAGCTAGTCAGGAATAGCTTTTCAAGAGGTTGACTTGTTGTTTTAAGGTGGACTGGTATTCCAAAATCATTGCTTGAATTTTGCCTTGTATACTGACATGCCAACCAGTCAACAGGTAGAGCGATTTACTGAGAACTCTACTGGGCGGCATCTCCGAGAAGTTAAGCAGTTGATTAATCAACAACTGGTCCGTGAGCAGATGGCAATTCGAGATGTTCCTTTTTGGTGCTCCAAAGTCCAACATGGTGGGAGCACTCCTGTTTGTCGATACCACTGTTTGAGTATCCTGGACCTTTTCCCATTTGTACATCCACATGTCCAGAAAGGTCCAGAAACTCTCTGCACATTTCCAATGTGTACAACCAGTCATGTTGTATGGTAGCGCTCCTTTCACTGGTCATGGCTATGCAGCTTACATACCAGTTTGAATCAGTCCGTACTCAGTTGTCCAGAGCCAGCGAACAATCAGTTTTACAGGATGAATTCGCTCAATTTGTGAGCAATCTGCAGCCATTTTATCCAACCATTGTTAATCCAAACCTTATGTAGTCTTTAGGCAGTCCTTTTGTCATGGCGTGGGATAAAGGTTCTCAAAACTAGTCTGTAGGCATTCCCCAAGCAGTCCCTCCTTAAAAACAAGGCTGTACACAGTCCAAACACCCAATGAGGAACCAGTCTTAACCTTTACCAAATCCAGTGTAAAAACAGTCTGTAAACCGGTCTGTAATCCAGTACCAGTTGAGCAGTCTCTCTACCAAATGTCAGAGCTTAGTTCTCTGCTGGTGAGAGGTACAAAGGTGCTGTTCATGTGGAGTTCTGGTTTCTTCCCAAGCGTACTGCTCTGAGGCCCCTGGGAAAAAACACAGCACAACCGTGATCAGAAGGAATCTCCTTAAAACCACAACTCCTGGTAAAAATATACAATTAAAACACGGGCTGCATTCTACATAAATACAAAGCTCTATTGCATGCCAGAAGTGCGCCATGCTTCATTGTATTACTGCAAAGACAGCTATTTCCCAGTCTGTTAAAACAAATACATGTTTTAGATTGGATAACATGAAGATACTATTTTCTTTCTACATTTGCTTTTATCCAAACAGACCTCTTGTTCCCCAGTGAACAGCTCTGAACCCCTGGGGAGAAAAGAGGGTTTTTATTTTTAATGTGATAGGACATGCAGATAATCAAAAGCATGGACATTCAAGGAAAGGATACACTGTGTCGATGTTGGATGCTAGGAATGGCAAAAAAAAAAAATATTGGTCCTGTCTTTTCTCTCACCTGTCCATTCAGCAGTGTCATAGGGATGTTGCAATAGACGTGGCGCCCCCCGGGGCCCAAGGTGGAGAACTGCACGGTGGAGTGAGGTGGGAGGGGAGGCGACATGGAGGGAGGCTGTGGGGGAAGCTGGAACTCATAGCTGCGGCAGAAGTGCCTCATTTGGGCTGCTGTGGCAGTGTGACCGCCTCCCAACGGCAACGTCATCTGGTTATAGTCTGGGATCTCCGTCCCCAAGGCAACCTGTGGTGAGAAACACAACTCTGTTCATTTTTTTTTCTCCAGAAGGTAATTAAATCTCTTTAATTCCAACACTACTGCTGTGAAAATAAGGAAAGACAAAAAACATAAACTCTCTTCTTTCTTTTATTGAACTTGAACAGATTTTTCCATTCTAAGTCTGTCAAATACCGGCTGATGGAAACACTGCAAGCCACCACTGGTTCTGGAAACACGTCAACTCAGTATAGCAACATCAGTTTGAAGTAGCAAACATGCAGCAGCTGACCTGATGATGTCCGTGGCGACTATCATTTTGGGGCGCCAAGGAAGCGGAGGTGGTTGTCATGGCAATGGTGGACACAGTTGTCTGTAGGTCGCCAAAGAGACCCTGTTCGCCGGAGTCCATCACCTGTTAGCATGGAAACAGTGACATAGCTTTAAGGATGCAGATTTATACACATTTCTGTGTAATCAAGGATATTTAAAATGTATTTGAACATCTATATTCTATATTTTGATGTCAAAAGATAAGACTTTTTACATTCTTTGTTTTTTGTCAAGAAAAGTAAAACACAAAACTATGAACTACACGGACAGAGGGAGAGCATAGACCTCCACCAAGGCCAAAGGAAAAATAATTTGTCTACCCCCCTGTCTTTCTGATCTACTCCATAAAGTATCGAGTTCTAGTTTTTACTGTACTTCACCCCCCTACGCTTGTTGCTTATTCGTAATCCTGACAAACATTCAACCAAACCAAAAAGAACAATGTTTTTGCCAAGGTAATTAACCCTAATAAAAGTCCCAAACACAAATACAATTCAGTCTTGTTTGAGTGACATTTTTTTAGGAAAATTCGATTTGTTTTTATCTTTAGATGGATTGGAGACTTGGGTGCGTACCACAGGTTATGTAAAGTCAAACGTGTATGAGAGAAAGAGTAACACATTTGGGAATTGTTGACAGTCAGAACAATCTGAACCTCATAGCCTTATTATCTAAATGAACTGTCTTTGGTCTGAAACTATTTAAAGTTCACTTCATTGTATATGTGTATTAAGTTCATTAAAGTTAAAACCATCAAATTTGAGGTGATCTAGGGAGGTTCACATTGACACAGGCAGTCCATAAATGTCAACCTCCAAGGTTCTGATGGTGGTGAGGGTCAGAACTCAGATAACTGTAATTCAATGTTTTTTGCTGAGCATGACGGATGGCTTGACATCTTTAGATTTCTCGAGCCAACAACTTATAAAGTGTGTTTCTTTGGCCATAAATTGAAGAAGTACTTGACCTGTTTTCTCGTCTCCTTGCTATATTGTGTTATATGAGAATAAATATATTGGTGAAGGGAATGAGTCCTAAAACCTGGCAATGAGTTACCATTTCACCACTTCAGTTTTCAGATTGTTGAACATGTTTTTATGAAGATAGAAATACGGACTGTGGTTAACACCTTAGAAAGGTTCTCGCGTTTAGTTATAGGACATAAAATATGTAAGTATATACCCCACTAGTGAACGTCTAAAGCTTCTATGTGTCCTAAAGACTACGTTGCTTACAAGTGCATAAATGAGACTACTAAACGTCATCATGCTGAATATTAGCCACCTTCAGCTAAGCGTTGTTCATATAAACGTTAGTTTTTTACTTCAGGCAATTGGATTTAGATTCAACACAAATTGTGTTAAAATTAGCAGAATATCCTGCTGAACAAAACATGCAAGTATCGCAAATGTGTGTTCGCCAAAAATCTCGTTTTCTGTAATATATTGAAATCCAATGGAAATATCCCATTGGCTTTTTGTCGAGTATCCCCTTGCAATGCTAACACTATAACTTCAGAGTATCAGTTGTCAATCTTTATCCTCTAAAATTCAGAAAGCCCTCTAAGATGTACATTTGGTAAATTCTCTAAATAGGTTTTCAGATGCTTTAAGTGAGACATTGATGGTGGTTTTGTTTCTTTGTTCAGAAACACAACAGGGGAGAGGATGGAATCGATTTGAAGGAAGCCTCAGAGATGGTTTTGGTAAGTAGAATTTCATTTTCAATTTCATTTGTTACTTCATTAGGTTTGATTATTATGGTGGTGCACATTTTGTTTTGTAGCTTTTTATATTTGCTGCAGGCTATTTGTTTACACAGCATTTTAAAGCAGGTTATTAAACAGTTAAATATTGTGTCTTGATGTTTATGTGAGATATATGATTTCCGCGATAAACTGGAGATTATTTTTAAATGTGTTAAATGAACATTTCTGAAATCATTATTGGTTTATTTTTTAGATACGGAGAGAAATAAGGATGTGGGTTATGATTGGAAAAGGTAATTAATTGGAAGATTCATTGAATTGTCTTATTAAAAGATAAGAGAAGTATGCAAATTATTAAATAAAAACAAGTAAAGGAATTGAGTTTCTGATGCAGCGTCTGTTGACCCCCTACCAGTTTGGTTATTTTTCTATGTGTAAAAATTACAACCCATGTGCTCCAGTTATATAGCTCACTCATTCTTTATTTCTCAGCGATTATTCTCCCATGCCAAGCAGCAGGAGAACGTCTCTTAGCAAATCAGGTCATACACCACCTGAGGTGTTAACACATGGTAAACATGCACACATTCTCCCCATTGTGACTCCAATTTTAATACATTACCTGTATTTAGCAGACGTTTCAAAGGCCATCTGCTTACTGTGAGTGTGTGCCCCCCAGGGGAGCATCAGTAAATGTGCAGACTACTTTAACACAGCTAATTCTTTAGGTTCTTGGACATGCCATGCACACAGTGTTTTTCTGCTAATGCATCATCCATGAGTAGGAGGGAAATGGTATCAGTGGATATTGTTCAAGACGTGTAACTTCAACAGTTTTTTTTCCAAACCATTGTGTATTTTTCAAAAAAAACAAATGTTGTTTCCATGATATTACTTTTGGTGTCAAATGTAAAGGTTTGTAATTTTGCTCATCCAGACAGTGCCCGTTTGTGCACGATTGTGAAAAAAGTATTCACATTTTTTTCAGAGTGTAGTTACTGACACTATTACTTACAATTTTAAGGGAGTTTTACAGATTGTTGTTGTTACAATTGTGTTCTAAGTTTAACTTCTACTCTACACTGAATGTCAGAGGTAAATATTCTACTTTTGACTGATTTATCAACTAATAAATAAAAATGATTAATCTACCCAGCAGTTTATCAAATAATTATGTTTGATCAAATATTCATATTATAATTAAAATCCAATGATATATTTGATTATTATGTTATTGTTAAATGTGTTGAACCTTTGCCAGAAGTGCGTTACAAAGTGATGTCACTACAGAAGTAAACAAAGGAGTCAAATGGAAGCATTTCAGGCAGGGGGGTACTCGTTCTGTAGGGAACTTTAGGATTTTACCCTTTGCAGACCATTTACATGCACAAAAACCTATATAACTCTCAACAGGAAAGGGCAAAACCCCAAAAACACACTAGGACACCTTTAAGCATGTTTTGATTCTCATGTTTTTGTTCTTTTATTGAGATAGTGTGGGATTACTACTTTTACTGAAGTAAAACATCTGAGTACTTCTTCTGGTAAATAGCAGTGTACCTGGCGTCTGGACAACGTCTCTCTGCGTTTAGCGGGCATATCGTAGACCACCTGTTTCCAAAACTTAGATGCCAGCTCATTGCTCTTAGGACCCCTCCACTTGATGATGGATAAAACCTGAGGAAAGCAAAGAGATTATTATTATTTCTACTGCCGTCTTAAGACAAGTCACACCCTCCCTCTATTTATCCCTCCCTGCATACCTTGATCGTGTGTTTAAGGGCTTCGACCTCTTGGTAGTTGATGACATTCTTCAGGTCTGCACACTCTATCATGATCACCTGTACAGAAACACAGAGGTGGACGTGTTTGAGAAGGGAGAAGTAAGCTGCTAAGTGTTGTGCAGAGTACTTCAAAACTTCTCTACACATGTAATAATTCTGATGTTATGGGTCTACGTGTCTCTTATTTTTGTACTTCCTGTTAACTTCTCTAGTCATACCTTGATCTCCCCGGTAACCAGCATGGAGTGGAGGCGTGTCTCTATCTGGAAGATGCTCCACCCTCTTTTGGCAACAAACTCTGGAGTCAAAACGATGATCAGACGTCTGCTCTGCTCCACGCTGCGAGCCAAGTCCTCGATGTAGGCTGGGAGAGAGACACATGGAGACAAAGGTTAAACTAAATAGAGAGATGGAAAGGGATGTTCTAAGGATTAAGTAAAGATCAAGCTATGGTCTGTTGTGCAATAAACTTGTTTGGAATAAATGTTAAAGACGAGAAACAGTTCCAAAACAAAAGCTATGCAAAAAAAAAAATATTTTCTTTTTCTTTACATAGACACAGTTTAAGAAACAGGATTAACAAAGTCATTTTTATTTGGAGGAATAGTGTTAAGAACATTTTAGAAAAATATGCTAACTTGCTTGACATAAGAAGATATACCTTAAACATGGAGCTGGAATCAGAATATGGTTAGCCTCACTTAGCATAAAAGCTAAAGGGCAAAAAGCTAACGTGGTTTGGTTCAAATTGATAAAATACAACTACCAGCACCTCTTAAGCTGACTTAGTTGTGCTTTTTTTCTCATTTGTTAAACGTATGTAATGTGAATGCAAATGTTAGTGTATTGTAAACAACAATTTGTGGTTATAGAGATAACTAGGTGCTGTAACTATTTACAACAAACAGCTGGGTGCTGTGGACTGTAAAGCTCCTGAAGTAGGATCAAAGTAAGAGAGTAAGGTTATGCAAATATGAGGGCGCTATCAATGTTCTCATCTCACTTTAAGAAGAAAAGAGGCCTATGCTATTATGGAACACAACATTTATTATCAAGTGCAAAAGACATTAACCTATTCAACAGGTCCAAGGACCGATATTGAACAAACTTTTTTGAAAACAATAGCTCAACATGGTGGATACATTGGAATAAACTATTGGGTAACCATTATTTGTGCTTAAAGGCGATGTATTTTCCAGGAGAGCTAGCTGTTCACTTTGTTTGCCTTCCTTATCCAACCAAGCTTGGCAAATCACTTTCCATGTGCTGCTTGCTACAGCATATGTTCTTTCTATGGATATTTTTCCAGTTTTAATGTGAATCATTACTGCACTTTGACCATCCACATCCCTATTTCAGTGTGAATTGAAATATGTTGAACTATTTCCCTTAGCTGTACATCTCTTTCCCCAAAAAGTAAATCAATACAAATGATATGATTTAGAGCCTTTAAAAATAGAGGAAGAGAGCAGGTTTGAACATTAGCATGTATAGTATCTGATTTATTTTCGCCATCCTTCCACTTATTTGTTCAGGAAAAGACTGGCAGGAGTTTACAGCAGAGTGACAGGAATGCTTGTGCAAGAGTTTTGGTAACAGCTCTTTAATGGGGATCAGAGCTGTGCTGACACACCATCAGCTCTTACCTATAACTTATGGAGTGAAATGTGAACTCAATGAGGTGAATACAGTGGTGCAGGAATGAGTCCTGGGAAACCCCAGAAATTAGTTAACTGTTACCACTTCCGGTTCCCTTGTTTCAAAGTCAACATTTAGATGCCTGAAATAAGGTCTGAGATAGCATAAGCTTATTATATTTTCACATTTAGTTTTAGGACATTAAATATGTCAGAAAACACCCAACTTGTGAATGTCCGAAAGTTGTTTGTGTCTTCAAAACAGAGTTTGCTAACAAGTGACTAAATGAAACTACTAAACATCATCATGGTTGTGTTGATGTGCAGCCATGGTACAATGATGGCGTTAGCATTTAGCCCAATGTTAGCTTGTTACATTTATTTATTTACAGTATATTTTCAGTTAGTTGAATTTCCCAAAACAAGAAGTTCAATCCACTTCATATTTCGTTAGCAACATGGCTACCGTTAGCCACCTTCTAATGTCCAAAATCTAAATCTAAAACTAAAATCTAAGGTTCAAAAGCAACTTACAGAGCTTCATCCTCACTGTAGTGTTGTAGCTTCATCCTGAGGTATATTTAAAGTCATGTTCACTAGATGTCCCAATTCCATTTTTTTACATTCCTAACGTTTTTGGGAATGTACACCGTTAAAATGCCCATTATTTCTCAAATGTGTAGTTACCAAAAATGTCTGTGATTTGTGAAAAACAAATTGCTTAACTGTATGTCTCTCTCCAGCTACCATCTCTTCGCGTGCCAACTAAATTAATGACGGAGACTCTCCAACAACACGTTGTGATTTCACGCTCAATTTGAGGGGCACAAATAGTACACTGCATCTGAAAATTCACTCCCTTTTTTCTCTTCCCTGCTTTGCTTTTCCATCCCTCTCTTCATCTTTCTCTGTCTTTTCCTCACCCCCCCTCTGTTCTGCCCTTCCCTATGTCTTCCCGCTCTCTATTTCCAAGGATTATGTAAATCAATTAATTAAAAAATACAATCAATGACCCCGTTCCCGCCTCTTTCTGCTCCCGTTGTTTAGCTCTTGCACTTTTCGGAGGGCTAATGGAGTGGATAATTGAACGTTGTTGTTTTTTGGGTCACATTGCCATGTTGCTCTGTCAATAGCTTTGGTGAGCACTGAAAAGGAAACTCTTTTGGGTGGCTGTTACCAACTCATTTATCTTCACAAACTGTAACCTTTAATTCATATGCAGCTTAGTGTAAGTTATGTGTGTTTTGCACAGTGGACATTTCTTGTTTTGATGTTCTCAGGCCACAGAGACCACGCTTTGGATGCATGTGTTTTTTTTTTTTTGAGAATATACTGGGAGGAGGACTCATTTTAGCTTAAGATGATTCATTATAAACCATATTTAAGTAAATGTATTAATGAATTTTAAGAGAAAATGTTGAATAGTTTAGAGAACACATATTCATTGCAAAGTTGTGGTGAAAAATGCTAATGCACAGGAGATAAAGGCTTCATATCTGCATTAATGTAAGAATATTGTTTTATACTGCAGATAAAGTAACCAGGTGCCTCTGTGAAAAGCCTTAACAAAAAACGCAGATATAATATGTGTACCATATCCTGAAGCAAATGTTTTCAACATTTCAGCACAACATCCAGTGGGTATTGTCCACAGTATTCTGTGCATGTTAGTCACTTTGGATAAAGCGTCTCATAATTAACATGTAATGTAATGTCAGTCGTATCTGAGTACCTGGAAATACACTTTATAAATATGTTGTTTTATTATTATTATGACATTTAACATTTTGAATGAAAAATAAATACATAAATATAAAAGTCAAACTTCTCTGCAGCTAGCAAGGCCAGAGATGACTGTAACAATGATGGATATTTGTGTGTGTGTGTGTGTGTGTGTGTGTGTGTGTGTGTGTCTGTGTGTGTGTGTGTGTGTGTGTGTGTGTGTGTGTGTGTGTGTGTGTGTGTGTGTGTGTGTGTGTGTGTGTGTGTGTGTGTGTGTGTGTGTGTCCTGAGAATACTGACACATCCTCATATTACAGTTTCCCAGTCTGTACTCTTATGTTTTTTAATTGCGTGTATCAAAATGTTTTTTGTATCAGCACACATTAGCGGACCTGTGTGTGTCAGGTCACAGCATTGACAGATGAAGCAATAACAGTCATATTTCCCCCTCCAGTTGGATAGAGAGATAACCCCAGAAATGATGACAAACGGTGTGTGTTGTGTGAACACTGTGCATCATGTGCAGTGCACAGGGGAATTTGTTGGTGTGAAAGTGAGATATAGACGTAATTCATGCTGTGAAAGACAGACTGTGTGTTGCTTTAATAAATCAAAGTGAAAACGTAACCGTGTGAGAAACTGTGATTTAGGTAAAGTGACACGTGTGCGTGTGTGTGAGGTTTTAGATTATCACCTGAGATTTTATGCAGACATGTGTCCGTCTGTTTGTGAGTGTGTTAAAATGAGAATCCGCATGAATTCTTATTTATTATGACAGTGATGGATTTTGTGTGTTTGGGGCTATAATGGCCCAGAGAGAGGGACAGAGACAAAATGTGTGTGTGTGTGTGTGTGTGTGTGTGTGTGTGTGTGTGTGTGTGTGTGTGTGTGTGTGTGTGTGTGTGTGTGTGTGTGTGTGTGTGTGTGTGTGTGTGTGTGTGTGTGTGTGTGTGTGTGTGTGTGTGGATAGAGAATGGATACTTACTGCTACTGGGTATGAGATCTCTGTCTGGTAAAAACAGCTTGAATCCATAATGTTTCTCTAAAACGTCCGGCAAGATCTCCAAAGCAAATGTTTCCTCGTCGCTGCTCCCTCTGCCGAGGAGGAGAAAAAACAATAACTTTAATAAGTGATGTGTAAACTGCAAGATCAACATTTAGAGCTGAGGTAACATTTGCATATAAATATCAAGGGTGTTAATATTAAAGTGGCCCGTCATGCTCATTTTCAGGTTCATATTTGCTTTTGTGCCTCTACTGTGACATGTGCTGCAGCACCTCTGTTCACCCTCTGTCTGAAACCAGAGGCTCTACCGTACATCACCTGACATGTAGTTATCTGAGGCAGGACTCTCCCTCCACCTTGTTGTAGAAACAGCTTCTTATTACCGTTAGTGCAGCTGGGTAACCATATGCTAGCGCACACACACACACACACACACACACACACACACACACACACAGACACACACACACACACACACACACACACACACACACACACACACACACACACACACACACACACACACACACACACACACACACACACACACACACACACACACACACACACACACACACACACACAGCCAAGCTTTGACCCCACTGAATTATCGAGCTTTGGAGAGAATCAAGCTAGCTGTGTGTCAGCTTTTATGCTAAGCTATGCAACGATCTTATTTCGTTTCGTGGAAATGGGAGCGGTATGGAGTGGTGCAGTGAGGATGTTTTTTCATAGGCCGACACGGATGTTAGCATCGCAAAGTGCTCCCTCGACAGAGAGCTATAGGATTTTCCAATTTAACTTTGGTATATGGCAGAAATTAAACTCTGTGACAAACAAACATTCCATGGATGACACTTACATGTTTTGATAGGATAATCTCCACATATTAACAAAACTTTGTGTTGTAGTCACGTGTTAGCATGTTTTTACGACACATACAAGCTACAGACCAAAAACAGTTTACTTCGAGACACAGGAACCAAAAGTGGAAAATGTTATAAACGGGTCTCAGGACTTGTTTCTGCACCACTTTATTAAAATCCTGTTTAAACACTACCAAGCCTGAGATGTTCTAAGCACATGATCGAGGTTATGCAGTCGGTCTTCCGCTGCGCTAGTGGTTTGAATTCTTTTGTTAAGACGATAAAAAAACAAAAAAAATCATTGTTCAATACATATACATATGTTTAGAGGTAGCTGACCTGCCCAAACAGTCCAGGTCCACTTTAGTATAGGACAGATAGGCATCATACTCCTTATTATCTGTGAAGAGAGAGAGGCACAGTGAGTGAGAGAACAGGGCATATTTTAGAGATCGCACTAACTCAAATTAAACTGAATACATTCTGAATTATGACACTTCGTGGTCATTTCTACATCAGGATTTGAAGAGAACAAATGGAATCCTGGGAATATTCTGCCAAAGAAATCAGACTGACTCAGGTCTGAAGTCTGAGTCTAAATGACTTGTTTTTCCTTGCTGTTCAGCCCATTTGCTTTATGTAAATGCATATACTGCTTTTTCAATATAACATTTGATACTGAGAGAAAAAATAAAGCTGACAAAAAACAACAAAAAACAGTCGATTGATTACTTATATAATTATTGGCGTTATTATGAATTGCTTTCTTTGATAAACGATGGAATAATTATCTTTCTTTTATTTTTATATAAACTCAGCAACATATCATACTTTTGCTGTTACTGTTTTTCAATATATAAGTACATCCCCTTGCTGAGGGTTAAACCCCTCTAATCAGCTGGTTTGTTACTAAATGTGACTGCCTTGCCATACCTGTCTGCTTTTAAAATACTTTCTCAGTTTTTACCTGTGGAGTTGTATGCATTTTAAGGTGTCTAAATAAAATGTGTTATTATTATTACTTACATAAAAACCCAAACTTACTATGACGATGGTTATGTATAATGCATTTTTTACTTATTTCCAACTTATCGTGTTTGATAATTATGTGGGCTATTTACTGAATTATTAGGGTTTTGGGTTCATTAGGTAAAAAAAAGGTTAAAAAATGAATAGTTGAGATTTAAAGAGGCCCTATTATGCTTCTGGGAATTTCCCTTTCCTGTAGTTTGTTATACAGCTCTGGAAAAAATTAAGAGACCACTCCACATTTTTCTTAAATCTTTATCTCTACATGTATGGCAGCCATTCCAGTGTCTGTTGAATTCCAACAGAGACAAATTGTCAGTAGTTTATAGATACAATAAATAAATAAAGTTTCAATTTAACTTTAATTTTAATTCTTAAACAGGGGAATTAAACATACCTATAAATAATAAAACAAGAGAAACTGATAATGCTGCAGTGGTTTTTGTTCACGGCTGTATATGTTTTTTAAGCATGTCAATTGTCTGCAAAGGCAAAAATCCCAGTTTGAGCAAATTAGCATAATAGGACTCCTTTACGGCATCAGATAGGGCTTTTTTCCTTGTTTTCTTTAATTTATACTGCCTGTAAATCAATACGTTTTGTATTTTGAGCAAAGTACACATATGGACAACCCAAGTCAATTCCTAAAAAGTAATAAAATTTTTAAAAAAAGCCTACCGTCTTCAGTTTCATCGCTTCCAAAGTGCCTCCTGTAGCAGAGCATGATCTCCAAGTTGTAACACTTGTAAAGTGCAGTGAGGACTCCCAACAGCAACAGTATGACCCCCAGACCACCAGCCAACTCCAGACGATACATGTCTACAGTCAGGAAAGAAAAAAACAATGAGATTATTTAGAATATCAATATTGATAATAACTACTCATATATTTTCTCCAATATGTCTTGACTTTAAACACTGTATGAGTAAATCTCAGTTTGTATTGTGTTGATGCTCTGTTTCACATATACATATTATAGCCAATGCTATTGCATGTCTGAGAATACAATATAAATTAAAAGTTAAAATAAATCAAATTTCCTGAATCGATGACTCACACTGAAACTCACACAAATAAGCCAAACAAAGACAGACAGTAACAATTGTATTTTTTTAAGCAATCACTGCAGTATTAGGGCACTTTGATAACATTTACCGCTGATGAATTACAGTATTTATAATTGACTGAATGAGGCAGAAAATGACACACACTGAACAAGGTGTCTGAGACAGGTTAACATGAGAGTGTTTGCAACATTGAATTTATTAGCAACTAATTATAAATATTTGTTAATTTCTTATACATAAATCTACTTTGCAGTAAGGTCAGAGTCAGAATGAATATCATAATTACAGATTTCTGTGATCAGATTCAATGTATAACCTTTTAGATGCACTCTTGCAGCTTTTGGTAATGTTTTTAAAAAAAAAAATTCTTGGTTACCTCTCCTGCTAAATTGTGCCGACAATTTGTCTAAGTCAGGCGACACTGCTCTCTACATAGACACACAACGGCAACAAAACCATTTTACCATTGGTCATGTGATTGCAGCTTGAATCAAATTTCTCATTTTGGACTGAAAAAACAGAATATTTTGCCTTGACTGTGAGGGATAAATGACCTCATGTAACAGTGTGTGTGTGTGTGTGTGTGTGTGTGTGTGTGTGTGTGTGTGTGTGTGTGTGTGTGTGTGTGTGTGTGTGTGTGTGTGGGTGTGTGTGAATGAATGAATGAATGATGGTGCTTTGAGTCAATGGGAGATTAATGGAACAAGGCTTGTGAATGACATCATCTTGTTTTGCTTACAATGGCTCACATTTTAGATTCAACAGTCTTTAGGGAAGGCAGTTTATTGTTTCAAACAAACTAGTTTTTTTGTATTTAATCTACTAATCTGAAATCTAATTGATGAAGGTTTTTAAAAGAACAGAACATACAATATAAGACCTTTGTGAAAATATAGCTAAACTGATTCATATTAATTTGCCTTTAAATAATCTCCCACAATGCGTCTCTGTTTTTACAGTATATAATCTGTGTTGCTACATTTCACCAGTAGACGTCTCTCCAACTCTACTCTGAGCTGCTACACCCCCTTCAGAGACGCTGGAGGAAGAGGGGGGAAAGTAAGGGACTGGGGGGCCAGGGAGGGAGGGAAGGAGGGGGAAAAGGACTCGTAGTCCAAGGGGGAAGAAAATAGTAAAATTTAACTGATTACAGAACATTTGCTCTGCAATGACGTAAACTCAGATTGCGTCCATTTTTGTTAAGAAGCCTGACATAAGGTCTGTGGTAAACACAAGCTTTTAAAGAAATGTTCATTTTTGAAAGTGAAGGTCCTATTTATCCAAAAATCAAAATGCCAACAAATTATGAAATAAGACTTCCAAACGTTGTCACAGAGAACATTAGCCACCTTGAGCTTAGCTGTAGTGATGTGGAGTCATGCCACCTTGATGTAGTTTAAAGTAGCTTAAAGTGATCTTTTTAATTCTGACTATCGTATTTAAGAAATCAGAAAGTGGTTTTAAAATGTGGAGATTACCCTGCTGAACAAAACATGTAAGTATCATAAACGTGTGTTTGCCACAGAGTTTATTTTCTGCTATCATCTAAAATCCAATGGGAAAATTCCATTGGTTTGTGTCGAGGGAGCCATGTATTGCTTAATCCTGGGTTGTCCTTCTGGGCTGCACTTGGCTTCTTTAATATGCTGTTGCTCGGTTTGGGGCCCTAACATCCCTTCTCTTCTCAAATCAGTCCTCACTACGCTCCCCAAATCTCTATTTTTTGCTTCTATGAAGCAACTAAGATTTGAGTCCATTGTTAGCCCTAACTCGACATTCACAAACCTTTGAATGACATGAGAGAAACCATGTCCTTCTTGCCCTGTCTATTTTTCTGTCTGTCACTTTCTCTCAATCCCTTCACTCTCCTGACAGCTCACTCTCTCTCCATGTTTTCTTTCGAGTAAGACTCTCTTCATGGTGGCTGAAGGCAGCTTTCTGCTCTGTTGGTTACAATAAGTGGATGTTTATGGTGTGTGTACTGAAGGTGAGTGTGTGACTGTGAATGCATGCGTGCAACATAGATGCATCAACCCATTACCTTGGGTCACCGCAGGGTGAGAGCACACCCTAATTCAATCACACAAACAGTGCATGAAATCAAGCTTTGATAACTTGAGCTAACTTAGGGTACCTTGTGCCTTGTTTAGGCTGTCGGGCTGTGTTCAGGCGCCCAAATGTAACCATATTAGTTTCAAGGCTTCAGGCCAGAATGCACCGTCACTGTCTGTGGGCTTGTTAGCCTGGTTAGTGACCTTTTAGAAAGAGGAGTCTTTAGGCTACTACAGGAGGAAATTACAAATGACTTTGCACATGGTTTTGTTTCAGTTCAATTTAAAAGTTATGGTGACTGACTATGTAGTTAGTTCATAGACATCACTGTTAAATACGTCATGACTATCTTTCTATAGTTCAGTCTTTGTTAAGTAAGTCTGTTGCTGGTTCAACAGTTCTGTTCAGTTCAGGACAAACCGTGGCCCATATAAGCAGCGTCTCCTTTTTTAGTTCCATAGTTCTTTATTTGTAAATATAATAGCCAATGCTATGCTAGCATTGGTTTAGCTATGCTAAATTAAGAAACAGATTTGGTTTCTTTCCATTTGTAACTCTCTGTAGTTGTGTAGTTATTCTGAATTGGGTTGTCTTTTTGTTGTTGTTTTTGTCTGTGTTTGTTTTGCCCCTTTTTATTATTCATTATGTGTGTCTTTGTAGTCACTTTCTGTCTTTTTGTAGTTGTTTTGTTTCTCCCTGTGGTCTTTGGAGTCTCTTTGAGGTTGCTTTTAGTCACCTCAAGGTTGTTTTGTGTCTCTTTTGAGTAATTTTGAGTCTCTTGTGGTTGTTTTGTGTCTCTATGGTCATTTTGAGTCTCTTTGAAGTTGAACTCCTCCTATAAGGTTTTTTGAGTCTGATCACACACATGCTTAACATACGATTTAAACCAAGGCTGCCTTTAGTGTAAAGTTTTCAACATAAACACACATAAATACACATTTCCGTACTAATCTAGGTAATAATGACAAACCTAATGTTCCTATCCTGACCCACTGTGTGTGGTAGTGTGTGTCTGTGTGATCCTGTGTGTGTGCTTTTACCTCGGTGTGAGAGTCCCGAAGGTGATGGTTAAGTATAGTAAGATAGATTTGACACCCATGGCATTCAGCAGCAGTCGTACGCAGAGTGAAAAGGACTGTTTTTAGAACCGTCCTCTTTTTTTTATTTTTCTCCTCATTTAGTCTCTCCAATTTTTCACCAACACCCCTCAGATTCCCTGTATTTCTCTCTCTGTCTGCTTCTATTATTTCTACTTTGTTCTCATTTCCTTGCCTAATTCTGTCTCCCGCCGCCTGTTTATCTCTTCCCCCCAAGTTCCCCTGTCCCTGCTCCTCTGCATCATGTACGTTTATTTTATATAGCGGGCATTCATGCGGCCCTCTTTTCCACCAAAATTTGAGGTAACAGAGACAATTCATTCCCTCCTCTGGCACTGTTTCTTTTTGTTTCTCTGTATTTCTCCGTGTCGTGGCCTTTGACTCAACAGGCCCGTTCTCTCTGCATTATCAGATGGATAACAAGATACTGCAGGACTGCTGCAAATGTTTTACAAAGGGAGCTGTGCCCTCATGCATTTTTCAGCTGAATACTTACAGTGGTAACTATGAGATCCTGTTCTTTATTTTGTCTCCGTTTGTGCTGCTCCCTCTGTGTCTTCCTGGACATCAACTGTCAATCATCCTGTATGGTGGGATCTTTTCCCTTGGATCTCTTGGTTAGTCTGAGAGTCTATATATTTGGTCCTATTTTTTTTTTAAATTATCCAATTCAGATGAGCTAACAAAAGGGTTATAATAAATGTTTGGAAGAGCTTTTATCTCTCACACATTTCATGATAACAACATGCATCTAAAGTCTTAATTATCTTGGAGGACATTCACATCCACAAATATTTATTTTGCCATAAAAGTAACATCAGTTCCTGAGCTGGCAGGGTTTTCCTTAATAACAGAATCATAAAGAGAAATTGAATATGTCGGAGAGCGGACATAGCTTTATCTTTAGATTGTACGGTTACAAAATTAAGCAAAAGTGAAGCACTGCTTTAGGGAAAACACGCCGTGAAAGCTCTTTCGATACAGTACTTTACTACTTCTTTACTGACAGTTAATTATCTAAAATTAGAAATCTGCTTTCACTTAGTTAATGTTTACCCTGCTTAGAGGAATACTTTAGGATAATAAACATATTGGGCCATTTACTTATGCCTTCTTGCCAAGAAATGGATGAAAATTGATGTTGATCTGTTTTCCCCTTATTTTTTAGTTGTTTCATCTTCTGTTTTAAATGTTCAGTGAGTGAAGCTAATGTGTAATTGGCTAACACTTGTTTTATTTCTAATGGCCATCAGTGGGCAAATTGACTGGTTGCAAAAAGAAGTCTGACTGCATAGAACTCAATGAAAAAAACTACCCTATTTTTCACATGATATAACATTTATAAGCATTCAGTTGTACTAAAAGACACAAAGGAGTGGGCTGTTTGTGGTGAGTACATTTTGTTTTTAAATTACATCTGTTCACTGCTAACAATGCTAATTGCTAGCACTGGTGCTAGTTGGTACCTTAGCATAGCCTTGCCTATGGACAGCTCTAAACCAGTCAATAAACCAATGGGTGACGTCAAGGTTAGTACTTCTATTTATTTTATAGAGTCCATGTTTTTTTATGTCTTTGCCCCATTTAACATTGCTAGTTCTTGTTGTTTTACCTTAGCGCTATACAAGTACATTTGGGTGACGATCATGTTATTAGATGAGCAATTAATGTGCAAGCTGTCACTGGTCTGTCAGTCATTTAGATGAATTGTTCGAAAAAAAAATCAAGATTAATATGAGAGGATTTTACGATGGTTGGTTTTCTCCACATTCAATATTCCAAAAACTGGAGAAAGGAAACAGAAAGAAAAAGTGATCTACCTTTCTTCTGCAGTATGGCACTCCCGCTGCGCCTACCTATGTGGTTCTCCACATAACAGGTGTAGTTGGCCAGGTCTGCCTCCTCCACAGCATCAAAGGTTAAGGAGAGCTGCACCTCCTTCTCCCCTAAGTGCTCCCTCAAAATTCTGGAAAAACAGATAAAGAGAAGACAAAGTCAGCGCTTTATCTTTAAATTAACTCATTTTACAAACGTTAAAGTAAAAGAGGGGAAAGAAAACAAATAAAACATGAATAGTACTTAACATAACACAAAATAAATGTGAAAGGAAAGGAGTGAGAGAACTGGGTACAAAATGAGTAAATCTTAGAGACAGGTGGAGGTCCATGTCTCACTCCCTCACTCCACAAAAAAAACTGTATAAAGAAGGTAATGGTAAAGGAAGAGCACAGTTGAAGAGAAACGAGGAGTGGAGCAGTTTAGAGCAGATGAAAAAGGAGGCCAGAGGGAGCAAAGAGGCATGTGTAGAAAATATTGGCGACAGCTGGAAAAAATACTCTCCTTATGGCGAGGTTATACTCTTCTAATAGCCTGTGAGGAAGAGAGGAGGTGGAGGGGGGGGCAGCTGAATTGATGTTTGGGTCACGACAAGCACATTTTAGCCTGATTTAAGGTCAGATTTAGCCACAACAAGACATATCCAAGATCATACTAACTGTGCTGACACAGCAAATTCTGAGCAGTCACACAGATGGTCCAGCGACATTGTCTCCTCATAGCGGTAATTTTATTTAATGTGTTCACTATTCTTTGATATTGTTTCAAGTAGTGAAAACTCTAAAAACTATAATGTTTTTTGCTGACTCATAACTAAAAAAAAAGTAGCTACCTGAAATGCATACATTACAGTTCTTGGTAAATGTGCTAAACTGGGATTGGACAGCCGTCTTTGTGAGAGAGGAGTTTAGCAAACAGTTACAACTAACAGTTGACCATTACTTTCCCCCTGCTATAAATAACTCTGTCCTGTGGCCCTGAGGGAAGGATTATTTTAAAAGCCAGTGTCTTGTGAAGTGAACTCAGTCTCAGCGGCTATAAGTTGAGAATTCGCAACTTGAACCTTGGAGGAAATTGGCATAGCCGGGGACAGGAAGAGAGAAAATGAGTGTGAACTAAGACAAATCAATTGTTGTGTTTAATGGTTAGACAGACCTGTAACAAAACAGTTCAGAGTGAAAACTGAATAAAAGTGTGGATAAATCTGGGTTCTTTTTGTACAGAGAGATGTAAAGGTTATATTTAAAAAATAAAAATAAAAGATTAAGGGAATAAAAGGAGTAAAACAGCATTTGATGACCAAAACAGAAGATTGAAGAATGCTAGCTGAGTCCTGCCACAATCAGCTTACTGTGCTCTGTGGCAGTTTGTTTTGAATTGAAAGTGTCTGACCGTACCAGCAGACAGCAGGGTTTTTGAAATAATGAGCATATCCTTTGAAGAAACAGTGTCAGAAAAAGCCCAGACAGGCCACTGGGTTGTGTTTCCAACTCTTTACAGTGTGCTGGTTTGACTCTCATTTGACTCACAGTAGTAGGGACTGGCCAGATACTACAACACACAGGGGATTGAACCACAAGAGAGTTAGCATGGTCCAACCATGGCAAGCTGAGATGAGGCAGCATGAAGTACAGATAACTAAATGTCTGCACCACCTTCCCAATACCAGCCAGATACCTAACTAACCCCAATAGATTGTAATCTACACCCCTCCCCCTGTTTCCTGAGAGGGCGTGGCTAGATTCCACTGTGGACCCGCTCATTTGTTCACAAGGAAATGTAACTTTTAAAATTGTACTCTTACATTTTTTGTGAATGCTATTCTTAGACTATTTGCTTTTGATAATGTATTCTAATAACTGGTTAAGGGTTAAGTCATTCAGCAGTGTATCAAGTAATTAAGCTTCATCTTAGCAGTCTGCAACCATAAAGCCATGAACATGAATGGATAATTTAATTCAATAATATAAAGCCTTTAATTATTTTGAAAATGGACTGTTTCCATTGTAACGGCCCCTAGCCCTCAGACCGAATTCCCCCAATCAGGAAAGATGGCTGACACCTGATTTTGGTAGACTGCTCAGCTACAAGTATGGGTGCCTGTGCAGTCAGTCACTCTCTCCTGTTAGCTTTTTTGGCTCTACTAGAGCTTGGTTAGTTTGTCTTTATATACTGATGCATGTTCACACACCCACACACT
This sequence comes from Eleginops maclovinus, assembly GCF_036324505.1. Classification (NCBI taxonomy): domain Eukaryota; kingdom Metazoa; phylum Chordata; class Actinopteri; order Perciformes; family Eleginopidae; genus Eleginops; species Eleginops maclovinus. Next base: position 21,626,479 of record NC_086371.1, read on the forward strand.
ACACACATTTCTGATAAACAGACTTCCCAATTAATATAGTTTCTTTAAATACATATACTTTAATTGGAAAAATAGTCATGTGAGGTCTCCCTGTTTTGTCTGTCCTAGAGTCAGGACGTGAAACCATAATAAGATGTTCACAATACTTATTTTTTTATGCTCATACTTTTTACCTTACAATATTTGGCTCAAGTATGCAGGACAATTTTTCTAACAATTTTTGGGGATGTTTTTACACCCCCAGCGTCAATGTTATTCCCTTTTTATGTTAACATTACTGCCAATTTTTCTTTTTTGGCTTCTTAATCTTGATTTCTGGGCTTCATTTTCAGTTTCAATTCATATACTTATGTAAAACCCGCCACTCATACAATCTCTAGGGATCTAAAACGCTCCAAAAAAAACGTACCACTGTAAACTAAGGTGGAAAAGCGTAGACAATAGAACATAATAATCTACACTGATACAGATACAAGCTCTGAGTAAAAAATACATTAAAACAGTGAGGCTATGAAAACAGTTGGATTGGACAGCTGATGTGAATTTCAAGAAGGTAAAGCAGCTCTCCACACCACTAAACATATGGGCCAGGGCTGCCTTGAAGTGAAAATATGAAGGAAGCACTGGCCCAAATGGAAATATTGTAATTACGAATTCATTGCACATGAACGAACCATGGCCTATCATAGCTGAGATGCAAAAATGTTGAGCGGATGGACCGAACTGAAGCTGTGCCAACAACCGCAGTAAGACTCATATATATTATGTTGGTGGATTGAGATATTTACAACAAAAACACTTAAATTCTTGCTAGGTTCTGTTTATATCTTCTAAAGACAGAGGCAGGGTTTCAGTAGGCGAGTATTTCAAGGCCAAGAGTTAAGGAAAAGTAACTTCCTGTCTGCTGCACATATTCCCTCTCTCTAGGTGCTGTAATAATTATGCAGTTCTCTCACATTCTGCACCCTAACAAGAATCAGTAATTACCCGTGTTCACATTGTCATGGAGGCCACGAGACAATATTACATCCTATATGCAAACAGAGAGGGCAGGCACCGTCAAATGGCCAGTGCTGCAGCGGGATGGGAGGTGGGAGAAAACGTACACAGATTAATGTGCATCACAGCGGGTCTCTCTGCTGTGCTGCAATTGTAGAATTTGGAGTAGTGATGTTATTGGAGCAGAGTGGCCAGAGGGACCGGACTGAGAGATGAAGAACTCATCAGGCAAAGGTTAATTTAATACCACGGGGCATGATTAGTTTCAAGTTTAAACACTCAACACACTCCATCACACTATTTTTCCCGGGAGTGAACATTTCCAGAGGCCAATGAATGTCTTAGTCGCTACAGAGACAATCTTTCAAATAGAGAAGCTGGGTTCAAGCCCCAGCAGGTCAGCTGGCAGCCCTCCTGCTGAAGTCCCCCCAGCTCAGGGGCTGCTGTGTGGCTGACACTGACCTCTGACATCGCTGTGGACGGAGCAAGGGGAGAGGTAAAACGATCTTCCCTTTAGGGAGGAATATAAATTCACATTAGTATTGGTGGGCCTGTTGATGACAGACAATATGACGGCTCCTGGGTAGGTAACAATTTGTATAAATTTTACCTTTAAAACGATTCGTGACTACTTAAAGGGTATGACAGCTTAAATGGTTAAATCACAAGTAAACACAAATAAAAGTGTGTCTTTTCCATGCTATAAAGATTTTTGTTTTACTGTGAATGCTAATATATTGATCCAAAGTGTCCTGCTTTTCTCTCCAATAACATAGAATGAGAGAAAGCACTGTGTAGTTATTTTAGATGGCGCATCTATGCCAGACTCTTTCTAAACAGCCATTGTCAAGTGTTCTTATTGCCATACCATTTAGTCACAATGTGCTTTTAAAATTAAGACATCTGTATCTGTTCTGTATATGGTGAGGAGGGAAAGAGGCTGTTTAAAGATGATCCTTTAATCTGTTACAGCATTTTATTTATAAGTACACTTTGATTTGTTCCTTAAAAACATGCTCATTTATTGAGCCCAGGAGGTGACATGTAAGAATATTACTAATCAACCATACATTAGTATCTTATAACCCTGAATAAATATTTACTCAAGTGTTGTAATTCATGCGCTAATACGATTGCTAAGAGAAGTGTAGTAGTGCAGTAAAACATTCAACACTGCAAATCAAGGGATGAACTCTGATGTGAATAATAGGTCCAACAGGGCAGTGAATAGAGGATTATACAGGTTATTTAAAATTCGAGGATATATCTTGCCTACTTTGCTGTGATTGGCTTGTAGTAGTTGCCTGGACCAAATCATGATAAGAATTATCAGGGTACATTTTTCATGTCTCATTTTTTGGTACCAGTGTATCTAGCTAATTAGCCACCTGCTAATGGAGTACAACTTTACGTTTCATCACACACAGCATAGGAATCACATTAGCCTACTATTGCCAGGAAAAATGTAGCAAAACATGTTCAGCTTGTTTTCTGTGACGAGTGTAGCATGAGAGCATGTGGAATTAGTGGAGCTGTGGTGGAGTTACTTAATAATCTTGCTAGCAAGCTACATGCTAGCTGCTAAATGAGTAGCATTTAACAAAAAAATGTTGTATGGTAATGTTTAGCTCTTTACCATACAACTACATAATGACAGCATGGCAGAATTAGCAAGCTAGGTAGCAAACTACTCGCCAGCTGCTAAAGTAGTCACATTTAACAACTTACTTATCACAGCAAAGAAATAACTTTGCTTTCGCCAGCTTAGTGAAAAGTTTGTTTTGCTAACTAGTGCAGCATGATGTCACAGTTGGCAAGCTAAAATACAGTAACAAGAAATAGCACTAAAATGAATGGTTCATCCGCACACTTTTCCTCCCAGTAGCCTATAGGGATATCAACGCTATCACCAGTTTAGTAAAAACTTGGTTTGGCTCATTTTCCTTTAACCAGTGTAGCATGATATCATTGCGAAACTATTAATCTAGCTACATTATTATCTGGTGGTAGCAACATAATTTTCTATACTCTAAATGTGTGGATGAATCCAAGTACCAGCCAATCACATCACCGTAGGTCAAGACGAGGAAGTACACTCTTTTAACAAAATGTTGCTTGCTGATGTTGTACAGACAAACAGGTAATAAAAAGTTCAAAACATATTCATTGGTAAATTATATTCATTAAAATATATTGTAATTGTGGATGACTTTCAACCATACGTGTTACAAGTATTTAGCTCACTCTTTTAAGCTGATATGTGTCTGTTATACATAGATAGCAGTAAGGTTCCCAAGATCTCCACAATTGTGTGTGTGTGTGTGTGTGAGAGAGAGAGAGAGAGAGAGAGAGAGAGAGAGAGAGAGAGAGAGAGAGAGAGAGAGAGAGAGAGAGAGAGAGAGAGAGAGAGAGAGAGAGAGAGAGAGAGAGAGAGAGAGAGAGAGAGAGAGAGAGTCTGAATGTTCTCAAGCTTTCCATGGAGACATGGCAGGTTGCTCTAATCATATTTGGTGCCCCGCAGACAATCAGTCTTTTCCCAATAGAATCAACTGTAATTGGTCCCAACAGGGGAGAAAATGAATTAAATTGAACTTTATTATAAGTATTCATAATTTTTAAGGAAAGTTGAGTAGAAATCTGTCAGGGAACCCTCAATGAGTCATAAATCATAAGATACCAAATTAGATCCTGACAGTGTGAGGAGTGCAGCTGGAGTCGAGTCTTTTTCAGAAATTAATTAACGATAGATACCTGTAGATTTGAGAGGCTGTAATTGATACTATGCGCTCACGGAAATGTCTTACGATATTATGTTCAGTTATGCGTACTTACTACCTACTCAATTTTGGTTCAATTTGAATTTACATCTACTGTGTTATTGTCTCCTCAAAGAATAACCAAGAAGAGGTTCAAAATGTCTGATGCTGTTACATGACTTACATGACTTCACTCTCTTTAATGTGTCCCGCTAGTTCTTCAACAAACTTTTCTCCTTTCATCCAGTAGATAATGGGCCTTCTGTTTTCTCCGCTGTAGCCAAAAAAAGCCTTGCAGTCCAGACTGAGAGGCATACCTGCAACAAACAATAACACAGTTAAAATAGAAAACAGCGCACTGAAAGAAAGAGCAGGATTATGCGCACAGTTCTGCGGCTAGGGAATACACAGTGGAAACTGCAATACATATTTTTGGGGCTAGACCCTTAATGAAGAAAGTGGTAGAGTTACAGTAAAATGTAATTCTGGTGGCTGCTCAGTAGCCTGCTATCCACTCAGGAAACAGTGCTCCCAGCTACTGATTATTAGGTGTGCCCCTTAGCTTGGGGAAATAGTTAAAGGCTCATCAAGCAATTCCAGTTACAGTGACTTGCTTTTTATAATGTAATATTGTAATTTAAGACAAACCCTACGTTTATGTAGCAAGTTGTTTGTGTTACTGATTTGGCAGTTTTAATGGCATACAAGTCCGATGTCATTATATATTATACATATGTAATTTTATAGAAAAAGAGGACGAGAACATTGCTGTTTATAGGCTATACATATTACATTTATCGAATGGCTCAATGCAACAGGTTCTGTATTTCCATATTTAAAATGTATTAAACAGCATTGTTGAATATAAGTTTGTGATAGACACAGACAGGAAGTAAACACCAACAGGGACACGGCATGGGCTTTGACAGTGTTTAAAGATGTGTCAATGAAAAAGAAAATGGGAACAGGCTTGGAGAGTTACAGAGAACCTCGATCAGTGCTAATGGCCTAGTTATGCCTCAAGACTATCATTGAAGTGAAAGAAACCCCCCAACAGGGTGATTCAAGACCCCTCCACCCTGTTCCTTTCAAACCCATCGTCTCTGTCTAAATGGAAGAAAGAATTGACAATTCTAAAAACGCACACACACACACACACACACACACACACACACACACACACACACACACACACACACACACACACACACACACACACACACACACACACACACACACACACACACACACACACACACACACACACACACACACACACACACACACACTCACACACAGTATCAACACCCACCTTCCCTCACCCTTCTGTAAGACCTTGAAAGCACCAGTCTGTGATTACAGCTATCAATGGTGATGATGGAGTATTAATGAGCATTCTAATGAGTGCTACATCATTAGGCAGTCAATTAGCAGATAATTATGATAGACTTCAGTATTATCAAAATGATAGCTCTGTCAGCATAGTTGAGGACCAACACTGAATGCTATCGCTAACCGACTATTTGTTGTATTGCTGTCAGAAAAGCACTCGACCTGACAGTAAACACTAAACATACAGCTGTCAATACTTTTATTAAGAGTGATTCGGAAATGAAGGTGCGAAATCCCTGTTTTTAAAAGACAAGAGCAGCAAGGGTTAAAACTTTTATAAACAAGTTATTGGTTGAATAAATATGAAATGTTATCAATTGATCATGGCAAAATATAACAGATTGTATTTGGAAAAACAAGATGATTGCTTAATGTTTTGTTTTGATGCTTAACTTATTCTGAATAATGAAAAAACATGGGGAAAAACAGAAGGATTTGTCCATTTTGTTGATGATGATTTCTAATAAGCCAGTATATATTGTGGTACAGAGCTCCATACATTTGAAATGTTGGTGTTGATTGGTGCTAAAGATGTGTTTGCTTTCCTTTATGCTGAGTCAGGCAGGATCCTGTAATATAAACACACTGCAGGAAAAAAAAAAAAAAATCAAAATTAGAGCAAATTAGTTTACCTTGATTGTGTGCTGTTGTCCCTGTTTGTGTACTTAGGTGTGTGTATGTGCGCTCCGCAGTAATTGATAAGCGCCCTGAGGGTGTGTTTGTGTTCTCAGCATGTTACACTGATTAAAATCATCAAATTTGTTTTCACTTGTGAGGTGAGAAGAGTGTGTGTGTCAGTGTGCCTTAACCAGAACAAGCAGCCCTAAAATCTCATATAGCCGAGCTGAGTCATCGTTTCTGATTTGTGGCTGAAGCAGCAGGGTGTTGACAAGAACTAAAAAAAAGGTTGACGCTGTGGTGTTGTCTTTAGTATCAAAGATTATGTTCAGCCTTGTTGGTGTGTCATCATTTTTCACAGCTATATTTTCAGATATGCACAATGTAAGGTACCTGTTGACAGTCTCTTAATTAAATGCATGGTTGCAAGATTTTTATTTTTTATTCATTTAAATTAACCATTCAAGTTGCAATACTTTAAAAGAACAATTTGTTAAAATGTGTCTACATACTTTAATAAATGACTATTCTATGGCGGCTGCACCCCGTGGTGTTGGTGAGAGACAGTAACAGGCTGTGTCGTGAAAATGATGACAATTGAACATGTTTTGATGATGGGTAATGTGACACGTGGGAAATGGATTGCAAGAGTGTATAAGGAGGACAGAAAACACATTAAAGTAAGCTCAACATAGATCAAAATACGGACACAGCTGTAGAAAAACAAAAGGACAGTAGGATGTGCTATTTTGGAAAAACATGCTTATCTCTTGCTTAAGCTAGGCTAACGAGCTATTTTTAAAGACATGAGGTCATTGTGTCTTTGTGTGTCTATGCCAGGGTGTGATATGGTGGAAGTCCTATTCGATAAGAAATATATATATATATATATACATATATATATATATATATATATATATGTATATATATATATATGTATATATATGTATATATACTGTACGTTTACAGATTCATATTTTGTGGGACGTGTGCCATACACGTAGTGACGTAGGCCTAGTAACTTTTCTGTTGTTGTTTGTTTTTCATCAGTCCCCAACACTTTTCAAAAGAAAGTGACGCCCATGATGATGATAGTTATAACAGTTTAATATTGAGTGCAATTTTCACTCATATTTCTTTGTTTAATTCTCCAAAACAAAGTTGAAGTTGTTAATACAACTGGCTTGTTACATGTCCGGATACATTTACTATACATAGTTAAGACTGTGTGTTAGATGACCCCTACAAAAAGACATTCTCAAGGTAAGTACTTTCATATTAAAATGAAATGTTCACTTAGCAATGAATATAGGTAGATTCTCAATTGTGATATGAACATGGATAACTAATACAGTTGAAAGATTATGTTTTCTAATACACCTACCTAAGGCTAGTCATTTTTAGCAGCAAGCGCACCACTTAGTGTATAAAAGTGGTGGGGTCAGAAGGTGTTAAAAGGGTCTTCAACATATACACTTTTCGGCAATGTAATAAGGGAGATCCTTTGAGGTTAAAGTAGATAATTACCAAAATTGGGAAAAAACCAAGAAAGTATATAAAGAATGTTTAAAGTTGCTGATCATTGCATGCAGATGTTTTGGTTATTTTATAACAATAAAGGAAGGGTTTTTTGATGATGAATATGCACTTATTAAAATGAGTTAACATGTTTAACCTTTAGGTTGTTTTTCAGATCTTTTTAATCTTTTTTTTTTAAAATTATACTTTTATTTTTTTTAACATGTATTTATTGATTTTCAGATGTTTGTAGAAATCGACAATCCACAATTGTACATTATAGCAAAAAGTTAAACATCAACATTAATAATGTAAATCCCCCTCCCCCTCCCTAAGGGAAAATAAACAGAACTAACAAAGGAAGATAGATTAAAATTAATTAAATAATAATAATAATTATGCAACGCACATACAGGCTTATAACATTACATAAAAGACATAAAATAGGTGCTGGACACAATATGGTTGTATGTAGACATCAAAGTTATTATACATTCAGTATTCACTATGTATATACCACTCTCAAGTCTCCAAAACTTCCCCAAGATCACAATTCTCCAGGAATGTAAGAAAGGGAGTCCAAACTTCATAGAATTTGGCTGATTTCTTTTTCACTGTGTATGTTAATTTTTCAAGGACTAGGCATGCAGACAACTCTTTAAGCCAGCGTCTTCTTGAGAGATCAAACGTCTTGCTTGTAATAGACATAAATCTGTCATTTTCTTTTCTTTGCTGTTTAACAAACAGTCCTCTGGGTACAGATTCAGAATACAAAGTTTAAGGCAATTGGGGATTGGATTTAAGGTAATTTTAGAAATCATTCTTATGATTTCATTCCAGAACTTTTGTATCTCAGGACCACTCCACTGGCAGTGAAATAAAGTGCCTTTTTCTAAATTGCATTTGACACAGATATCAGGAATATTTGGATTCATCTTATTCAATCTAACTGGAGTAATGTAAACCCTCATAATCCAGTTGTACTGAATCAGTTTGAGATGAGTATTTATTGTTAGGAGATGAGCACTTGAACATACCTCACCCCATTCCCCCTCAGAGATATCTTCTTGCAAGTCCATTGACTTGCAAGACTTGATTGACTTGATCCATTGAGCTCTCTTATGTTCAGTGGAGTCTTTATGGTTTTTCACCAGTATGTTATAAAGTAAGGATATTTGACCCCTGCCAATACCGTTATTCACCGACACATGTTCTAATATGGATAAAGGAGGTTGTACATCAGAATGTGTCTGTGTATAAATGAAGCTTCGTAGCTGTAAATATTTAAAAAATGTTTCTGAGGTATGTCATATTTATTTTTAAGTTCTTCAAATGACAAAAGTTTGTTATCACTGTATAGATTCATGATTTTATAAATGCCCTTTGTTGCCCACAGTTTAAAGCCCAGGTCACTTTTATTGGGAGAAAAGCTGTCGTTTCCCCATATTGGTGAAAAACATGAAAGAAAAGCTGTTTCACCTAGAAATAATTGTACTTCATGCCAGATACTAATTGTGTTTCTCACAAAGGGGTTATCAGTGAGCTTTTTTTATTTTTTGACAGGCGCAGAGTATAAATAAGTGTCAAGCCGCAAGCCCTTTGTACAAGTACTTTCAATTTGTACCCATGGTAACATAGGCTCAGCTGAGAACCAGAACATTGCTGCCCTAACCTGGGCAGCCCAAAAATACCATTGTAAATTGGGTAATTGTAACCCTCCTCTCTCATATGGCAAATAGAGAAGTGAGAATCGCAGCCTTGACCTTCTATTGTTCCAAATAAACTTTGTAAATAGTTGGTTCATTTTTAAAAAGAACTGTGGTGGTGGGGGTAGAGGGACAGCTTGAAAAATATATAGAAATTTAGGAAGTACACTCATCTTGATCACATTTATACATCCCAAAAGAGAGATTGGCATAGATGACCAACTATTCATAGATTCAGTTATCAAAGTCATCATAGGTTCATAGTTACAGGAAACTAAGTCCACTGTGGTTGGGGTAACATTAATACCAAGATATTTGAATCCATTCACCGCATTATTAAAAGGATGGTTTATAACAGGATTTAATCTCTCCTGCTTATTCAAAAACATGATAGAAGATTTTGTTATGTTTACTTTAAAGCCTGAGAACTTTCCAAAAGTGTCGATTAAATTGGTTAGATTGCGAATTGAATTCTTTAGGTCTGTTAGAAACAGAAGGGTATCATCGGCATACATTAAGATGCGATGTTCTAAGTCCACTACTTTGATACCTGATATTGAGGGGTGTGATCTCACCGCTATAGCGAAAGGTTCCATGGCCACGACAAAGAGCATTGGTGAAAGAGGGCACCCCTGACGGGTACCTCTGGTTGCGACTTCTGCCATAGGGTCAGTATACAGTATTTCAATCCATTTTCGGAAGTAGTTGCCAAACCCAAATCGAGAAAGCACATCAAGTAAGTAACTCCACTCCACCCTGTCAAAAGCCTTCTCAGCATCCAGAGATAGAATGGCTGTGTCAGGAGTTCCCTCCCTCACATGTATTCAATTCAACACTCTTCTTATGTTATGGAAGGCCTGGCGATTTTTCACAAAACCGTTCTGATCTGGATTGATCACAGTTGGAAGCACCAGCTCTAATCTTCTAGCCATGACTTTAGCGATAATTTTAGTATCTGTATTAAGCAGAGAAATAGGCCGAAATGATGTACAATTGGTGGGATATTTATTAGGTTTCAAAATAAGTGTTATTAGTGCACTCCTCAGGGATTCTGGGAGACAACCTTGTTGAAAGGCTTCTTCATACATGGCCAAAAGAGGTCCCAGTAGTTTATCTTTGAATATCTTGTAAATATCAACTGGGAGTCCATCAGGACCCGCAGCTTTACCTCCCCTCATATTGATAATGGCATTGGAGATTTCTGAAAGTTAATTTTTCGTCCAAATGTGCTTTAGAATCATCGGCTATAGTAGGAATACAACGTTTATCCATGAAATCATTCTGTTTTCCTAAGTTTTCAGGAGTTTCAGATGTATACAGTGTTTTGTAAAAAGAGGCAAAGGTTTTATTGATCTCCTGGGGGTCTGCTGATATTGTCCCACTTTGGGTTTGGATCACATTAATTGCCCTATCTGCATCCAATTTCTTAATACGCCAAGCCAACAATCTCCCAGATTTTTCACCTTGTTCATAATAACTCTGTTTCAGACGGATTAGACTGTTTTCTGCTTTTGTTATAGACATTTTTTCATACTGGGCTTTAAGAGACATCAATTCTTGTTTTATCTTTATGGAGTCATCCAAGAAAGCCTCTCCTTCCAACTGTCTGATTCTACGGTCAAGTTCATTCATTTCCAGTTTAAGTTTGTTTGTTTTTGAGCTGGTATAGGATATGATCATACCTCTGATGTACACTTTAAAGGCCTCCCATCTGACAATAGCAGAGGTCTCATTTGTATTTGTGTTAAAATAAATCTCAATTTGAGCTTTTTAAAAAAGCAGGACGTTTGAATCAGAAAGCCATCTTGGATGAAATCTCCATCTAGAAGTGGACTTAACCAACCTCAGGACGTTGTATATAAGTGAAGTAGGAGAGTGGTCTGACAGCAGTATACTATTATAATTACAATCTACCACAGAGAAGAGCATAGAGCTTGATACTAAAAAATAATCTATGCGGGAGTAAGATGTAAAAGAGGAAGAAAAACAGGAAAATTCTAATTTATCAGGGTTTAAACTTCTCCAAGGATCACACAGGTTTAGATCATTTACATATTGCAACAGCTTCTTCCTACTCTGTGTGTGAGAGGAGTCTACTCCAGAAGAGCGGTCCAATTTGGGATCTAAAGTGCAGTTAAAGTCAGCTGCCATGAGAACCCTCCTAGATTATACTAGATTATATGTGCACACCCTACCACCATAACCCTTTACTCAAGGCCATGACAAATGGCTTTCAAGTCAGAGTGGATCAATATACTTGCTATGTCTCTACGATGATTACCCCAAATTCTTTGAAAATTTATTTTTGATAATTACCTCACTCCCAGGGAGGGTTCTCATGGCAAATATACTTTTAAATATTAATGGCGACAAAATCAACCTTTTAAAAAAGTGGTAGCCATCCTTAGTTTAGGATAGCTGCGAAAAAGAATAACTTCAAACCATGTGATTGATGCAAATTATTATAAGTCAGTGGTTATTGAAATACATTTGACTGTGACTCAATGTAAGTTATTGTTTGAGCATCATTCCATTAGCAGTTTTCCTAACTCAAAAAGGATGAAGCAAACTTTTTTTTGTTTCATTGAGACAAAGCATTTCTTTTTAGAGAACTGCATGAAGAACTCGGCCCAATCGCAGGTAAGTAAATTAACAAAAGTCAACTCCAATCTGATTCCAGTCTGTGTACCTTTACTTCAGCCTGACAGACTTGTCGGTGCTCTTTAATGTTGCCTCTCTGAATTCCATCACACGTAGATGCACATAGGGAAGCAGCTGAATGTGATTATGAGAGCAGACTGTGGTTTGCCCTTGCTTCCTTTTTTAATGTTGCAATCACAGCAAGAGGATCTGGTTGTTATCTGATGTAGACATCTGCTTCCTTCTGCCTGTAGAGCCTTGTGTGTTGAGGTTGTTTGTTCAAGAACCTCACTGCATTGTTCTGTCTTTGACTTGTTCTAAAGTACAATGACAAGGAAATATGTACTCCACAGTTACTGTATAATTTGTACTCTATGAAGAAGTATGCTTCTATTGTGATGTTTTTGATGTTCAAGCTCAATTCAGTTTAAGGACAACAATGTTAATTTAGGTTAATCCTTCTCTTGTTCCAGATTAAAAACAAAATAACAAGAACTAAGTAAAAGATACAAAGGTCAACCATTATGTAAACTGATTAGTAAATGTAATCGGGGTACTCACAATACTTATCTGTCATTAATCATGATTAATTGATGTTTAAAATAATAATATTTACATGCTATTGTAATGAAGAAATGTATGACAAACTGGTGAGAGAAATGGTAAGAGGACATCAATTTGGAATTATTAGCATGGCGTCCAGCACTTTTCTGACACTGAGCCAAAACTTGAAAAAGCCGCTATCACGGAGAGCTGTGATTGATCTCCACACATTTTTCAAGTTTCCGGATTAATTAGAGCTAGAGCGTTCATGTCTGCAGCCCCATCAACAAAACAAAACAAAAAGTGTTGAACAACAAAGCTGGTGTACTTGTTTGTGTCAGTGCGGTGTTGTTAGAGGGCCAACTCCTGGAGTGATGGGAGTGGCTCAGCCGGATGCCAGACAGCTGATCAGAATCAGGTAATATGTCATTAGTCTGGTCTCTGGCAGTAGGCTTGGTCCTGAGAGGGACCGATGGACACGGAGCCGCCTCAAGCAATAGAGGAGGAATTAGATGTTGACTATTTCTGTTGATGCCCTCAGTTGCTGCCGACCGGCTATTTTTTAATAAACCTTTCCCAACTCGCCCTCTCCTTCCGACGCTTTTAACCCCAGTGTGAGCCAGAACGCTCACAGTGTTCAACTTCAGTATTTTTTCCAAAATGGAGCAAAATGTGTTTAAGTGGCAAATGGGGACGACCATTTTTTAAATTGGTCCAGTATTGAGCGGGAACACTGTAGCCAGGAGCCGTAAAATGAGCTGCATTGTAATCTTTTTGCAAAATGCATTGCATTGATGAACATTAAAAGTCCATTAAAAAGTAATTTTGTCCACCAAGAGGCTTAGATTATTGTGATCTGGCAACATATCATTTAGCACGTGTTCGTGCTTATATCGAAGTCATATTGTTATCAGTTGAAAATACCTGTCAGTTGAGTTGGCTGTGGCTATAATAAAGACATTCAATTAATGTCCACTTTATGTTGTATATTGATCAGTGGTGGTGAATTTTTAAGAATCTGTGAAAAATAACAGATAAAACCTGTTTCAAAGTACAAAACACATGCAATTAAATTGAGTGACAGATAAACAGATTGTCACTGCTATGAAAAAGAGTTTCCTTTTGATATTATGACAAATATTCAACAAAAGCTCTGAACAAACACCCCTTTGAATAAATATATTTCTTTCTTGAATCAAAATGAATTCAGCACCAACAATCTGTTTAGGCTCTTTCATAAACCATCTGTATATGGTGTTTGAATAACCTCTCAAATCATGTTTTGCAAAAAGACTATTCACTAATCACATTTACCCTAAGCATACGATACCTGAGCAACATCTTTTACAGTATGTCTTATATTGATTTTTGCAATGGCAAGATCTCAAATTTAGTGGAGAAAGTTACTTGCAGTGCTGTTTTATAAACTATATTTCAAGAGCGGTGACAGGAAGGGACAAAGGAAGAAATTCATGGAAACAGTCTGCCTTCATCTCTTCTCCCTCTGTAACTTTTGAAGCTACCTGTACATCATTAGTCTGTTTCACTTGTTACTCGTTGAATTTCATTTTTTGCTTCTTACTTCTTCATATCACTAAAATAGATTCCCTGTGTCTTTTTTTCTGTCTCCTTAACTCTTTTTCCTTCTTTGCCAGGATTTCTGACTTCGCTGTCATTCTTTGCTGATTTCCCTCCCTTGCCCCATCACTATTTTTGTCCCTCCAATCTGTCTTTGTGCAACCGTGTACAAATACTCTACTACAGAATAAAGTGAACAACTTTGAATGTTGTGTTACAATCGCAATCAACAAAACCTACTCATTCTGCTTTAGTGAGATGGTGTTTAGTGACATAGCAGCCTCACCAGCAGCCAATTACCTAATTGGTTCCAAGGAGACACATGACCGAAACAGTTGAAATTTAGGGAACAAATATTACTGGTAATGGTTTGGTATTTTAGGCATAAGCCAAAACCTTGAATTTTAGAATCATTAATATTGATGAAAAAGGTCAAGAGTTTTCGTCTCTAAATACCAGTTTATGAGTTCTGTAATTGTAGCGTGCACAGAACAATTTCACGCTGATTCTCATTATCCTACTTAATAAACCAAACAATAACAAATACACTGAAAATAAAAGATTACACAACATCTCATAATATAAACTCAAACTCTTTATACAGATACTCTATACTCTGCAGAACACTATATTTCTTTTTTTACTGGCCTAAAAATACTAATATGAGTGATCTATTGTGAGGGCTCATTATCAAGGCTACCACTGGGCTACTTCTACAACCATAGCAGCTGTCAACCGAGCATTAGCTGCTAACTGGCTAACAAACAAACACAGTTAAACTAATGAACAATTAAATAACCTTTTACATGGCCACAAAATTCAATAAACATTCCTAGGAGAGGACACCAACATCCTGTAACATCCTTAGCTTACCTTCAACATGCAAAAATAATACTTTAGGTTCACTGTCGACACATAGCGTTTTCATTATCGGTCACGCTCACGTAGGATTCCCTATCATTATTTCTTCAAATACAGTGTTTGTGTAGCAACACTGACACCTACTGATGACTTACTGGAACTACTTTACTGGAAAAACTAGTAATAGGACATCCCCAGGGGTGTCAAACTCAATTACATCACGGGCCACATTATGGTTGCACTCAAAGGGCCGGTTTTAACTTCAAGAAAATATAAATATACATACATAATATATATAAAATCATGTATTTTATTACATTATTGCCTCTGCATTGGATCATTATTTGATTTGGTAATAACTACATCTGAAAGCAGATGTCTAGGGAAAATATGCAACAGTTACAACAATTGTGCAATTTATTGAAAAAACGAGTTTGGTAGCAGTAACACTTAGCACTGACATATGGTGCACATAGACACAGAAATACTGTATGTGGGTGCACACTTACATTACTCTGTTAAATAAATCCCATGAATTGATGAGATTAAGTTAACCTTATTTATTTATTTTTTTTAGATCAAGCACTATTTAGGTATTTATAAGTTGAATTTTGCAATATTTGAATAGTCTGAAAGCCAATACTTTGAAACCCCCTTTTCCATACCCCGGTGTGTATCACCTGTCACTCATTATTTTCAGGGATGAGGAGGTGCGGTGATCACGGAAGTTTTCCTCCTGCCTTCACAAACTTTACACGTATTCACAAGTATTTATCGTCTAAAAATAGAGAAAACAAATTCGTAAGCTGCAAGGCAAGACCGCATACCTTTCTCATATCACAAAAGTGGAAATAACCGTAATGTAAGTTTAAAAAAAAAAACATAAATCCATGTGTGTCTCTGAATGAGCCGTAGCGACATCGGACTGACTCTAACAGAGTGGGTCATTCTGTGAGGAAGCAGCCATCTGTTGGTTCTAGTTCCGCTGTTTCTTGTCTGGGTTGCTGAAGCAGACTGTTTGTGCCACATTAGCAAAGTGTGTAGTGTGTAGCACCACTCTAAGTGGATTTTACCATTCTCATTATATAACAGGTAGGCATTTGAGTTATAGAAAGTTGACTTTTGTGGGATGATCCACATATTGCTCTGTCTACCAAATATGTGCAGCTCTAACCATGCCCATCTGTTGTTGCAGCAAAGCTACATTTGACAGCTAGCTGTGGATGCATAAGAACATTGTTTAATTCTGCCAACAGCATGCTCCAATGGCATGAACTTAACCAACGCACTGATCCTTTCCACTTAAATATTTCTTTTTGTGCTGTGGAGCTACAAACATTCACAAGAAGTGCACACGGTGGAACAACTCTATAACGGTCCAGACAGCTCCTCTAGAGCCAGAATGAACTCAGGCTTTAATTCAGGGGCAGCAATTATCTATCCATCCATCCATCCATCTTCTCCCGCTTTTCTGTCAGGGTCGCGGAGGTAACAGCTCCAGCAGAGAGCCCCAAACTTTCCTTTCCCTGGCCACATCAACCAGCTCTGACTGGGGGATTCCAAGGCGCTCCCAGGCCAGCAAAGAGATATAATCCCTCCACCTGGTCCTAGGTCTACCCCTCGGTCTCTTCCCAGCTGGACGTGCCTGAAACACCTCCCTAGGGAGGCGCCCAGGTGGCATCCTCACTAGGTGCCCGAACCACCTCAACTGGCTCCTTTCAACGCGAAGGAGCAGCGGTTTTACTCCGAGTCCCTCCCGGATGACTTAACTTCTCACCTTATCCCTAAGGGAGATGCCAGCCACCCTGCGGAGAAATCCCATTTTGGCCGCTTGTATCCGCGATCTCGTTCTTTCGGTCATGACCCATCCTTCATGACCATAGGTGAGGGTGAGCAATTATCTAATTTTGCTTAAACTTTGACACACACCAGTGGTTCTAGACCTAGAGGCCTGGATCTTCATGGGCTTATTACAAACATTTTGGAAGTGGCAATAAGACTAAGGTGTCACAAAAAACTTAAACGTTATACAATTTATCTTAACAGTTTTTTTGACAGAGTATATGCGAAATACATTGCTTAAAGCAGTTCTAATGTCTGGGCCAAGGTTGGGGGATATACAGTATATGATGCACAAAGTACAAAATGAAATTAAAGAGGACATATTATGCTCATTTTCAAATACATTTTAGATGCTGGACATATAAAGAGAAAAGAGCTTGATTAAGGGAACCCATGCTTCTCACTTAAATTCAAATTTAGAGTTAAGCTGCATTCACATGGTAAGCAATTTTTCTCCTTGCTTTAGGTTCGGTGAAAAGCCTTGCGTGAAAACTGCAGTTATGTTACGTTTCTATGGTTACTTCTACTGCTAGCTTGGTTTGGTTGCAAGTCGAAAGGTCACTACACAAGGTCAAAGTTTAAATCACTTGAACTTTGATTGACAACGCTCTCTCCAAAGAAATACAATAGCAACGCCAGCCCCAGTGGCATTGTCTGGCCTAGGCGGCTAGGCTAAAGCCCTGGATGTTTTAGCAAAAGCCCCGGATCTCGAGACACGTTTTTTTATAACTATATAAAAAAAAGATATAGTCAGGATCTTTGCATCTTTCATACTGATCATACAATGAAGCCATTGAAAATAATATGATACCGAACAGTAGAACTTTGTGTGTGTGTGTGTGTGTGTGTGTGTGTGTGTGTGTGTGTGTGTGTGTGTGTGTGTGTGTGTGTGTGTGTGTGTGTGTGGCACGAGTGCGTTTTGTGAGAGAGTGCACCAGTAGCGGGTATGGTTGTTGCATCTGGTTAGGTAGCTGCGCTAACGGATATAAGAAGGTGCTTCTACAAGGTGGAGGGAGAGTTCTCTTCACTTAGTCAGACCGAGAGGCTCATATACCTAACGCTCAGATAAAGGACTCTCTGAGTGTTTAGATAGGTAACTTTAGCTATCTCAGTGGGTCTCAATTTTTTTTTCAGGAGCCCAGACACAACTATAAATAAAATGAATAAATGAAAGAAACAAGTTTAAATGAATGTGGTACTGTTTTGGTAGTAGAATGTTCATTTATACAAAGTTTTAATTCATAATTCACATTTGATATTGTATATATTTTGGAAACACTATTAATATATATATTTTGGATATTGTTGGTTTCGGCTAAGCCCCTGATGTTACCAGATCCAAGCACCGCCCCTGGTCAGTGCAGGGCTATTTTACCACTTGTCATTTGAATGCACATTGAGGGACAATTTTTTGGCTGCACCTATGTAATTCATTTATTTGTTATCTGAATATTTTCAAACACATTTGCTAATCTTTTGAACTGGCGATTCCTTTTTGGGACTTTTATGCTGACCTAAATCTTTGAAATAAATCAAATTGCCAATCATGGAACATTTTTAAATATCTAAAGCTGATTTATGTGTATCATTGCGGGACTCTTCAACAGGCAATGTGAAGAAATTACTGAAAGCAGTACAGATGCAGATCTACATAATATATATTTCAGAAAAGACTAATATCCTCTCCATAAACACACACACACACACACACACACACACACACACACACACACACACACACACACACACACACACACACACACACACACACACACACACACACACACACACACACACACACACACACACACACACACACACACACAAATATATTTAATTTCTAATACGTCTCTGTCCATCTGCTCATTTAAAAGCACATAGTTAGACCTTTAGGTGGTTTAATACTGTGTGTGTGTGTGTGTGTGTGTGTGTGTGTGTGTGTGTGTGTGTGTGTGTGTGTGTGTGTGTGTGTGTGTGTGTGTGTGTGTGTGTGTGTGTGTGTGTGTGTGTATGTGTACCAGGTATGGGGTGCACTGGGGGTTGTCTTGGTAACAGCTGAGATTTGGGTCTTGAGCTCCGAGGGCGCACAGCTGCACATGGAACACAGATGGTGCCACACACACATTAACACAAGCGAGCTGAGGCCAAATACGCAGATACATAAGTGTTCACAATCTCAGGCCAAACACACGCACACGCACACGCACACGCACACACACACACACACACACACACACACACACACACACACACACACACACACACACACACACACACACACACACACACACACAACACACACACACACACACACACACACACACACACACACACACACACACACACACACACACACACACACACACACACACACATCTCTAAGTGGGCAGTTCAGCTGCAACCTGGAAGGCTGTTCACTCTTTTAATTTGTCTATGTATAGACATCCTGTTTCTAACATTTATTTTTATTTTTTAATCTCTGCTATTGTTAGGGAAGCTTTGTATGCTGCTCCAAAATCGCATCGTTTGTGGCAATTACAGTTATCAGGATTTCAAAACGTGTCCTTGAAGTTTTTTTTATGAATTATAAATAGTTCTAAAAAGAACTCTAATAAATAAAAACAAGTATGAAATCATTCCAACTGCATGCATTTAACTTTAGCATTTTTAAATGTTTATTTATCTAATCGAAACTCTTCATTTTATGGCTAAAATTTGAGCCAAACAGATGTAGTTTCTATGGAAACAGAGGTTAGCTCATAGATGACAGGTTTGGTCACTAGGTGACCCTCAAGATCAGGAATACAATAAATACAATGTGTTCATAAATCTCAAATGTTGTTCATTTTTCACCCCAAAAATTACATAAAATGTTATCGAAATGTTAAAGTTTGTGAATGAATGAATTACAATTATAAATTATTAATTATATGAATCATGCACAAAGCTTGAGGAAAATGAATTCAAGTGTCTTTGAAGATTTAAAAAAGGAACAATTATAAAAAGTTATGTATCAATCTGTTGTTGTGCTAACCATACCAACATAAATCATTGAAAATACAAATTTTTAAGACTATATTAAATGTTGTATACCTAAAGATAATGTACATTTCATAAAAGTGTTTAAACTTTGATAATCAAAGGTCAGTGCAGTTGCAGAAACACCTTCAAGTGCAGAAATCAAGAGAAACTGAATTAAATGAATTTCTTTACACAGAATCGATTTCAGCTTTGTGAATGAGTTTGCATCATTTTGGATTTCAATGATATAAATATGCCTAAAACAGTTGCTACCTAAAAGCTATTAAAATCTCACTCATCACCTTCTCTCCCTCTTTTTCTCTCTTTGTCCTCCTCTGTGATATTTATTGTTGGTGTCAGTTGAGTAAAAAATGTACACGCGTTATTCACAATAATATTCTGTGTATAATCAACAATAATGATAAATCACAACATAAGAGTTATTCATTTGATTTTGGACAGAGATAAAAACAAAAACATGTGTGGTGTAGTGATGAGGAAATGCACAACATTTCTGGTCTCTAAGCGCTTGACCAATCACTACAGGGCTGGCTAGCCAATCAATCAGAGCAGATTAGGCTCATGTTTCAGAAAGTTTGAATTTGTTTGTGGTTAGATGGCTGAAATAAGGTCTGTGGTTAACACACACACACACACACACACACACACACACACACACACACACACACACACACACACACACACACACACACACACACACACACACACACACACACACACACACACACACACACACACACACACAAAGTAAAAGCGCTGTGCACATCTTTAATATTATTTGACATTACAATCCCACTGACTGAGACTGGGTTTGATAAATATGAGATGGAGAATCACTTCTTGAAATGCTAAGGCTCAATTTCCTGTCAGACAGGAAATGAAGCTGCCACACAGTTGGAAAGAGACTTCTTAGATTATTCTGAATAATCAAAATGTTTTCTCACTCTCTGCATTTTTTCTGACTCTCTTTGTTTCCACTGTTCCATATCTGACTTTATCTCCTTCCTTAGCATCCAGCCCCCGTCCTCTTTTTACTCCATCACCACGGTAACACACACTCTTTCACACACACGTTCACACCACCTGAGGTGGTTCCCACAGAATTAATAACTCTCCCAGGAAAGTAATAAAAAGGGAAATCCAGCCTCCTTCATTGTCCATATTTGGCCATTTCCTGACAGCTCTAATTAACCAAGTCCTTTATGCTTCTATAGCTGACATTTGATTGGCTGGGGGGCTGGCCTCGTTAGGAACAGTTTTAAATTAACAGATGAAATTAGATTGGAGATTACTGCAGATATGCTTGACAAGGTTAATTAAATGACCAGTCATGAGGGGCTTGTTTTAAATCCAACATCACAGACAGATTCAGAGCTCATATAGTTTCTGTCTGCTTTCCAAAGTAGCTTTGAGTGACTGTTTAATGTAGCTGAATTGGTAGCATGTATTTTTTAACATGATCACTTCATTACCATAAACATATGAGACTATATATGAGAGGTCATAGGCATCTTTTTGATTCAGAAGTGCATTTTATGACACTTGGCAAGAAATCTGCCAACCCGTCGTTACTTCCAACCCATCCCTTGATCATCTCAGCCTCCAGTACTAACGCACTTAGGCACTTAAGTGTTTTATGTATTAATACCAAATTTGACCAAAACTGAATATTTTTCCTGGCAGTATGTCTGTAAGTCCATTTAAAAACTAAGAAGGAAGACTAACAGCACATCCCAGACACGTCCAGAACTGATGCTAGAGAATACGTATAAAGTATTTAGAGGTAAATTGTCTTAACACAACCCAATAGCTTCTATGATCGCATTTTGGCAAACCTCTTTTGCGCTTCACATAAATTGTTAACCTGCATGCAACTAAAACCTCCACATACTAACTCAAAAACTCAAAACAACTTGGACTAAAAACCAACAACAAATTGTAACCAGTACCAATTACGGAACCAATATCTATGCATTCACATGAAGATATTACTTCATAGATATTACTTTGCATTGGATTGGACAGCTTTACCTAAAAAATTGTAACTCATAGAAACTAATTTCTTGGTTTTGGCAATTTCAGACTATGGGCAGCTTCTCAAACATGTTATGTTTGCGGATTTTAGTTTGTCACATCTGTGATTCTAAACAGAAGACCCTTGGTACCTTGAGTCCAACCAAGGTAAGTAATCACCAGCCACCATTGTAAATAAGACACTCAATATGATTATAAATTCTTAAAGTAATGAGCAGATGTTTGCAGCCATTAGGGTAGTTGACTGTGAGCTGAATTCAAACACTAGGATCAACAGGAGGAGTAAAATAAAGGATAGAGGAAGGAAAAAGCCAGCGAGCCCACATGAGGTTAGAAGTGCTAATAGTTTTGGTCTCAGTGGGTATGTGTCGGGGGGGGTTTCATGACAGAACTGGGTGGCAAGTGATGGCTGACTGACGGCTGTTACCCGAGGGTCCCGTTACATCCAAGAGTGTTCTACTTCTCCAGCTTGGGGCCAATGGTTAACAAAGTAGACTAAAAGAAATTTGCAAATATGATTTGGTCCCAGAATTCATTGAGTCATCAGTGGTTTGAACAGCTGTAGGCCTACAAGTGATGGGACAATTTACATTTAGTGTTTCAGGCTGTTTAATATTGTAGCACTCCTGGTTGGAAAGTTGACTGAAGAAAAATAGATATATAAATAATCAACTTTGATTGATTGATTGATTGCTGATTTAAACAAAATAAATGAATTGCTCTTTTTTAAACACCAGACATAGCAGTCAAATCACAGATAAAACAAATAACTTAACACTAACTCAACTTTATTTTTTTACTGCTTATTTTGGCTAAATGTTGAATTATTTCCTATTATTTCAAACTCATTTTGAGTCTCACTAAATGTTAACACAGAGAGTAGCCCATTGAATTAGCTATTGTTACCAGACTTTATTTTGTTTATTGTCTTCCAAGAAAATGTAAGACAAATAATGCTGTTTCGAGTTTCACATCCTATTTCGGGCTAAACTAGTGCAATGCTCATTGGTGACCAGATTTGCTGCTCCTAACATTTTTGGAAACCTGTTCATTGCTCATTGACTCTAAAAAGTAAAGAAGAGTTTGGTTGTCAATCAGCTGCAGCCTGTAAAAGATATGCTTGACAGAGTCTGTCGAGTCCTAAACCCTTCTGTTCGCTTGTTTAATCACAGTTTAATAATAAGTGTCACATCTTCAAAATGCACCAATGCTTAATGTTCAACCCAGATGGGAAAGTTTTTTTGCAATTTATATTTTAGGACACCTGTTTTTACATGTCCTTTGAAGTAACTCATTTTGAGGCAACCATAAGAACATTGTTGCCCTTCAAAGTTGTGTGAAAACTTGCTGTGTATCGCTGTCTTGAGGTCAAAAACCTTTTTTAAGTCAAATGAGATGAGCATGCTTGTATGTATGTAGCAGCAGATTTAGTGTAAGCGACCTCTTAACCCCCATTCCTATTACATATCTAAAAGTGATGGGAACAACCTATTCCACTTAAGATCCCTCTTTGGATTCCCTCCTCTTGCTCCTACTCCGACAGCTGTGCAATGTGTGAAGATGTTAAGAGGGGTAAAAAGGTGCCGCCCTTTGAGACAGAAGGAGAAAGGGGTATATTGCTACACAGAAAGTAAGCAGGTTTAGGGTTAGCAAATACTGTCCATATTCTTCTGCACTAGTCTTACAAAGATACCTTATTGTTTTCTGAAACTAACTATAGGTTAGCTAAATAAATAAACACAACAAGAAATAGTTATTAAACATATTCAATTATATCGGATTATAAAGATATAATGTTCTGATTAAGACTCATTTTGTTAACAAATGTTTCTTTAATTGAATAAATGATTGTGTTAAAGTCAATCAGACCCTCGTGATGATCCATTGCTGGAGGTCTACCCACAACCGTCAATCATTTACAAAAGTCTGAGGAAGTCGAGGATTATCAGGGGATTATGAAACCAGTAACTATAGCAGAATATACTTTATATATATTGAACTAAATGGTGGTTTGCAGCAGATTTCCTGCACAGGAGCCAAATGGAACCACTTAGTTGTAAGAACTTACTGAAATACACTTGAAACAAGAGAAACATAATATCAGTACCCAATAGTTATGCTACCGGCACATCACACCAGCAAAGGTAAAAAGATATGTGCTTGTACTAATAGTGACAGGAAATCTATGATAAGATAACATTCACATTCTAACATTCTGGAGCAATATAGCTAAATTCCATTTTTCATATTTGACCTCCTATGATATATTCCTATGCAGACGGAGATTCATTTATATTATAATGGCTTTTCTGCAATGGCTTTAATTTGTGAATTTATATAACTTCTTATTTTCTGTAACACACATAGGCCTATTCAACCACCAGTATGATTTTTATCAGTGTAGTATTATATCACGTCTCTAAAAGAGAAGAGATTGGTAAATCAGGGTTCTCTCAAACTGAATAAAAAATGATATAAAGAATATACTCGATTTTGATTGGTCAATTCAGAACATGTGATACGTTGTTAATCTAGTAGTGCAGACCGCTGTCAAGGATTTATTGACCGTTGTTAAGGAGGATCAAGAAAGAGAAAGGAAAAGATGTTAAAATACGGAGCGCTGGACGTCAAATAAATCACCAGAAGAAGACAGACAGGAAGTGAACACTGACAGGAACACGGTCTGGGCTCTGCAGAGTTTAAGGACTTGAGGATCAGAAACTGTAAACAGACTTGAACAGTTACAGAAAACCTCGATCAGTGCTGCGTAAAGTTGTTGTTGTCGCAGTTCCAGCTGTTGGTGCGCCATGTTTTTCTTAGCTGAAGAAATACGATCATTTTTGAGTCATTAAAATCATTTCACTTAATATTGGGAGTCGAGTCATTAGTTTGTTTAGTATCTGGCCGGGTAATAAGGGGGATGATGTCATGTCATTTCCCCATAATGACCGCCTGGCTGCGCATTATACCTTGCATACATCATGGTGGACTTTGTTGATGGAGTTGAACCATTTTTTTCAGTGTGCCAGATACTTTGGATTTCATTGATACAGCCTCTCAACATGGTTTGCAATTTTGAACTTTTCTGAGGATGTTTCCATGTGATTAACTGAGATGAAAGTATACATTTGAAAAGCTCAGTTTTTAAGCAAACTTATGAGAAGTGTAGCAAAAGGCCCTAATGTTTCAGTCACACACGTAGACAGACACACACACTGGTCTTGGTCAGGTAGATTTTCAAAGGGGGATTTTTACTTAATAAAATCCAATTCTGGCTCCAGAGGATGCTTATCCCACAGAGAGAGGGATGGTTTGAAGAAGAGAGAGGGGGAGGGGTAAGACAGCAGGTGAAATAATTAGACAGTGATGGAGACACAGAGATCACAGTGTACAAACAGCGATGATTCCCTTTTTTTTTTTTAAGACAACGGCTCCTGTTAATAAGTTAATTAGAAAAGCCTTGTATCTAGGTTTGTGGCTTCTGATATTAGATTAACATGGTAACTTTTTAAAATTCATTTGAAGTATTTAAGCTAACCAGGGTTTAGCTAAACAAACCTGAATGATTTGACTGTCTTGCTGAAACGATTTGATTTTACCATTAATGACCAATTTGTGGTTGTCAGCCTCCTGAGACACCATTAGGTGAGCTAAGGTGCAGCTTTAAAGCATTTTAACAGATGGTGAAATTACTTCTACTTGAAACTCAATAAGCCTCATGCAGGAAGCAATATAAATAAAAAAAAATTGTTAGTAACCGTTGTTTTTTGGGGGGATTTACCAACCTTTTCATTATGGTCACAAGCACTCTCACGGTTGCGAACCTGCAGTTGATGAATGATTGAAAAAGCTCTTCAGAGATGCAGTCCCTTTATCAAGATTAGAGTACACCATTTTTTCCCCCCATTGCAGTCATGCATTTATTTAAAATTTCAGGAGCATAAAAACACATAAACAAATTTAGGTTATATTTTTTGTTATTTTGAGGAATGTATGATGATTGCATTATTACATATGTGGTTTAAAGAAGTGCTGTTGGCCGATTGATTCATGTTAAGAATATGAGAACCCTGTGTGATAAAACTGCTTGTGTTTAGCTTCTGAATGGCTTGCATACTGCTTGGAGATGGTTCTCCGGTAACGC
Source organism: Eleginops maclovinus (assembly GCF_036324505.1). NCBI lineage: Eukaryota > Metazoa > Chordata > Actinopteri > Perciformes > Eleginopidae > Eleginops > Eleginops maclovinus. The sequence continues at coordinate 21,652,152 of NC_086371.1, forward strand.
TAACAGTGACACAAAATCACTTTAACACATTTTTGAAATACCTTGATCTCCATACAGTGGAATTTTCTTTTTCTTAGAGACTTTTTTCCAGCTGAATTTCTCAAATTCCTGGGCACGTCATACAACTCCTTATAAAGTGTTAGTAATAAATACGCCTCCAATTAATAACCAAGTGGGATTATTCATTCAGCATACCTGGGTAATAGTTGATTTAGAGGAAGTGGAACGTTTGTGGCATCTGGGGTTGACCATTCGTATTCTTTACAGGGAAATTGAGAGACAATATAAAAAATATAAGACATTTTTTCTGCATGAGGACCATTTTCTTTAAGACTTTATCAGGGGCATAGTTGTGTAGGCAGTTAGCCATTGTGTACCTTGGCACCAACCAGGATGACTAAATTAATTTGGATGAAGTTGGAATGACTCCATCTTCAACAATGGACAATCAAAGTGTATTTATCTTGAGAAGGTTATGGGGTTGAAATGTCAACAGATGGTTTTTAAAATGTTTTATTCATTCATCTTTTACTGAGTCAATTCTAAGTTTTTAAATTATTTGTTGGTTTGGCAGCCTCAGCACGTTCAGAAAAATAGGCTTTGGCTTTGCCAAAAGACCATTGACACTGACTGATATGATATTTATCTACAGTTAGGGCCACGGAGAGAAAAAAAGGTCATTTTGGCAGACCATCAACACTTTATGCAGAGTTTTGAATCCTGTATTGGAATCATCAGGGAGTCGGTACACTTTTCCCTCTGAGGGCAGAATCAATCGAAAATAATTGCTTGTTTGGGGTTTTGAACGAACTGTGGGCCTCGTTAATTTGCACACACACTTAACAAAAGACTAATGGATAAGTGCAAAACTATAAAGATGACAACTGCTGCATGTATTTGTGACGTGTATTGGTTTTGATGTCTACTGTTTGAACCCAAATTGCTCCATAAAGGACATCAAACAAATCAAATCCAATGCTTTCTTATTTGACAAAGCCTTTTGGGCTCTATGGTAACATCTCTAGTGTTAGTCAAATTAGATTCTTAAACCAAGTAATCAAACAAAGCAAGCTGCTTTTTCCCTGAGTGATCAATCAACTTGTCATTTTAAACAGAAATATGGGACCTTATTATTTTAGGCTACTATTAAGATGTAGTAAGCTTTAGAAATCAAGACCTAAATGTAGTATTAGTCTTCCTTTTTTAAAAGTGTATTATGATTATGTTTATTTCCGTTTGCCAGATTCTGCCACGTGCATTTAGAATGCAACTTACTGTCAAAGTTATACAGATAACAGAAAATGTTGTGACTGATCTTTGACCTAAAACTCTCTGATTGTAGCAATATCTGATTTGAACCTTTTGAAAGAACAACATAACAGATATTAAGGTTAAAACTTTCAAACATTTTCATGCCAGGTATAAAAATACCTTATTTCATAATCGGGCAAGTTATATTTCATCGTGTTGGAAATCATCTGTAGCCCAGAGAATATAATTCAATAACTAATCAGATAAACTAACACGAGAGAGGAAATTTGGAAGTATCCCCTCATGGATTTCTACAAATGAATGTTTTGAATAATGAATATTTACATCCTCTAGGCATCAAACTATGCAATTATTAATAAGCCACAGCTTCACCTCTCTGCGCAGTAAGTATCCAGCATGCTTTTTGATCAAGCCTATAGGAAACAGACTTTTGTTAAAGGTGAGAGGTAAGAGTCGGATTCAGAACCGCAGTACTGGGACTGAGAGTTTTCAGAGAAGTGTCTTTGAAGCCACATCCTCTTGCTTAGTGACTTTACGAAAGACAATTTGCCATCCCAAAAGGAAGGAACTTCTCTAAAACTTACTCTTACGGAGATCTATATCTTCTTCGTGTTTAATACAGAAGCTTGAAAGTTGGCTCTGAAAAGTTTGGAGTTTTATCTCCCCCGGAAAACATGACTTGACAGAGTCGCAGCAAAAGAGAACATTTTCGAACAAATTGTGCAACGTAATCCACTCCATGTTTAGTTTGTAAAAAAACCTCAGGGTTTGTTCACAACATGGCTAAATTACGTTCTTTTTTGTTTCTGTATTGTATTGGGAAGATCCATTAGGTACTGCATTTTTATACAAAGAAACAAATCACTAGGGACACCTGCATTTTACACTTTAAATATTCCTGGTGGAGTTTCACTTCACTTCTTAAGACTAAGTACTACGTAGTGGAATCATAGCATGTGATGATGAAGAATGGCTCCATTACTAAAACACTCCTGTTTTCTAAGCCAAAATATATACTGTCCTGAAGAAACTAAAAAAAAACCTTGATGTTTTTCACTCTTCTTCCACCCAACATTCCTCTGGCCTCAGAGAGTATCTACCTTTGTATAACTCCAGATTTAATACACCACACCCTCAATCCTATGTTCTCTATTTTAATTGAATTTGCTTTTAGGTTTACCAAAATGTAATTCTGACTATTGGAAGCAGTGGATTTAAACCATTTTCTTCTTGCACCTTATCACTGTAGCAGAACAGGGTTAAGAGCAGGTTGAAATTGAATGTCTTGGAGGAGTTTGAAATCATTATTAAGGGCTAAAAAGCAAAAAGACAAACTCAGATTTAATAGTACTTGACCTGAGGTGAGAATATGAATGGTCCAATTCCCTGTTAAAATCGTTCATAGGGATTTCAATCATTGACCTTGCAGTATACACCCCATCTCCAAACTCGACTTATTCCATTCGCTGCTACATTAGCCAAGAAAAAAACAGTGAAACAGATGTTAAAGTAACTTCCTCGCCTTCATCAAACACCTTTCTTACCCTTTTCACCTCTTATAACTCCACCTCCATCATCCCCTCCTTCTCCAGTGAGGTTACAAACAACCTGTTTACCATATTCATGAGGCCCCCAGATGACTAATGAAAACGGGGGCAAAAGAAGTCCATTCTTTATAGCGTTGTTGTCGCATATCGATCATCTTTTCCTCTGTAATTATTTTTCGGAATCCCTTCAATGCTATCAACTCTCACTGTCCCCTCTTTTCTCTAGCTATTTATCTTTAAACAGCCTGTTTATATAATGGCACAAAGAGAAATGTCTCTGTGTGGCCATTACTATCTGACACTGATAGAAACATCCTGTACGGTATTATGTGGCCTCAGGGGTTTTGTGTTGTGAGTGAATGGAGACCTATGAGTTGGGTGATAAAGAGGCAACTCAGAAAGTTGTATTGGCTTACACAGTATGTGTCCTTCCTTAACTGCTACCTCCCTTTCCTAATTCAGTGTGTATATGCTTCCTTCTGGTGTCTTCTGGTCTTCTACAAATCCTTCACTCTTTCCTACACCTATCCTTACTAATTGCCTGTATGCCTCCCTTCTGTCTTCTGCCTTTTTCTACTTTGTTGCACATCTCTCCGAATTACTTATTCCCCTCACACTTTTTCCTGCCATTCTTCAATCTGAAATAACTTGACTTAAGTCCCCAAATCCCTTGTTTGTTGGATCCATCCATCGATCCCCCTTTTTTGCTCTTAAAACTACGCAGGCTAACAATTTTCTTTGTTCTTTTTTTTTTTATTATGCCGGTGATCAACCATATTAACAGGCGAAGTCCATAGGGACTTGATCACTGGTTCCAATCCTCGAAAGACCAAGTGCCAGTGGTGTCCCTGAGCAAGGCACCATTCCCTAGGCGCTGTGCATAATGGCAGCCCACTTATCCTAATGTTTGGATGGGTCAAATGCAGAATCTAAACTTCCCATCTGTGGGACGATAAGGGTATATTCTTCTTCTTCTTTTCGACCCTACAAGAAGGGGCCCCTTCCATACCTAATTAGGAGGCTGAGAACCACAGCCATCAGGCGGGCTAAAATCATTTGAAGTTGCTTTTCTTCATGTTCTTTGCTCTTATTCCCACATTGGCTTTGATTTTTCTCCATCTGTCATTAAGAAAAACACTTTTTTCTTTATTTGAATATTTAGACAATTTAAGAAATGTTCATTCCTTCTCTAGTTTTCTACTCCAATGTCTTCCTCTTACCCACGCTCCTTCTTTCTTCCTTTAGTTTACGTTTTTTCCCCTCCAATTGTTATATAATTTCTATTTCCCCCTAATTCATCGTTTGACCTTCTCGCTTATTTCCATTTACTTCTAAGCACCAATGTTCAAGTCTTGTAACGCAGACAAGGCTTTTATCACCCTTAAATAGGCGAGTAAAACTAAATGAATAAATCACTGTGTATTTTCTGTATTATTTTGCAGATAATTTGAGACTTTTAAGCTATTGTTCTGCATTATTCTCCTCTAAATTACACATCCAAGGATGACAACTGGAAACACAACCGGAGTTTTTCTCTCATGGAAAGAAATCTGAAATTTCAAAACCTTTGTTACATTCTTTTTATCACGCACCCTTCCCACCTCACGTTATCTCTCTGTGACAGTTTGAAAGGGAATAATGACGTGGCGCATCTCACTTTTGAGACACATGAATGAGCTGAAAGTGAAAGACAAAGGGACAGTTAGAGATATAGAGGGTGTTGAAGGGAAGACTGGCAGATGGAAGGAAAGTGAGATAGAGGCAGACACCTCTCAGGGACAGAGGGAGACAGACGCAGAGAGATAAATTTGATGGGGAGAGGAGAAGAAGACAGAGACAGACGGAGAAAGAGAGACAAGAGGGGGAGAAAGAAGAAGGGACAGAAAGCCTGCCTCCTTATCGCACACTGCCTTTCACAGCCAGCCTCACACGGGCACATCATACTACTCTCCCTGTGTGTGTGAGTGTGAGTGTGAGTGTGTGTGTGTGTGTGTGTGTGTGTGTGTGTGTGTGAGTGAGTGAGTGAGTGAGTGAGTGAGTGAGTGAGTGAGTGAGTGAGTGAGTGAGTGAGTGAGTGAGTGAGTGAGTGAGTGAGTGAGTGAGTGAGTGAGTGAGTGAGTGAGTGAGTGTGTGTGTGTGTGTGTGTGTGTGTGTGTGTGTGTGTGTGTGTGTGTGTGTGTGTGTGTGTGTTTGTAAAAGCTCTGAGAATATTAATAACTCATTTATTATTTAACCACGTTTCCTAAAATACTAATTGTGTACTACTTTTACTCACTACCAATTAACACTTTTGTTCTTTCAACGAACAGTCAAAACATGTTCATTTTTTAAATTGGAAAACTTTTTCCGAGGTGACGTGGTGTATGTTTCTACATGATGAAGTCGCTACACATAGAGTATATATATGTATATTTGACATACAGTATATTACATAACAAGAGTGGTGCAGTAATGAGTCCTAAAACCCAGAATAATACTTAGCATTTGACTACTCACTGTTCCCTAGTGTCAAATTCTATGTGTTTTTGAACGTGTTTGTTCAAAAAGACATTTTGTCAATTCTCAACTTGTGAATGTCTGAAGCTTATGTGTCATAAAAATGCGGTCGCAAACAATTAACTAAATAAACGATTAAACATCACCCTTCCAAAATAGTAATATGGTGTTCATATGCTGAGGTTATCCTAGTGAACAAAATACGTTAATTATCACAAACTTGTGTTTGCCACAAAGTGTATTTTCTGCAATATACCCATAGACTGTATATATTGATGGACAGAGGTTCGTCCGTTAAAAGTGAAGCAAGCGCTAGTCCAGAGCCCCCTGGTGGCTGGCTGCAGTACAATGCGTAGCTCCGCCCATTCCCATGTATTTTCAATGGGCAAGTAACCAACTTTCTATGTCACTTTTCTCACCTAAAACAAATTTTGCATCCACAACTTTTTATTCGAAAAAATAGCTTTCAAGGTGCTTCACATCACACCATTTTTCTTTTTCCCGAGAAATTATTTTCTTTAATGTTATTTTAATAAATATAAAAGGGGCGTGGTTACACTTTGATTGACAGTGCAGCCGCTTGCAACCTCCTTCAACATTTCATTTCATTCAGAGTAGCTGTAGGCTCGGCTGTAGTGGTGTTCTTTTGTCAGGCAACTCATATTTGTTTTATTTGCTGTTATTACTTTACATTTATATATTGACAGTCATGTCGTGTTGTGCTGTTGATTGTACTAACAGGCCATCTCAGGGGAGCTCTGTGCAGTTTTTTCGGTAAGTGAATGTTAACTTAATATTAGCTAGCGAACTCATTAAAATGACGGTAGCGATAGCTTAGCCGCTAACGTTAGAAAGTTAACTTAATTTGACAGTAATCTATAGATTTTCGGACATCCTTGAAAGGATTATGGTCATATACCAACGAAAAACAGATAGATTTGTATGTTGAAGACGCTCGAAACATCGAGATTTCTAATGAGAAAAAAGTTAACGTTAACGTTTAAATATTCTAGGCTGAATATTTAATGACAGCTGTCACAGCTGGCTTTGCGATGAGGGTGTTTGACGTGCTCTGTGAAATACATGAGGTGAAATTAACAAATAACATTATTCTTAGTGACATTCTACAATCAAAAAATATAAGCTGTCTGAGGTGTATTTCACAAACACAGACAAGAGGTTTGTTTTACATACGTTACACTTACCGGAGAAAATCCAAATACCCAGACCGAACTGGGCACTGTAGTTTCAGCCAGTTTAGCCCCAGAGAGTCGGACTCGGCCTGTGTGTGTGGTGGGGAACGGACGGAGAAGGGGGCGTGTTTCACTCGATAAGGGGCGTGTTTCACTCGATGAGTGGGCGGGTCTGATCGCGACCTCCTCTTCACTGCGCATGCTTCAGATTCTACTGCGCAAGCGTACTTCGAACTGGCTCCAAATTTTCAAAGATGGCGTCGCCTCGGTTGCTTCAATTCTATAGAACACAGCTGAATGGAGCCACTCTGTCCATCTATATATACAGTCTATGAATATACCAAATCCATGGGCAAATCATATTGCCTTTTGTGGATGAAGCCCATACAAATTCAGGGCCTACCAAATTAAGTCATCACTCTATAGGAGCTTTAACTTTGCCAATAGTCCCTTTTTAGGTTCTTAAGACAAATCTTCTGCAAGGTGCAAGTCTTTAGCTATTGTTTCTTTAATGATCACGTCAACATTTTGGACCATTTAACCATTTCTTGGAAGTTTTACACATAGTGGCTCAGTCATCTGGAAGTGCTAACTTAACTTGTACATGCTGAAGTCAAAAAAAGATGAAAGAGTGAAGACAGAGGATCACATGGAGTCGGGGTTCAATCACTAAATGGTTTTTGGGATAGTTGAGAGAAACAGCTCAACTGGTTATTAATGTAACTGACATTTGGTTCTAAGTGCATTATGAGAAAAACGGCTGATGGTAAATGATGAACCATGGCGATTTGTTGAACTGTTGATGAATGACAGGACCATTATACATTACCAGTTCAATCAAATTGGGTTTAATTCATCAAGACATTTAACAAATCATGCTTCAGCGTATGTGCATTTTCATCATGCTCATTAAATATTTACATTCATTTTAACTCTGTAGCCTACATTCATCCATCACCGTTGTCAATTATTATTGTTCTGGCTCGTACTAAGAAAAATGGCAATTCATGTAATGTGTAAACGTGAGTAATAAAGGAATCAAATATGCCTCAGATTTGAGTGAACCTCAAAACATTTTCTTAAGGATTAATTAAATACATTGTTAAGTTGTGTCTTGGTTTTCAGTCTTTGCTTGTATTTTTATCCTCAATATTTCACTTCAATTGTTGATATATTTCTGATAGAACACAGTATTACATTTCACCTAAACCTATCCCTGCAATTAAAGAAGAAATATGCTTCTATCAAAAACTCCTATTAAAGGCATCAGATACTTCATATCTACTTCAGATCATTTATAAATTGTATTTTTCAACTTTGTTAGCTGCTAAAAGTAGACCTACTGATAGTTTTGTGTTAGCATTACACACTATACTGAACTTAATCAACTTTAATTATTAATATTACAACTACAGCCCTCCCAAAACAAATGTAACACTTAAAGTCCCATTAAATAAGACAGGAATGTTTTTGTCCTGTTATTCGTTGGATGATGTTACTCGACCCGTTCTGGGCTAGGTTTGACTTATAATAGGGATAACAATATTGCACAAAAATGATTGAAAACTATTTTTTTAACATTACTTAATTAAAACCACATTAAAAAGATAGGTTACAGAGAGTCTTTGCGATAGCCAGAGGCAATCAGTTTCACAGTTTAGGGCTATAAAAATGAAAGGCACTTTGCAGTACGTTCAAGGAACAGAAAGAACACTTATAAGAAAAGCAGGTGAGCACTTTAAGGGATCTGGCTGGAAGATAAAATGAAATAAAGCTGTGATGTATAAAGGAAAATGGTCATTTAAAGCCATTTAAACAAGTAGAATAAAAAAATATATAAAAAGGTTGTCCAGATTAGTGTTAGCAGTGGGGTTATAGGATCAATTGTTTTCTGGCAGCAGCATTCTGAACTAGCTGTAGTTTTCTTATAGACTTTTTAGTTAATCCAGTTAAAGGGGCCATATTGTGCTACTTTTCAGCTTCATATTTGTATTTTGTTCCTCTACCGTGACATGTCTCCATGCTTTAATGTTCAAAAAGCTCTTTATTTTTCTCATACTGCCTGTGCTAAAGCATCCTTTTCACCCTCTGTCTGAAACCAGAGCCCAGTCTGCTCTGATTGGCTAGCTGGCTCTGTTGTGATTGGTCAACCGCTAAGAGATGTACCACCCCCTAAGCTTAGCACGTACAATGTGTGTAACGCTAGCCAATAGAAGCGCGAGTGTTACATAGTGATGCCATTATGAGACGATATAAACAAAAGAGTCCAATGGAGGCATTTTAGTGGGGGGGGGGGGGGGGCACTTGAAACACAGACTATAACCTTTGCAGACCATTTAGGGGCATACTAGGGCCCCTTTAAATGAGAATTGCAATGTTTAAATCATATCATAGCGGCAGACTTCTCTCAGTGAATGGTTTTATAGGCTGAATTTGTCAGGGGGGTGAATAACAGCTAAGCATCATTACTCTTCCTTCAAGAAATGCACATCTAAGAAATGTTTAATATCATGCATTGATCTTAAATTATAGCTCTTTTTGTCAGTCTGTTGCCTTTTGCCGACATCGGTAACATAACAATGAGCATAATGAATTGTGTTTATAACCCACAGCACGGTAGAATAATGAGACAACCAGAGGAGAGGGAGAATGTGTGGGTGGCAGAGAAGCAAGATCGGAATCAAACAAAGGAAAAAAGAAATCAGAACGGTAAAGAAGATGAAGGAATAAACAGTTAACCAAGAAAGGGAAGAAAATTGTTTTGTAAATGACGAGAAGTACAGGGAATGGTGGAACGACATAACTGTGGTTGCTGGTGTAAATCTCCCCCAGGTTAAAACAAGATGATAATTAAAAATATACCGCAGGGTCACACTGAGACTGTGTGAGAGAGTGTGTGTCTTTCTCTGCAGCCTTTATTGCTCTAGGTTTGTGTGTATGGAGTGGCGGTGGGGGGGTTGAGATTGCGGTGCCCATTAAAAGGTGTCCCTGCTGCAATCAGTGTACAGAGGCCTTAGGGCCCTATTTGTTACCACATCAATCTGGAGTTAATGGAAACACACAAACACACACACATCCAAAACACATTTCTGCCTACAGTGCTAACATTGTAAGAGAGACGCCCAAACAGCGGGACACACACATACAAGAATGCACGAATGCACTTGAAAAAACACACACAGCTGGCAGAGGAAGGCAGCCAACCAGGCCCACAGCAGAACACACACTGTTTGGAACAGGCGGATCCCAGGGATATGCCTTCAATTCTTTAATCCCTGTCTTATCAGACTTTTGTAGTTGTCAAAGCAGCTTATTGTTTTTTGTTCACATACCTAGTGGAAACCAGTTTTCCCTTGTCTAAATTATAGTGTAAAATGACATTCTAGAGACTGACGTACATTGCCAATCCAAACATCTTTTACTCTCTATATCTGAGAATCAGCCCAGTAGAGACAAATCAAAGACTGCATTCCAAAATGTCACGGTTTTGACTATCGGCCAGTTCCCATCAGTAGATAAGACATTGCTGTAGCGAGTTATATGCGGTCTGTGTAAATGTTTTAGCACAGAGTAAATTGGATTGAGCACATACTGTATCTGCTCATAAGTCACTGTTAATCGCCGACTAGAGAAGATGAAAGAACAAAAAACGCAGCAGGATGGGTAAGTGAAAAAAGACTGAGAGGCCAGCAGAGAGGCACAGAGTCTTTTAACTGTCTTACCGCAGATACCAAATCCCCTAAAGCTCAACGCCTGCTGTTCTGTGCATTAACCTGGCCTCTGACTTCCCTTTAGATGAAAGCAATGTATCAATGGGGTACAGTAAAGTATTTCATAATCAACAGTTCCCAAGAAATAAGCTTGGTAGTGAGAGGTTTCTGAAATAGTGGCCTCAGAATTATTTGTTACTTGATGTCTACTGGCCAACTACACTTTTTCCAACACTCATTTATTTAAAACGAGACAACGGTTAAGAAACTCAGTCAACACAATAAAAGCACTCTACTGCTGGGCACACATTGTGACTGTTAACACACCTTTTCTAGCATTTATTTTGAATGTGAATATCAGTGTAATCTAAAAAGAGCGACAAAGTGTGCATAGTGAGGCGATTGGGTTGATGACTTGGTCAACCAAAAACAGGACTTTCTTCTACTTGTCTTTATACTTCACTGAAGGTTTGGGAACAAGATAGTTATTTGAACCTAAACCATGATGTTTTCTAAACCAATCCAATAAGTACTTGTGTAATAATGCACAATGTTAAGTATGCGTTGAACCCAATCCGCTGAGTACCCTTCGCGTTGAGAAATGATGCATGAAGGGTTGTCGGGTTTTGAGTGAAATGGTGTTGCTGTATCCATTTGTTACATCCATATTTGAAAATTCCACGCCAGATGACTGATGTTCAATGTCATTGTTTAGTTCCAATGCAAAACATAAGGTGACATATTTTGGTTGGTTTATGTGTAGTGAATCTTATCCAAACCATTAAAAAGTGTCTGAGATATTCCCAATTTACTCAGCATGATCAAGTCCTTATTTTCGTAACCCTCACCATATACCCTATATGCTATAACTTGAACTTTGGTGATAGTATCGCGAGTGTACTTGTTCTGTGGGCACAAAATGTCATATTTGTGTTGGTGTTAAGGAGATTAGCAACGCTGACTGGAATTAATCCAGGCTCTTTATACTATTTCAATTTAGAAACTCAAAAACATGTAAGAGTAGTCAAATCGAATGTAGTTCACACAAGTTTTGACATTTGTTTTTATGAGGACATCAGTCAGTTGTCATACACAAAACATCTACATCTTTAGCACAAAAAGAGCAAGCATCAGTTCTGAAGAGACAACAAAAAAGAACTCCATTTGCAGGATCATCATGGACAGAAAATCACTATTAACCAATCTGTGCAGCCTTGGCAAGATGGAAATGAGGTACTTCTCCCTTGCATAGGGTTAAGGTGGGATTATATTTTTGTGTAAAAGGGTTTTGGTGTTGTTTTGTAGCCTATGCACATATGCAACTCTGTGACAGTAGTCCCATAAACCCTAAAAACTGTAAAGTCTGTAAAATGTGTGATATTGGGCTAAATAACTTTGATTGCTTGAAACCTAAATTAAAATTCCACTTATGCCTGAACGTCACACTGCAGCTGTCCACCTTTGTTGTGACAGGGCAAAAATTGAAGCATCCATGGTAGCATCACACATGCAGTGCCATGAAGAAACACCAGAGAAATGAGCACTTTGCACCACAGATGGCAACAGCGTTTTAAAAAACAAGTACCCTGAGGATTACTTCTTTAGCCAAAGAATAAAGAAATGTGGAAGAGCTGTTGGTCCTTACCAGGTGTGATTTCTATTGATGTGTCTTGTCTCTCTGGGGGGAAAAGGACCTTGGGAGGCTGAGTGGTCTGAAGAGCTGTGAAAGGAAGAGAAAGAGATACAGAGCGAAGGGTGATTATCAGAAGTGTGTGAGAGAGTTTTTAACTAATGAACTTTGGTCTGGTGGACACATCATTTTATGGAGACATCATTCCTTCTTAACAAATCATAAAACACAAATGGAAAGGGAAAATAAAAACAATGAAAAATGAATTCACATGTTAATCGTAACCATCCAACAAACACTATGTACAACTGGCTTGGTGGACAGAGAAAAGGTTGTCTTAATTCTTCCAAAATAAAGTTAAAACAATTGAGTGTTTGATTTATTGACCGTAGCAAAACGGCCATATTTCGAGAAGGTTTCCTTTACTTAAAACAACAGCAACTAGAAGCCATGCTTTGATTTGGATTCCCTCCAAACCTTTGTTCTTTGCTTCACCCTGCCACTAAGTTTCATGAAAAATCAAGAAAGAAGTTTTTCGGGTTACCCTTCGGACAAACTGACCAACAACATACCCACAACTCAGACACCTTTACTTTAAGTTACCAGCATTTCTGTCAACTATACAAAAAACACCTGAAGAGTCAGTAGATAGACAGTGCAAGACGATACAATATAAGAGTCAGAAAATTGGAGAGTGACACATTATAAGATAAGTTCAGCTTTTTTATTTTCTTCTGCCTGAACGCAGTTACGCTGTACTTTGTGTAAGGAAACACCCAGGGAGAGTGCTGGCCTTTGCTCCATCAATTGATCAGTGCCCCGCAGCATCACAAAGCCAGATCTAAAGAGTCTGGAGCTTATTGAGTCGCACTCCTACGAGATTCTGCCTGAGCCACGGAGGCAGTTTGGTGCACAGCTGGTGTCACCTCATGATATCTTTTTGTCTCTTTGCAGACAAACAGGTTGACTGACTCGCTGCCCTTCAACTGATGATGACCAGCAGACACTCTCTGCTTCCACCTGAAGCACCTTTCAATTTCACCTCACTTGATCCTGAACACCAAAGCTCTCTGTTGTGCAACACCTTTTCCCCCTCACCCCCTCCATGCTTCTAATAATCCTCTGAGATGTTTTAGTATTCCCATTGTTATCCATCGAGAAATGAATATCTGGTCTCAACCAAATCCTACTGATCATCTGATCATATTGAAATGCTGAGGTTTTAACAAAGAACATGACATTGAAGGAAAAGAAGAGAGTAGAGAAGTGGAGTCCGTACATCCCCTTAACCGATGACTCAACATTGTCAAAAAAGCTAATTTAATGAGATGAATAAAACATGGGCTAGGACTTAAAACAGGACAGAAATGGACTATGTTCATTTTAGCCATGCAAGCATCGGCCTCTAGGAAGAGACAATGTCTTTTGTCAATTGCTTTGTTCAGGTTCAAATATTTTAACATCTATATGAAGGATAGCCAAGACATTTTCTACAGACATTCATGGTACCCATATTGTATGGATTGTGGTGTTCCTCTGACTTTTCCTTAAGCGGAAACAGGAGGCTGAGGTTTGTGGTTTTCAATGTTTGACAACTATGGAGGATTTACCATCAAATGCTTACTTTTTATTTTTCATCCCAATGATAGGATCAACATTTTCAATTGTCTGATAGACCTGTAAAACTAATACCACTTCTGGTGTGCTTTGTATTAAGTGCTAATCAGCAAATATTAGCATGCTAGCACCCAAAGCAAAGATTTGGATGATACATTTTCTACCTACTTATTAAAAGCATGTCTTATTATATTTTTTGCATATTAGCATACTGAAGTAAACATACTGACATTGAGCCCAAAGCACCACTGTGCCTCGCTACAGCCGTACACTTGTCTAAACTGGACTACAGTCTTGATACATCCACATAACGAAGCTCCAATATGTCTGTCAGTGGGAAAGTAATACTACTTAAGAGATATCAACTATTTTGTTCTTATCTTGAGCACAAGAGTTTCATTTGAAAGTTATTTTAAATCTCAGATGTTTTCTGAGGGTAGACAAGTGCCAGAGCAACAAGATAGCATGAAGTGGCTACCCTTAACATGAAGTTGGAGGACCCTACTTTGGGATTTAATTGAGGAACCAAGGCCTCTAAAATAAGTAAATCACAGTTCATAAAATGAAAGTATAAATGACATCTTTGGGGGATTTTCTTTCATTTCAATACTGATATTGGTGAGCCAGTTTGACTGTTCTCTGTTTAAGTATTTCTCCCTTATAACGGCCATGTATTTGTCGGATACTACCATGCTGTCTATATTAGAGGCTAGTAAGTAGAGTGTTTGGCAGTGCTTCTGTACCTAACACGGCTTAATAGCTCTGACTTTCAGTGGAACTTTATTGTCCCGTTGTCCCACTCTTCTCTTTTCCCGACCCCGTTCTTTAGATTTTCCCCCAAATAACCCTGTCAATATCTCTGCCATTCCATGCCTCTCTCTGTATCTCCGATAAGACTGATGGTTTCATTTGCATTCTGAAGGGATCACTGCACCCTTTTTAGATTAATGAGACAACCCTTCACCTTGACCTACTCCTCTCCTGTTCTGTCCTCTATTCACACCCTATAACTTTTCTTTCCGCTTTGACTTGTCACCGTTTCCCTGAAGCGATGTGTAAACCTACTTCCTACACAGCATCGGTTCATTTGGGATGATACATGTTAATGTATCGCACCTTTTGAACCATCTGAGTTTTGATGACTTTGCATAATATGGTGTCAGTTTCCCTTTGAAACTCAGTAATACCACATGCATTCTTTAAGCGCTTGTGCTACCAGCCTTCTCTTCAATGGATTACCATTCTGTGAAGTTTGCATTCAGACAGATACTTTTCTGGTATATTTCGATTGTTCTGTGTAATTGAGAGATGGATTCGTGACCATTTGGACATTTGACAGGTACAGTGGGGCAAAAAAGTATTTAGTCAGCCACCAATTGTGCAAGTTCTCCCATTTAAAAAGATGAGAGAGGCCTGTAATTTTCATCATAGGTACACTTCAACTATGAGAGACAGAATGGGGGAAACAATCCAGAAAATCACATTGTCTGATTTTTAATGAATTAATTGGTAAATTCCTCGGTAAAATAAGTATTTGGTCACCTACAAACAAGCAAGATTTCTGGCTCTCACAGACCTGTAACTTCTTCTTTAAGAGGCTCCTCTGTCACTCGTTACCTGTATTAATGGCACCTTTTGGAACTCGTTATCAGTATAAAAGACACCTGTCCACAACCTCAAACAGTCATACTTCAAACTCCACTATGGCCAAGACCAAAGAGCTGTCAAAGGAGACCAGAGACAAAATTGTAGACCTGCACCAGGCTGGGAAAACTGAATCTGCAATAGGTAAGCAGCTTGGTGTGAAGAAATCAACTGTGGGGGCAATTATTAGAAAATGGAAGACATACAAGACCACTGCTAATCTCCCTCGATCTGGGGCTCCACGCAAGATCTCACCCGTGGGGTCAAAATGATCACAAGAACGGTGAGCAAAAATGCCAGAACCACACGGGGGGACCTAGTGAATGACCTGCAGAGCGCTGGGACCACAGTAACAGAGGCGACCATCAGTAACACACTACGCCGCCAGGGACTTAAATCCTGCAGTTCCAGACGTGTCCCCCTGCTTAAGCCAGTACATGTCCAGGCCCGTCTGAAGTTTGCCAGAGGGCATTTGGATGATCCAGAAGAGGATTGGGAGAATGTCATATGGTCAGATGAAACCAAAATAGAACTTTTTGGTAAAAACTCAACTCGTCATGTTTGGAGGAGAAAGAATGCAGAGTTGCATCCAAAGAACACCATACCTACTGTGAAGCATGGGGGTGGAAACATCATGCTTTGGGGCTGTTTTTCTGCAAAGGGACCAGGACGACTGATCCGTGTAAAGGAAAGAATGAATGGGGCCATGTATCGTGAGATTTTGAGTGAAAACCTCCTTCCATCAGGAAGGGCACTGAAGATGAAGCGTGGCTGGGTCTTTCAGCATGACAATGATCCCAAACACACCGCCAGGGCAACGAAGGAGTGGCTTCGTAAGAAGCATTTCAAGGTCCTGGAGTGGCCTAGCCAGTCTCCAGATCTCAACCCCATAGAAAATCATTGGAGGGAGTTGCCCAGCGACAGCCCCAAAACATCACTGCTTTAGAGGAGATCTGAATGGGCCAAAATACCAGCAACAGTGTGTGAAAACCTTGTGAAGACTTACAGAAAACGTTTGACCTCTGTCATTGCCAACAAAGTATTGAGATGAACTTTTGTTATTGACCAAATACTTATTTTCCACAATCATTTGAAAATAAATTCTTTAAAAATCCTACAATGTGATTTTCTGGATTTTTTTTCCTCATTTTGTCTCTCATAGTTGAGGTATACCTATGATAAAAATTTACAGGCCTCTCTCATCTTTTTAAATGGGAGAACTTGCACAATTGGTGGCTGACTAAATACTTTTTTGCCCCACTGTATTTCCAGTACATACTGAAACATCTGTGAAAAAGATTTGTCTGTTTAATATTTCTCTCACCATTCATATATTTAGACAGCAACTGCTAAACATTCCAAATGCTTACAGTAAACATCTGTGTATTTTCCTCTTCCATCAGCAAATATTTCTTTTCATGGTTTTTGACAAGGAGTGACTTCACAAGTCTTTAAGCTCAGTTAAGTTTAATTTTACTGGAACTAGCTTTTTTTTGGTATTCATTGTGAACTTGGTTGTTTCAAAGTGAGAGCTAGACACCTTCAGCAGTGGTGCAGTGCATCTCTACTACATACATTCCTACCAGATCCTACGGAATATCTGCGATACTATGTTATGGTTCTTGAGGTTTTCTTTATATAAAAAAAGTTTCTCCAGGAGAAAACACATTTCAAATAAATCCATTGCTATAGTTTACAGACACATGTTGCACCATTTGGTATTACTGGAATCTTTTTGGGAAATGCCTTGCATTTTAAACAGCACTACAGGGTACACAGGCTAACTTTCTTTACAAGGGAAGGGAAATTGTGGTTCTGTATGTTAACGTGAAAACTAATCTGAATATCAAAAGGTGTTTTCTGATAATGATAGGGCTGCTGTTTACTTTTAGCACAATGTGTCATGATTATAGAGTTTTGTTTCTTGTTTTATTTTGAAACGTTTTCCCTGCTGTCTGTCATTTCAGTTTTGCTTCCTGTCTGTGTTTTCTCTCTTGTCTGATTGTGTACAAATGTTGTCCCTGTGTGTCTCCTCCTCTCTCCAGCTGTGTCTTGTATTGTGAATAGTCCCTGTGTATTTAGTCTTGTTTTCCCTTTTTGTTCCTTGTCGTGTCATCATCATTCCCATGTTTGTCTCGTGGTCCAGTTCTGTTTGTTTCCCGGTCCTGTCTGCCTGTCTTGATTCCCCTCGGCTGCCCTCCTATCTTTCTGGTTTGATTTAGTTTTGTTTGGTACTTTTCTGTTTGATGATCGTGCCTGCTTGCATAGTTTTTCGTGTTTTGTTGCTAATGCTCGCTTTTCGTTAAACCCCAATACCTGCCTCCCCTTGTTTCACTGCATTTGGGTCCTGTTACCACAAGGCTGACACAAAACTTTCCCAGACTCACACGCAGAATGAATTAAGATCTTTGAACTCTACATAATGCTTGACTAAAAGATGACAGAATGCTGATGATGTGAAAATGTAAAGCATTTTCTCGACATTCATTTGTAGCCACAGCCCAAAACAACATCCTCAGACTTCTGAGGATTCATAAAATGTACATTCTAACTTTCGTAGACTGACGGGAAAAACCAACACCACATAACAAGACTCACACTGCTGCTGCCTCGCTGCTCTTTGTGTTTCAAATGAAATATGACCTTTTTCAGTTGGGTAGTGTGGTGCAGTCGAGGACATTAGGTCAGACAAAGCCATCATCACAGATCTTGGACACAGTAGTCAGAGTTTTAAATGCTTATCTCTTAGTCATTGAAGGGGATATAAATCTGGCATTTTATTGAACATAAAGGTGTGTTTGTGCATGTTCGTCATCAGATACTAACTCATATTTGTGCCACAAAGTTTGTTATTGGTTATTTAAGAACACATCGATGCTATCGGAATCATCGTGATCTGATTATTTCAGCTCCCCAGCTCCCCAAGTACAATGAAACAAACACTTTCTTCTCATCGCAGTGTTTTAATCCGCAAATGGAATGAACACAGTTTAACTGTCCGACCGAATGTAACCATCCCATATCCAAATATTTTTAACGCCGAGGCTACACTGGACGCGTAACTGAAGCGCAGCGCATGTTCTGCGGAATGTATCATTTTACTGGCTACACCGGCAGCGCACATACGGCGCACGTACGGCGCAACGTACAGGCAAAACAAGACTTTCGTTGTCTTCAGTTTTTGGATCCAGCACGACAACAGTGAAACTGCAACACCGAGTTTGTGTTTCATCCATCGATCGTGTGTCGTTATCTTATCTGTAGGCTGAATAATTTGGCTAATGCATTTTGACAACAAGATATCTCCATGGCAACTTGTCTATCAGAGTCTCCGGTGAAAGGAAACATTTATTCATTTCCTGTATACCGGTAGTTGAATAAAAAAAAAACATACAGACATGTTATCACCCATTTCTCTGTAAAAAGGGTCGCGCAAAAAAATATAAATAGAAGACTGGTCTATTTTAGCAAATCTGAGCGGCGCTTGTGGATCACTTGCGCGCTGCTCTCACGTCTGGTGTAGCCACTTTTATTGAATACAATGGAATCGATAGTTGCAACGTGCGCTCAACGTGCGCTCAACGTGCGCTCAACATGCGCTCAACGTGCGCTCAACATGCGCTGCGCTTCAGTTGCGCGTCCAGTGTAGCGACGGTGTAAGACTACCAAACATGAAGACATGTGTTAACATTAAACACCATAGTTATAATGAAACATTTTCTCTAAATGATGTAGATTGCTCCTGCTGTTTGGCCTTTAGTGATTCGTACTGCAAATTGAATGAACTCAGCATTTTAAGGGTCATTTCATTCTGACCTTTACTGCATCCGTCCATTTAAACTACCAAGCACTTTCTGTCTCATCTGACCTTTGACACATTAGACTTTCTATTCTGTGGCAAGGGAACTGGGTTCTTTTAGAAAGTGTTTGAGAGACATTTGTCAAACTCATAGGGACTCAAACGAAAATCTGTCGAACTTAGGCAAAAGATATAAGTGGTGTGACTCTATATTAATATTGTCAGAACTGTTCAGCATGCTGGGGAATGAACCACAGCGCTCTGATATCATTCAGGTTCACACAAAGCATTCTATGGCTTTAAGTGTGAAGTTTTTATCCTTAAGAAAGCTATATTGGCTGGACTCATTTCTTAAGTTCAAGCAAACATGTTGAATGAATCCAAATAAAACGTTTACAAAGCTGCCATTTTACAGTCTAGTCTTTTTGTCCTTAATTTTGCAGGTGCATTTCTTAGAACATTGTTCCAAAGCATTACTAATAGTTAAAATCTACACGAATACAATATGTAACTTTGGAAAGAAAACATGCATGGTTTGTTTTGACTGGTGGCTTATGATCCTAGATAAGCTGTGTCTAAAATCTAATTATTAGTGTACTAATCATATAAGTACACTAACATGTTGTATAATGAGAACACAGTTCTATTTAGCAGCGTTATTGTTTGTGTTACCAACTCATTACAGATTGCTCAATTAACTCAATACAATTAATGGTTGCAACTTTTCAAAAACAGTATGGTAATATTATCATGAAATTGGTGTGTGGGGGGGTATAAATGTATCTTTAAAGCCCCTTTTACATAAGCAACCACTATTGTGGTCGGTCATGCAACTTCTGTTACGTAGCCAAGATGCCTAAAGAGTGTGAGAAACGCCCCATGTTCCACACACAACTTTTTGACCATTATGAGGGCACCACCTGAATACCCTTAGTGCACTGTATAATGGATTGAAAGACATTTAAACAGCCGATTTTAGTAAAAAAAAGTCCACAAATGCATGTTTAATAGGGCCAATGAAGGGTTTAATTTATATACAATCATATTTTAAGTAACTACAGCAGTGGAATGGAGTAAAAAGCACATTATAATACCTTTGAAATTGAGTGAATAAAAAAAGAAGAGAAGCATAAAGAAGTATAAATAGCCATGGAGATGATACATTGACATTGCACTTTAGGATTGTACTTAAAAGTATTTGTGTAAGCTGACATTTTCAGCTGGGACTCAACAACACTGTCAGCTTTTCTGTTAAATAAAAACAGCAGTGAACAATGTGTATATTGTGTTCTGTCCAGTGTGCATAATCTTATGTATTATATTCTGTATATCAAATTGATTTGACCTTTTGGGGAAATATGAAATGTCGGCCGAAGCAGAGAAGCGGGAGACATTTATGTTTAGTCCTGATACATCTAGACTTGTATGTCATACCCTATTCATAGTAAGACTAATTTATTCCTGTCAGAATCTCTCTAATGTTTTTGGGGTGGATAGCGTTTACTCTGATGATAGTATTTCGAGGGATTTTGGTGCAAAGCGAATACCCACATTCTTTCTTGCGCAACCTTAGGCAACAGTGTCCCATTTGTGAAAACTGCGTGAAGCTGTGATGTTAAACTGATTTAAAAAAAAGGGATTTTATCAACGCGCCTAAAAGTAATTTGGTTACTCTCCATACTATGCTTGTCCGTCATTTATTTCTGTATCCTCACATTTACACATAATTTCATCACTTTATCTCGCCCTCGCTTTCGATGTCTGCCTTTATCCTACATTCAACTTGTTTTTCTTTAGGGCTTAAATTAAACTGAAGGACACTGTAAGCAGCAGAAGAAAAGGTGTGTTCAAATATTGTCAGCGTTCTCAGCCTTTTTCCAAAGCGCTGTCACCACTGTAACAATATTTAGTAATGTGATGTACAAAAATTTTTGTTTCTGAGGGACTGTTTTTATGTGTGTATTTGTGAATCATTCTTGCCCTATCAAGGAATACATTAACGTACCGTTAAAAACAAACACATTCAGAGGTGTGAGTCTGTGTTATGGAATGAATGCAGACCAACAGAATGTACCCTAAGATATGTGAATATGCCTGTGTGCATTAGTCTGCAATTGCACGTGTGCATGCATTCTTTTATCCGTGAACTCGTATCTGGCTGTGTTTATACATGTGTCATCTTTGCATATTTATCTACATGCAGTGATTTTCTATCAGTGTTGTGAGTCAGCTGAAGAGAGCTGTCACCCTTTCTAAATGGCATATACGTCAGTAATGTCTTTCAGAGTTTGGTTGAGCTCCATGCCTTGTTTCTTGCATAATGACAACGGACGCAAAGCCCTTATGTGTTTGAGAAGATTATGAGCTCTTGTGTTTTACTTTGAGTAACACACATGGAAACCAGAAAACAGGATCGTAATGTTCCTCCCCATGTGATTTTGCTGTTAATATTGAAGGGTGTTGCCTTTAATATGAACCTCATAGGCTCAATATAAAACAGGAGAGATTTCATTAATAAAACATATGCCAGTATTTGTTAAGACCTGCAGTGTGAACGCGGCCTTAGTGTTGGCACACGGAAGGAGCAGGAAGCACCATCTCTGAGAACAAGTTTGGAGAGCTGGTAAGTCGGTTAGCAGCCCAGCTACCTTAGCCTTGGTTTTGAAAGGTATTTTGAGTTGAGTAAAAACAAAGCCTTTTTTGATTCAATCATGGTCTCTGTTTTGATTGCTGCGCTACCACTTTCCTCTTTTGGCAGCCGCAGTCCTGTTACAATATCAAGGAAGATCAAATCTACTTTGAACACACACTTTTAGTAACAATAAATTGTCCTTAGACTTACTCTGAAAAGATTAAATGAAACAAATGCAATGCAGTTTGTCACTTTGGGTTTTTTTTTAACTTGCAAAGTAAGCAATGCTTACACTGTTATATGTTATGCTTGAGTTTGATGTTAATCTATTTATTTGCAGGATTATGGAATAAAGTACTAGCACAGTTAAAGTTAAAGTTGATGAAAGGATGAAGCAGGATTCACAAGGAAATGGCCTTTGTGTCCTTCTTGTTTGAGTATATTTAAGTTCAACTCTCACAACATGAAGCTATAATGCTTATTTGATGTCAACTGCAATATAGCTTGAGAGTTATGGTTAGCAACTTCATGCTAAGAAGCTTATTATTGGATATTGTTGTATACTAAGAGATTAGCATTGAGCTTCAAACAACCTAACTCAAATACTGTTTTATTCAGTGAATTGGATTGATTTACTAAACAAAAAGTGTGTACCCCTTTAAATAATACTGTAAAGGCAGACACGCGTCATTGGATGCAACCTAAATTATACTTAACAAATGTGACTCATTCTGAAAATGTAAAAATGTCTTTGGATACAGGAAGCTGAGTCATAGCAGAAATGATGCAAGTCCATCTTTATGGTAATGTCATAATGATGATTTGGTGTTGTGTGAAATCTACATAGGCCTATTTCTGATGCAACAACAACTCTTTGGAGAGAGCTGGAGCCCGAGGGTGGAACACAGAGTGCAAAGGAAGTGTGTTTGAGATCGATGGGCTTTAATGTGAGCCCGTTGCAAGTGCTGAGGTGAGGGAAACATCCAACCATCTCTCTCTTTTCAAAAACACACACACACACACACACACACACACACACACACACAC
The DNA here is from genome assembly GCF_036324505.1 of Eleginops maclovinus. NCBI lineage: Eukaryota > Metazoa > Chordata > Actinopteri > Perciformes > Eleginopidae > Eleginops > Eleginops maclovinus. The sequence goes on from NC_086371.1 coordinate 21,674,739, forward strand.
ACACACACACACACACACACACACACACACACACACACACACACACACACACACACACACACACACACACACACACACACACACACACACACACACACACATATTCATTGTAGATCATTATCACCGATGCCATCTGCTCCTGAGCAATGCCACACTAGAGGGATGATGAAACAATGGAGGAAACAAGCACTCTCCCTTAAGTCCGCACATAGAGCTAAATGATTGAAGACATGAATTAAACATGAAGGGCGCCGCATGGAGGGGAGGAGCTTTGCAGGGGAAGAAGAACACTTGATGAGCTTAGATCTGACATGAACCAGGTGACCAAATGTAGCTGGCTCAAGCGCAGCAACTACAATTTTTCAATTAAAAATTGCAAAAATAATATCTATCAGGTCTTGTAGACAGAGTATCACCTGGTCATGTATTTGGTTTGTTAAAGCTGAGAAATGACATGGAATACATTTGTTACCAGTGTTGGGCAAGTTAATTCCAAAATGTAATACAGTACATATATCTGTCTTTTTAAAGTAAGTTACATTACATTATTACTGTCTCTGAACTGTAATGTGTTACACTACTTTTGCGTTACTTTCACCAAAATAACCACAAAAATAGGACTTTAAATGCTAAAATGTAGTTTATTGCAGCTCATTAATTAAAGCTATCTATGGCAGTATGCTGAAAATTAGGAAAAGAGCTAGAAATTAAACTCATGCTCCATTTAAGAGGGCTGAATAATACTTGATACCGGTAAAATGTTGTCGCTGTTTGTCATTAATAACATGTTAGTGGAGCCTCTGCACGGCCCTGTAACCTGCTGTATATGAACGAGTCTCTATGGCAGCGTTAGCTCACCTTGTCATTGGTGTGTTAACGGGGATTTGGCTGACAAGCTTTCTAAAAGCCGGTGATTCCACAGAGGACAGAGGCTGCAGATATTCAACACTCTGCCACGAGTCTCTTAACTATTCGGGGTTCAAGAGGCATGCAGACCGAGAGAAAGTTACCTTCTGATGCTTTGGCCTGCGCGCACTCCTCTCTTTCTCTGTTCTTTTCTCCGAGCCTGCAGCTCTGCATTGCAATCTGTTTCTGCAGCCCTCCAAACTAATAGTAAACAGGCTTACTGAGTTACTATTCTACCTGCACAGTTATTTCTCTGGTGTCGGAATGTCTCGCGATGTTTGTGAATTCAGAAAAACAAAACACCACATCATTTGGGGTTAAAATGTGTTGTAACTGCGTTACAGAGGATTGTAACGGTTATTATATTACCCACATTTCAGAAGTTAAGCTTTATATTACTGCGTTACAGCAAAACGTAATACATTACTGTAACTCCGTTACTTTTGTAACACGTTACACCCAACACTGTTTATTACCTCTTGAAAGAAGGTCAAGTTTTCTGTTTTGGTTTGTTGGCCTGTTTGTCAGAATTGTTGAAAAAACCCTACCTGATTATAACTAAACTTGTCAGACGAGTGTGGCACGAGAAACGGAAGGACCCAATTTTTGGGAATTGGGGGGAAGGCACGCTATTTTTTCAATTATTAAAATGGCTCTCTAAGCACCCTTCTAGTTCAAATATAAATCAAGCATGAGGAGTTTGCAAATGGTTGTTCTTCTTGTCTTGAACTATTGAGACTTAAACTGCTTTCAAATGAATGTGCTCAACTTATTCCTGATAGACAGCGGTCTTTAGTGTAAACTGTTCTAAGACTTATTGATTCATTTGAATGACATCCCTTCCAGTTTTCCTCAGTGGATTGTAGTGGATAAAAAAAACATCTGGACTGCTTTTAATGGCAGAAGAACTTTCTACTTGAAAAACTTTGAATGTAGCTTGTCTTTCTATCAGCACCAGAATATATTTAAGTAACACAATGAAAACGTTTCGCAGTAGAATTATGAAATGGATTTTCTCATTCAAAACTTAATTTCATGAGACAGAAATGCACTTTTTGCAGAAAGTGCAACCCGGGCACGCTGATGAGTCTCGATAGAAGATAGAAGGCTCTTTAGAGGATTACAATGAAAAACCCATTTGGCTGTGACCTTAGAGATCTCTCTCCATGTCACCAACTAAAATACCCCCCACATGCAGACATAAGATGACACTGGTGAACTGTAAGAGTGGTACAAATATTATATATAAAAGGAAAAGAACGAGGGAATCAAGAAGATATAGATAGCCAAAAAGTAAATACAATACCATAGATATACATTATATCGTCCAACTTCTTCCTTAAGCCACTCACACCTCCTCTTGTGTAAACGAGTGTGTAGTTAGCAATTCTAATTAGTTGATTTAAATCAGTTAAGGGACCCTTACCTAACTGCCGCTAGTCCCACTGACAGCATGGATGGGAACAAAGACTATTTCCAGTTCAGGGGCTGGGGGCGGCTCAACCACCCATGGAGATTTGGCTAATTATCTTCCTACTATCTGTAGGCTACAGGGCTCTCTGTCCCTCTCATTCAACAGAGGCTCACAATGAGCAGGTGGAAAAACTGTCAAGATATTCAAGTGGCAGGAAATTCATCAACATTTAGATACTTTTTGAATTGTTGCCATTTAACACAGGCACTAACAATTACCACTCAGTCAACATTAGAATGGGTTCGTAGGAACAAAGCTAAACTGCAAGTGGAATTAAAATCACTATCAATAAAAATACCTATTGATAATGCCTTTAACACCAGAGTAAGAGTTTATTTCAAACATCACATCTCGTTATTTATTTCCTTGCATTACATGTGCAATTCCCTATTAGACTTCTCTATAGTGTTGGGGCTGTACTCCTGAAACAATGCAATTATCCACACATTGGGACTGTTACCAGCCTATTAAATGGCTGTTATCAGTTGTTATCCCTTCAAAAGTATTGTGTTAGATATGACAAACTGCACCTACTCGCATCTTTTTAACGTGTTAAAGTAACTATTGCAGTTTAAAATTTGGGAACATTTTGGATTGTAAAGAAACAGCTTGATCAGGTTTAGGAAAAGACCAAAGTTTGAGTTTAATTAAAAAGGTATATTTTATTCGTAACCTCAGTAAGGTATGTTCGTTAACGTGGTTTCTGTTTGTGTACCGTGAGAAAACCAACCACCTGTTTCCTTGCTCACATTTTTTGACCAATCCATCGACCCCAACTTTCTGATGATGTCTCTACTTATACTACATCACTTGACTTTCTTCTTTACTCCCATGTAATTAAGTACAGCCACTAGATGTCGCTGTCAAACATGTTCAAGTTCTTTATGGTCGACAGCTTACCAGTAGATCTAGGAGGAAGAGCAGGGCAATACCACCTAAAATCTATGATCCAGTTAATGACACCCAGTGAATCGGCTGATACACTTTGGATCCAAGACTATAAAATAATAATTGTAAAGAAACAGACTGATTTTTAAAAAGCTGGACAATGTCTGAGCTGTGAAACGAACCTTCTTAGGTAGTTTTGTCTATCAGATAATTACAGAAAGTCTCATCCATTCAATGTTTTTATAAGATCTGGCAATGTTCTCTGTCCTTCTTCTTCTGGATTCTGTGCCAGATTTTTTTATAGATATATTACTTTTTTGGCACTTCAGGTAACCTTGACCTACAAGGATGATTGTAAAAAACGTTTTAAAAAGGTGAGCTAGTGCCAAAGTGTTGATTACGATGACAAATGCATATACGACATTGAGCAAGAATTTGTGTGTGTGTGTGTGTGTGTGTGTGTGTGTGTGTGTGTGTGTGTGTGTGTGTGTGTGTGTGTGTGTGTGTGTGTAACGGAGTCTGGCGAGAGTTGATAAGACCTTTAATAATGAGCTTGTTCGTTCTGTCATCAGTCAACGCACTGTCACTGTCTGGGTCATATTCAATCATTAATACATTTTACATTTATACACATCGACACTCAGGAATAGAAAGAGAGAGAGTAAATGAACATTGAAAATGATTTGCGGGGTCTAGACAGTGACAAAGTTTCGCTCTCCTCACACACACACACACACACACACACTTCCTGTCAGTAGTGAGGTCATTAAACTGTACATTTACAAGCCACCCTCATCATGTGCGCACATACACACACCAACCCTTGATCATCCTCTGTGAATTTTCTAAATTAAATATCACTTCATTTCCCGGATGGAGAGCTTGTCATGGGATGAATTATTGGAAACATCTTTCTCTGTCTCCCACATCTCTCAATTAATTTATTTGTTCTTTCAAGTAACAAAAGTATGCAAGGTTTAAGTGATCACTCTCTGGGAAATGTTGTAGCAATCTGCTGCGATTTGTGTCTTTAACACAACCAATATTATTTCAATAAGCTCTTCCTGAAGTTGAGTTGACACATTTTTATTGTTTACAGTGACTGACTGAAAAAAACACCTTGGAAATTGGAAGATAACAACAGAATCCATATTCCTTCAGTCAAACACACACACATGCACAGCAACTTAATGAGGATAAAGGTGGCTGCCAGAAATCAGGGAGGCATATCACCCAAACAAACACGTGTGCAGGGCTACAACATCAGGAACACAACCAAAGAGACACACTCTGCCTGAACGATGGATTCTTTCCTCGTGAACCTTGCAGTGATGCATGGTGGGTAATTATTCAAACCTTTTGGTTTTAACGAGAACAACGACATTCATTCCATTAAATAATCTGGCTGGTCAGCGTTGTATTCATCTGTCATCATGATTTCAGGGAATAACACACATGCATGACCACTAAGAAATGACACAACGTGGTGCCGTACAGATTCATCATCTAGGGGATGAAGATGTATTGATCTGAATGTAAAAGCTTCTTTTGAAATGAATACTGAGGCAACATGGTCATAAATAGACAGGACTATATATTAAAATCTACGACAAGACATTACCATTAGTTTGTTCATAAATCTTACAGTGTTAGTTGGTTGTACTTACTAACTCATTTGGTGTGTTAAAAGAAAAATTGGACAGCATTCATTTGAGCTCTGTTTTGGTCTCCACCACCACTTGTACCTGGTCGCATTTCCATTAACTGAATGATAAGTCATTGCTCTAAAAGTTTACAAAAGTACTTTAAATAGTGCACACTCACAATGGGTTATCCCCAGAGATGCATTGCAAGTTTAAATGAGTTTTGAAGTGATACCCAAATGTATGTATGAGCTGTTAGGCTGGCAGGACTCCAACAAGTCTACACCCACAATTCCTGAGGTCGTTATGTAAAGAGCACTGAAAAAGCACAGAGGGACCTGACAAATGAACACACACACACACACACACACACACACACACACACACACACACACACACACACACACACACACACACACACACACACACACACACACACACACACACACACACACACACACACACACACACACACACACACACACACACACACACACACACACACTACTGTCCCCATCTGCTGAAAAAACGCATGCATTGTCTCGGTGCAAAGGGGGCTGGTACTCTGTCAAAGTGGCTTTAGGTGTGTTTTACATCAGTAATTTCATTAGAAAGTGTAAATCTGAGTATGTGTTATGCGGTTTTAGATTTAAATCAGCACTGGAACAACATTAACAATGCTTCAGATGGTTTGGACCTAACATTTTGGTTTAAATTAGTATATATGTTGTCAAACTGATAATATAGCTTCAAAGCCACAAGTAAACATGTCAAAGGTAATGTGTTATACACAGATTTCATTGTTGTGTAATCTCTTTTTGTATTCCACCTCTTTTTTTCTCTGTTGTGTGTCTCTGTAGCCATTACACCTGTCTTTGAGGTTCTTATGTCTATTTGCAATTGTTTTTTTGTTTTTTTTGTTGCCTTTTTGTAGTTTTGTTTGTGGTAGCCTTGTGGTCATTTTTTGTTGTTGTAGTCCTGAGTCTCATTGTAGTCTCTTTGAAGTCCATTTCTGTGTCCTTGTAGTCCTTTTTTGCTAATTTTGTGTGTCTTTGTAGTTGTTTTGAGGCTTTTTGATGTTGCTTTTTGTCTCTTTTAAGTCATAATCAGTTGTTTGTAAGACTTTAGTCTTTTTGTACAAGTCATTTAAGGTATCTTTATGGACATTTAACTCTCCTCCTGGTTGGTACATGTTTCTCTGAGTGAAATTTTGTAGATAGGAACAAGGGTGGCCTTGACACTTTGGTCCCTTGGGCCTACTCCTGGTTGTCCTGTTCAGTAACCCAGTAATACTCCATCGAGGAAGATAGTCCATTTAATTTCACAATTTGTGTTGTGGAATTCATAATGACTGTAAGCAGGTTGGGGCTCTGAGGAAACAATGTTGTTCCATCAGTCACTGTGTCACTGTCAGCTTCGCTGCAAAGTTCCTGGAGGGTTGTCCTGGGATTCAATGTTTTGGTTTTTGTAATGCTGTGTTTTTGAAGCCACCTTGGGCCTTGCTGCACTGGGTTTGGATGGAGGAGTTCCATGAAACTGAATCCGTGTAGAAATAATTTAAGACACTTGTCAAATTCTCCATGTCCCCTAGGGTTGTGTGTGTGTGAATGTCTTTTTCTGACACATTCTTCCCCATTGCTATCCAACTTTTCAGCAAATATATATTCTTTGGACTGTTTTTTTCCTCGTATCTTCAATTGTTTAACTGAATCTTAGGTTCGTAGAATTTAATACATCCGTTCAATTGGAAAAACTGTGTCAGCTGTCAAAGTTTACAAAGTGGATAAAGACAAAAGACGTTTTGAAAGATGCTTCTGGGAAGTGAGGATTGGAGCTCTTGCATTTCATTCATCATATCATACACTACACAAGTCAAACACACTCTCCAGGTGTAAAGTGCAGTTTGAAATATTTAGAGCAGTGTCATGCAAAGACTCCAAATCGAGATGAGACACTTCTTGGCTTCATTGCTTTGTTTGTCTTTATGCACTGTGAACTCCATAATAAAACATTGGCTGATCTGTTGCTCATCATAGTACATAATATTAACATTTTGACAGCTTTAGATATTATAGGTGTGGCAAATTTTTCCATTTGGAAGATTTAACCAAGAGAAAAAATTGGTTTAATAGGGTAGCCACATGCACAATATTAGAACAACCCTTTTTTCCTTATAAACTAATAATAAAACAATGCAATTCACACTATCATCACCATGAGCTTTGCAACTACATTAACCTTCAACCCAGTCCCATGACAGTGAGCTTTTAATACTACTTATTTGCTAAAGTAAAGACAAAAACATATAGTTATGCCTCCAGTATTGTGTTTTTGTCAAGAAATAATGAAACATTACTAATGAACATATTTGTAATGTTGCAGAATGAACTCCGCATACCAAACAGACGCGCCGAACTTTCTCTAAGAATGTATTTATTTTTGTTTTCCGTACAAAATCCACGATTGCATTACAACATGTTCTCGTAGCTTGTTTCTAGTTTTTTTTTTATAGCAACTTAGAAATCGTATAGTTTACTTTGAAGGTTAGAGTGAGAACCAGACCACAGGTTCTTAGTTTTACTGAAAAGGTTTGAAGCAGAAGACTTGACATGAACGTTGACATTCAATCCATGTTAAATCTTTCCAAAAATGTAAGGAAAGGTATTTTGTTGCCACATGTTTCCATGGGCAGATACCCTCCCTGGGCACAGACAGACCCCATTGCTCAGTAATCATCTTGGTTTCGAAGGTTTTTTTGTTTCTCTTTGTAGCTGCCAGACTTTGTAAGTTTAGCATCTCTTTGTAGTTGTTATTTTATGTCTCTTGGTAGTCATTTCTGGTCTATTTGAAGTTATGTTTTTTCTTTTTGATTGTTTTTCTTCTTTTTACAGTCGTTGCAATTCTCTTTGTGTAACTTATCAGCTGTTTTTCATCACTTTGTAGCAGCTTTTGGTATCTATGCTGTCATTTTGAGTGTCTCTGTAGTTGTTTTGAGTCTCTTTGTAGTCATGTTGTGGCTGTTTTGTCTCTTTATGCAGTCATTGTGAATCCCAGCATCTCTGTAGTTGTTTTTGGTTTCAGTTGTGACAAAGTTGAACTTGTTAGGTTAAATAAAGAAAAGTCTTTGCTTATAAGAATCTTCTGTCTTATGACTTAAATGCATTCATTCATAGAACTGAACTTTGACAGAGAACACACATCCATGCAGCAATGGTGTTTCCTGCTAAACATGTTTGAGAAAAAACATATGAAGTGTACACGTACATGCTTTTAAAGTGCAATTTACCTCAGTTTACTATGTTGAGTACTGTCTGAAATGAACAATTTACCCCCTTTATTTTCAATGAACAAAAGTATTAATCTCACACAGGTACAGATTGTTGAACAGGTAATACAAAAACAGGCACCAACTCTCTGGTGATATCAGGAATAACATTTTATGTGTCAACTCCTGGCAGTGTAGACCTGTAGGAATTCACGTAGCAGTGCTGTTGAATAGAAGTGACAGGCTAATTTGTTTTTGAATTATTTTCAAGAAGCACAAACAGACCTCTGGACCTGAGCAGGGAAAGCTCCAGCGTTACAGGACGTAAGCCGTCAAATATAAATACATGCAGGTCTAAACTATGAAGTTGTCTGTACTGTGTGGACGTGGGTGCACATGCATACTTAAGTTTGAGTCAATTTGTGTGCCGTGCAATGTCTCTCGTCAGCTAAAACTGTCTCTAAATATTTTATCTCCCATCATTCTGAATATACGTGCATGTAATACTTTTCTTGACAAGCAATGTCGGACAGAGAATTATGTAATATTAGAGGACTATTTTCATCATCACGCTACTTTAAGTAAGAGTCCATTTGAGTTAGGTTCTTCAAGCGTTAAAATAGAACACATCGTTGAATAAATAGATCATTTGATGTCACTAATGATTACACATTAAGTGCAAATAGCTAATGTTGGTACATTGCAATATGTTTAGACATTCTACATGAACCACATTTGTTATCTTGGACTGTTCGGTTAACTCTGAAGAAACTGATGCACAAAGTCAGTTATTAACACTTAGCTCAGCTGCTCTGATGATAATGAAAATAGATGGACTTGATAAGCTTCTTAAACATTTCAGCTGTTATGGTTAAATGAGATTTAACAGCCAGTATAATGAAAGACTACAAAGCTGTATATCTTATTTCAGTAGAGCTCTATGGTGTCGAAAAGCACATCAATGATCCACACTGGCTGACATTTTTCTTTGTAACCATCGCTTGCACACGTTTTAATTTGAATAATTTAAGGAACACCATCCCACAATCATGAAAACATACTCTAACCTCCATATACCGTATGTACTTGTCTACTGCTGAAAATAATCGCAGCAATGTTTTAGTTCCTGTGAAATCTTATTTATACATGTATACAGTATACAGCTAAATGCTATATGGTATAATGTTTACCACAGTAACCCATCTTCATAGGTGTGTCAGCATGCTTATATGTGCTAATGAGCTCCTAAAAACAAGTACAATTGACGCTGATTGATTGTCATTTGTCTTATTTTTGGTAATAAACAAAAACATTTCACACCAAAATATTTGACCTGATGATGATAAATATAGTCGGAGAATCACTAATGTCATTTTGTTTTGTCCTTGAGGGACACAAATGGGTTTACCAGCTTTCCTGAATATCCAGTCAATAGCAATAACATTTATAACCAAGATATTTAACTCAAAACCAAAACACATCAACCACCCAATATTAACCTCAGAGCCATCAAACACCTAGCACTTACTATATCAAATGACCATTTAACCAATGCTTAACATTAAACTGGGAGAATCAAATAAAAATATAAAGATTTTGTGAACTGTCTATTTGTATGTTGCTATGTGTGCATTGGTCTGTTTCTGTGTACTGTAAATCTAAAGATTGGCATTTAAACAAATAATTCAGGGCTTCATCCTCTGGGCACCATTAATGTCTGTAAACATTCATAACTATCCATTTAACTATTGTTGAGATATTTCTGTCTTGACCGAGGGTTGGATCAACTGGAGGATAGAATTACCATCTAAGAAAGTCATAAAAGAAAACGGTTGTCTTGTTCTCTGGGAGGTCATGACTCAGTTGGTTCACGGGACTTTGTAAAATAATTTCTCCAGATATTTGGTGAGTATAGTCATTAGCTATGGATGTGTATGAGACCTATGCCACCTTTAATTTAAATGAGTTCAAAATAAAATCTCTATGTTGTTATAGGATCCACACACACCCATCAAAGAAGCACAAGCTAAACATGTTGAGCCTTCGAGAGCAAGAGTGTTATTGTGAAAAAGTGCTAAGAAAGACATAAACAGAATCTATTTAGTGTATGAACACTTAAAAACTGAATCTAAATAAAGTTTCTGAAACAATAAGGAGGAATAAGTCATCAGAAACTGATGACTATGCTACGATTACTCAACATAATGGAATTGAATGGTGTCAGTGCGGTATGAATTTCTATGCCTGTGGTGAATATGTGTGTGTTCGCATATTGGGAGTGTGAACCATGCAGGGAAAATATTCATTGCTTAGCCGAGGGGTGTATGATTTGTATTTGTAGAAGAGTCAGAAACATAACGATGTTTCATATTCACTTATCTGTATGCTCTGTGAAGGAAATTAAGGGAGAGAGGAGGAAGCTACAGAGACACAGGCAAGACCCAGACGGAAAATGTAAAATTGTTCATTACTGGCAGGCAGATATTATTAAAGTGTTTTAATGAAGTGCTCTAAGGTTATATAACATTCACTCTGGTAGCCAAGCTGGAGAACAACTCTCAGCAACAACAGTTACAGCTTGTTGAATGAACACACAATTATAATAAACATACCCTTTGTTTGTGTGCTGGAAACTCTAGCAGCAACCTAAGTGGTCCAGACGATATACTATATCTATATACATATCTATATACAGTGGTATGCAAAAGTTTGGGCACCCCTCTGAGATTTCATGACAATTTGCTTTTCCTTTATAATAGAAGATCACAGCAACAACATTTGTTTTCCTACAAAGATGTAGACGTTTTAGTGTTTTCCAGACCAAAACTCTTAGGGTAGCATTACATAGTTTTATTATAATAAAATAAAATGCAAAAAATGGGATGTGCAAAAGTTTGGGCACCCTTATAAATAGCATTCATTTCAACACCTGTACGGATTTATAGCTGACAGGTTGCTGCACAAAATTGCTTTGATTAGCTCATTAGACCTTCAATTACAAAGACAGGTGGAACCAATCATGAAAAAGGCTATTTAACATAGGTAATAGCTGGCTGTGCCTGGCCTAGGTTCTTTCGTAGGGAGTGGCAAGATGGGGACCTCAAAACAACTCTCCACTGACCTGAAAGCTAAGATAATCCAACATTATAAATTAGGAGAAGGGTACAAAAAATTATCTGACAGGTTTAAACTGTCTGTCTCCACAGTCAGAAACGTAGTTGTGAAATGGAAGGCCACAGGAACAGTCCGTGTGAAGGAAAGATGTGGTAGGCCGACAAAAATAGGGGAAAGGCACAGGCGAAGGATGGTGAAAATGGTCACAGAGAAGCCACAGACCACCTCCAGAGAACTACAACAACATCTGGCTGCTGATGGTGTAGTTGTTCACCGTTCCACAATCCAGCGTACTTTGCACCAGGAAGAGCTCATTGGAAGGGTGATGTGCAAAAAGCCTTTCCTGAGTGTTAATCACAAGAAGAGTCGCATGAGGTATGCAAAAGCACATCTGGACAAGCCAGAAGCATTTTGGAACAAAATACTGTGGTCAGATGAGACCAAGATTGAGTTATTTGGTCATAACATGAACAGGTATGCATGGCGAAAAAAACACACTGCATTCAATGAAAAGAACTTGTTGCCCACTGTAAAATTTGGTGGAGGATCTATCATGTTATGGGGCTGTGTGGCTAGCACAGGTACTGGAAAACTTGTTAAAGTTGAGGGCCACATGAATTCCTTACAGTACCAGGAGATTCTTGACAAGAATGTTCTAGAGTCAGGCACAAAGTTGAAGCTACGCCGGGGTTGGATTTTTCAGCAGGACAATGATCCTAAGCACCGATCAAAATCCACCAAGGAATTCATGCAGAAGCACAGGTACAATGTTCTGGAATGGCCATCCCAGTCCCCAGACCTTAACATCATTGAAAATGTATGGATTTATTTGAAGAAGGCTGTCCATGCACGGAGGCCAAGAAACCTGACTGAACTGGAGACGTTTTGTGTGGAAGAATGGGCCAAAATACCACCTGCCAGGCTTAAGGGACTTGTCTGTGGCTACAGGAGGCGTCTACAGGCCGTTATTGCAGCAAAAGGAGGCAATACTAAATATTAATGGAATTATTTCTTAGGGGTGCCCAAATTTATGCACATGCCTATTTTTGTTTGAATGTACATAAACATGTTTCTGTTTGACCAATAAAAGTTATTTCACTACTGAGATGTTTCTGTTACCATAAGGTATAACATATGTTAAAATGAAGTTGCTGCTTCAAAAGCTCAGCAAGTGACAAACTGATGCAGTGGTTTTCCTAAGGGGTGCCCAAACTTTTGCATACCACTGTATATTACATGCACATATATATAATATACGCAAGGGCCTTCCTCATAATTTTAACATAACAAATGTTAATTTAATCAAAACATCTCTAGATTATAACTACAACAATGATTTGATAAATATAAAAATAGATCAATATAAAAATAATCAACTACTGTGATGATATCAAATGTTTGTGAGTTTTTTTACTTTAAAAAAATGGCAGAAACAGCATTTAGGCATCTCAAATATTAATACTTACTGCTCTGTTTTAAATCCAGTGAAGTTTTGGACAGGAAAACACCTTGGACTTTGAGAAATTTAGATTTACTTTTAAAAACAATTCTGATGATATTAACAAAAACGATTAATCAAGAAAATATGTTGAGATCAATAGAAAATAATATTGAGTTTCAGTACTACCCCATGTGTTTCTAAGTTGACTTATCTATGTACATTTTCATATAATGTTTTCTTAATATACTATAGAAATTATTACATTCAACAAAATATTGTTTATTTTGACCCTTTTTAGTGTCATTTTTCAAAATACAGGACAAGACATAGTTGATGTTATGTAAGGTACATGATGTAGGTTAAGATAGAATATTACAAACACTTTTTTAGGCAACATAACTACTTCGTTAAGTTTTGTTAACCAAAGTTAACTGTTTTCCTACGTTAAACAACATTAGTACGTTATGTATAATAAAATAAGTCAACCTTGAGTTTAGGTTCCAATCAGGACTTGAACAGCAGTCTCATAGGTGAAAGTTTCATACGTGACGAAACCAAATTGCCTTAGTGATTTAAAACAGTACATTTGTCAAGTTAAGACATCATGAACTATAAATAATTCAATGTTGAGTTTTCAATGGGAAAAAAACATCCATCAGTCTTTTGACCCATTCATCCATCCCAAACTACTTCCACCACAGACTTTCTCACTTTTCATAGTCATTTTTTTCCCTCAGTACAAAAGACATTAAGAGCAGCTCTGCTTTTCTAAACTGAGGTTAGAAGGATGTGCGGAGCGTCAACGTTGATGCGCATTGTGACTGAGTAGATATAGTCCTCAAGATGGCTATACATGTGTCATTGTTTCTGGATTTTTTGGGTTTTATAAAATATGATTCACCCCAATCAGGATATTCTCTGGTAGAATAGATATGCTGCAGTCCGACTGATTGCACTTTGCAAAATTGGTCAATATTATACCAGTTTACAAATTATAAGACCTTTTCTTGGTAGTAGCACTGAAAAGTCAAAATAATATTACAGTTTTCTGTGTGTCACTGGAGATTTGTATTGGCCTCGCTTTTCTTTAAAATACATTTCTTGGCATGAAAAAAGTCACATAATGAAAACAGCACTTGCAGCTTCGGTGTAAAAATACTTTAATACCCTGCAATCCTTACACCATCATTTACACTAGCTTTTCTACATCTGATAGTGAGATTTTTGCCCATTTCCAAAAATACCGACGTGTTTCAGGCTTCATGTTGTGTCCATCTTCTATTTCCTACCTTTCACAAAAATAAGTTTACTTGTAAATGTGCCACACAAAGTTTGACTTGACTTTACTGGCTGAGAGGAGGTACAACTTTGCCATGGCCTAATATACCAGTGGCACAGGCTCACAGTCCTTTGAGCTATACTGGCTCATAACCAGTATCTCTTTTGTCTTTACGGCCAGGCCAAACCCAGTTGGAGTGTGGCTAAGCCAAACATATCCACAATGTGGCCAAGGCTAACCACAACCTAGAAGAAAAAAGTCAATTTCTATACTTTCTTTTATGTGGTAATAAAATGC